>NW_011888848.1:4958008-4985022 GCF_000151845.1 Pteropus vampyrus
AAATTTTGTTTTACTTCAGAATTATGCAAGAATAACAAGGATATTTGAAATAGCATTTTATAGCATTGACATAATCTAATTAATAGAACTTCTTATGATGAACAATTATAAATTTTAGTTGTGGCTATGGAAAAAATTACCAAAAGTATGGTTTGTGATTTCTTTCCAATGTATAGGTAGTATTTTAGAATTTAATCTAGCACTTACCATTTCTCTTTACAAGCCTTTCCTCATTCTTCACAGAGTCTTTGATTTATCCACCTGTGATATTTCATCTGAGGCAGAGCCGTATGTCTCCATTTAAAAGGAACTATACAGGTCTGTATGTTATTGTTCTGCAAGTGCGTATTCTGTGTCCACTGCTGATTTGCATAGCATCTGCTGTTACTTTGTGCTTTCTCTGTAGTTTTTCTGTATTCTTGACAGCTGCTTCAATAGTACTTTGCCATCGGATTGGCTGTGATGAGGAGAAGATGTGACATGTTCAGATTCTGATGACACAGCAAACTGCAAATTACCCATTGGCAAAATGAAGTCTATTGCTGGCAAATAGTCTCTGGAATTCCGTAATAGGCAATCTGGGCATTGCAGTACTCCAGCGCAGCAGATGCTGTTGTATATAACAGTTCCATTTTCTAGTAGTCAGAGTGGTAATCAGCCATAGCAAGGTATTCATGACTTCCCACTGTAAACAAACACATCCTTTCTTTACTCCAAGCAACTCAGGTGATTTCATGAGCATGACATGGTGATTTGGGTTATTGGCTTGAGATATTGTCATTATCTTTAGAAATTCTAAAGTTATAATTCTCTGAAACTTCATTAATTGATTATCATGAACTTTCTCTAGCATCGGCTATACATTCAATGAGACAAACCCCTTTTGAGCTAATAAAAGTATCAATTTTAATCAAATAACCTATATTTTAATTTATGTAATTTTATTAGTAAGGTATAATATTACTACAATTTGCTTCAAAGACTAGAGATCCTTTAGAGCAATCAAGATAGAATGTGAGAAATCTGTGTTTACACTCTAGTATGAAAGCTTTAAAAGCATTATAGAAATAAATTTAAAGATGTTTTAAACCCAAATGTCTTTTTAAATAGCAGCTATAAACTTCTTGAAGGGAGTTATCCAACCATACCATCATATTATATAAGTATATAATATCAAACATAAATGGAATGTTGATTTTATATAAAAATAAATTATACAAAAATGCTATCTTCTACACAATGACATATTCAGACTCTAGGCAATATTCTATTACTAAGTCAGATAACAAGGTTTAAATACATATATTGAACCTGTTACAGTTTTTTTCCATGCTAAAGCCTTCTTTAAAATCGGTACTGATAATAACATCAGTTATATCTGAAAGAGTAAGATTCACAATATCCATAGAATTTCGGTTTTCAGATAACAAAAGAATTTAAAATTTAAAGGACCAGGTTGATTTAGTGACTTTAATTGTTGGTTTTTGTAGGGGGCTATGTGAAATGACATGCTCTCAATATATGCAAATACCATAGATAACATTTTTTCACAATAAGTAGCTAATTTTACAGACTCTCTTAGGAAAATTGACTGTGTTTATACTGACCTAAAGCCAAAACTCTTTATTTTGTTTTAAGGTATATAGAGTGATTTATTCCCTTTTTAGAAGCTCTGGTACCCAAATGCCAACTATTTTAGTAATCTAAATTTTGACCACAATGATGTAAATATAAATTAAAATCCACAAAATAAATTTGCTAAAGCAATCTCTTTTGTTGTTGTTTACAATGTGTGCAAACAATATTGTGCATATTCGTTATGGAGTGCTTATCAGGAGATTGTTTGGACACAAATGGGTATATCATTGAGAAAAAAATGAGTTTAAAAGCATAAATATAACCTCTGGAATAAAGTTCCAAAAATGCAATATAAGCTCTAAATAAAGTGAATAGAAAAATAAATTACATTTTATTTTGGCAAAACACATAACCCTTAGTCTAAAGATATTAGGAAAATAATTTTGCCTTCTTTGTATTCTTTATTTTTTAATTTTACTTATTTGTTTGTTTTTGTTTGCTGATTAGATTTTTGTCTGTTGGGCAGTGAACTTATTGAATAAATGACTCAATTGAGGTGATATATTAGTCAATGGCAATTAGTTCAGAAACAGCAGGTGAGTCTTTGTTGATTAATCCACATTGGATAAAAAGTTTTTCAACTAACTCCCTGGGTATCTTAGAAGCATTCGGGCTGAACCTTAGAGCAGTGAAACAAGGGTAAGAGAGAGAAAAAAGAGATGATCCCTGGTGTTTGTTGCCAATATGCTTAATTACAGGATTATATAGTAGGTTAGGGAAAATTGTGTATTAGGGAAAACTTAGAGATAATGGAAAGTTATACAACTTAGCTTCAAGATTGATTATTAAGATAAAAAAGTTAATTATTGAATTGATTTTAGTCAAGTATCTGTTTTTATTTAAGATTGTATACTGTTTTTAGTTTTATTGGATTTCAGAAACTGGATCACAGAAATTTCCTGCTTTGATGAAACAGTAAAATCTAAACATAAAGAAATAAATAAGATAAATCAATAGAAAATATTTATTCAAATTTTATGTCTATAGGGATCTTGAAACCAATTAAAACCATTATTCTTAAAACTAAAATAATTTTTTTAAAAAAAACATGTTGGAAGTGTTGTCATATGTGGGATGGTATCTTCTAGGCTAATGAGAATACAGCTGATTAACTACTTTAGATAAAATAAAAACAAAGTGAAAATGAATAAAAACAATTGAGAGTCCTTTAGTCTGCTTTAAAGAACACAAGCCAGTTCATCACTTTTAGCTTTTGAAATTTGGAAGTGCTATATGACTCCCTATCTCAACACATCTGCCTTTAAAAAAATGTCCTTTGAAAAAGAGGGAATATTTCTAAATGTGCTAAAATATTTTAGAAATAAGTTGTGAAATGAGTTGTTACAATCATGTTTCTTCAAGTTATAGCAGCCCAGATTCCATCTGAACGAAGTTGAAGGTGCTTACAATAGAAAGTTGCTTTGAATTCCAGAGTAGTACACTAAGCTATATAGTTGTATATTTTAATTATCAATTAAATTGAGTTCAAAATTGTGAAATGTTTAAAATTGTAAAATTAGAAAACATAAAGACATGGGTTCAAAATTCTTTCTACATGTTATGTGTGTGAGTTTAAATGAATAAATTAGACTTTAAAACCATAACTTTCTCAATGCTTTCAATCAAGTAAGAATGATTCTAGAACTTAAATTTTCTGGTTATTGGGTAAATTAAATCATATAGTGTATATAAAACATCTATTACAGTACTAATACATAAATATATTCAAAAATCATAACCTATTATTAAAAGTCTCTAAAGTGAATTAATCTATGTCTAGAGTAGAGTAAAATGTGCAGCTATGTTACATTGGTTTCTTATGTTGAGTTTCCAGACAAATATAAATAGATCTTTTTTATATTTTGTTTATATAACTGATGTTTATAACAAAATTCAGTTCTTAACATTTCAATCTTAAAATCCAACTATATTTCTCAAATTACAACTATTTCAATCTCTTGAAATTATTATTACACTGAATCTGTTATCTGATAGATCAAACCATTCTATTCTAATGAGCAAATCTCCTATGCCTTAACCAATAGAAACATCCAAGAAGACAGAGCTCATGAAGGAAAATGTGACTTGTTACCAAAGGGATCTCCTTAGATTGGCATGACTCCATTAATATCTCATTTTTGCAACGATTTTAAAACACTTGTTGTGAATTAAGGTAACTGCACTACATTCCAGTATTTCTATACCTTTAACATAAGTACAGATTAGATATTTTGCCTTATAAATTTCTGAAATCATTCTTTACATTCTACTCATCATGTAACCCTGCAAAATACGAATGAAGTTATTTCTGCATGGTTTATACTCAGTGAATCTTTATTGGTTCTTAGTGTTGATGCTTATATAATTTTTTTTTAAACAAATATTTATTGAATAACTGCTATGTTATGCATCTTACTAAATGATGTGATGAGAAAAGTTTGTGAACAAGGAAAACAGTTTCTCCTCTAGGGTTGTGAGTGCAATAGGGTTATAGTCAAGAAGACAATTATAACGTAATAAATTCAATTATGGATCAAATTATGATGGCGTATAACCCAGATTGTGTGTGAGGAGGCCTAAGTTAATAAATATTTCCTAGGAAAATTAAACATTTTAGCCAAGTCTGGAACAATAGGTAAAAGTTCACCTCATCAAGGCGAAAGAGTGTTTAGCACAAAGAAAATAATATTTAAAAAAATATAAGCAAAGAAATTATGGACTATAACCAGAATGAGTAGGTTTGCTATGGCTAGAGTGAAGAGCCTATAGAGGTAGGGAAAGAGGCTGGAAGAGTGACCCAGCCAGAACATGAAGCACTATGCAGGCCTTTGTATTTCTTCTGCCTGTAACTGTTGAAATCAACTTTCCTTAAACCACCTTTTCTTTTGAGTAGTAGAAGAAGATTTACACATTTCCATATCATAAGGATATTTTCAAATTCCAACTGTTTTTCAATCTTTATCAATGATTGACTGTGATCACAGTCATAAATTCAGTACATTGGCATGCAATTCATTGTTTTTTATTTGTTTATTCATGTATCACATATATATATGGCTGAATTAAGCACACAAAATTCATATGTTGAAGCTCTAACCTCCAGAACCTCATAATATAACTGCATTTGGAGATAGGGCCTTTAGGAAGTGATTAAATTAAAATCAGCCTTTTAGGGTAGAACCTAATCCAATCTGGTGTCTTTATAAGAAGAGGACATTAGAGCACACGGAGAGGAATGTACACACACAGAGGAAAGACCATGTGAGGACACAGCAAGAAGGTGGCAATCTGCAAGCCAAAGAAGAAAATAAACTTGCTAACACTCTGATCTTGGACTTCTGACCTCCAGAACTGTGAGAAAATAAAATTCTGTTGCTTAAGCCACACAAGTCTATGGTATTTTGTTGTGGCAACCCTAACAAATTAATACAATATGTGTGTATTTATGTATATTTAACTATGTCCTGTTCCCTGCACTGTTCTGTTGGTTAAGACTATAAAGAAAAGAAATATCATTTCCTAAATTCTAGGAATTTAAGAATCAAGGGGGAGATTATGTTAGTAAGACAAAAATTACAAAATGCATATATACAATAATATAGGTATATACATGCCATAAGGGAACTGACGGGAAATTACAACAATATGTGGAAAGTATTGGAAATGATGATTCAATGAAAATCTTGAAGGAAAAAGTGGATTTAGCAAAACAAAAGGGTTTGTTCTTGGTAAGAGGGTGGCCTTGGCTTTCTGACTGGTCTAAGAGATGTGAGGGAGCATGGTAGACTGTTTGGCTTGTGGTAGTGTAGCATAGCCGGCACAGCACAGGTGTATATGAGTGAATGAATGGCAAGCAGGAACATCTTCAATGATCTTGAAGAAGTGAACTTTAACTACATTTTCTCCTATGTACAGCTTCATTCCCATGATGCTACTTTTTCATAATTTCCAGTATGTTGATTGTTTTCCGTTTTGAAAGAACAGATACAAATTAGCAATTAATTAATCTTGGCCATCTCTGTTACCAGTTTGCTTTATGTGCTCTCTCTCATGCGCTGCTTCTAGCACTTTTTGGTCCACATTCTTAATTCTAAAAGGATATTTTAAAGTAAGGCAATTTTAAAATATGTCAGATTTTCAGGCTTAAGCCTTTTTCCTGCCCATCAGTTCATACTGAGGTTCTTCCTCTCAGCTTTTATTTTAATCTGCTTTAAGTTAATGATTAATGCCTATACCAGCTGTTACATGCTCTCAATATACGCAGTAGCACAAAAACACTTACCAACACTTAGTCATAACACTGTGGGATATTTACTTACCTTTCTTCTCTTCCCCACAATGTTTGTATTTTAAATTGGTTCCTTTATGCTAAATTTTAGCTTTTTCCTCCTTGAGTTAATTGTTCTTAAACTTTATGTGTATCAAAATCACCTGGAAATCATTGTTAAAAATGCAGATGCTTCCCAAACAGTCTAATTTAAAACACTTGCAGAAATAGCATATGAATTGAGAAATGTCGTCTTAGTTATTAACTGATCTGCAGGGTGTTTATTAATAGTCTTTGGCAGTAGGCACACTTACAATCTTTAATGTGAACACCATGGCACAATGTTTTTTTCCTGTGTTCTCAAGTCCATCCTTTGTGATCACAGAGTGGCAGGGTTCCATTCTTAGACTGATGCCATGAAGAACATTTAATATAAAGCTCTTCAATTTCTGCTTTTGTAAACCATACATGCACAAACTCTAACTTCCATTTACACACCCGTATACTACAATTCATACTTTGCAGTTGGGACGACTTTTGCTGGCAAGCACTGAAACAGTTCATCAGTTTCCTATATCGAAGTAGTGAAGGGTCCTGTATTAGTCAAGATTCTCCCTAGAAACAAGCCAACAGGAGATGTACAAATGAACAGAGATTTATTATAAGGAATGGACTCACATGTTTACAAAGGCTGGCAAGTCCAGCCGCCCCCTCCCCTCAAGCGCAGAGCATTAATTTGTTGTCCGCGCCATGGACAAATTTGCAGAGCCAATGCCCAGTTTGAATATGAAGTCTGGCAGGCTGTAGTATAACCAAGAAGAGCTCATGTCCTAGTTTCAAGACAATTAAGCAGAAGAATTTCCTCATAATTGGGGGAGAGTCAGCCTTTGGTTCTATTTAGTCCTTCCACTGATTAGATGAGGCCCACTCACTCGTTAATTGCATCCCAGAACACCATCACAGAAATATCCAGAATAATGTTTGAACAGACATCTGGACACCTACAGCCCAATCAAGTTTCCACATAAAATTAACCATCACAGCTCCCGTGAGTATAATCTCAAACTCATGAAAATTGGATCTGAGATTGATTTCTCTGTGTGGTATGAAATGTGATCTCATTTAACTATATCCCTTTATAGATAATTTTGGTATCCCATTTCCCCTTTTTCTGTATGGACAACTTATTTTCTCAGCATTATTAATTAAATTTTGTATCCTTTACTTGCTTGATTTCCTCTCTCCTCAAAATAACTGCAGTATTTGAAAATTCTGTTAATGGGTGATCTGTTCTGCCCTATTGGTCTTATTTTCCATTCTTGTGCCATAACATCAATGTCATGATCACTTCCACTTTCCAATAATTATTAATATTTGGAAAAAGTATCCTCTCATTTTTCTTTTTTCTTAGAAATTTCTTGACTAATCTTGGCTTTTCGATATCTCATACAAGTTTTAGAATCAGTGTTAATTTTCATGAACAACAATTCTATCTGGATTTTGATTAGAATTTATTGAATCTATATACCAATGTAGGGAAAATTGCTACTTTGTGGTATTTAATATTCCTATCTATGACCAAAGTCAATTTCTTTACTTAGACCTTATTTAATTTTTTTCAATATTTTAAAATATTTTCTACATGAAGATATTGCATATGTTTTGTTAGATTTATTCCTAGACATATCATTTGGTTTTCACTGAAAAAAATCTTAAATTATGTTTTTCAGTTATTTTAATAATAGATAAAATGCAATTAATGTTTACAAATCAGTTTTATATCCTAAAAAACTGCATAACATTCTTTAAACTTCTAATTAATTACTGTTACTTCTATGCAGGTGAACAGAACATTATGACAAATTTGGTTCTCCCTTCTTAGTACTTATAAATTCCATGCAGTGTGACAATCATTATCTTTTGATTTAGAGAGTCTAATTTACTTACATTTATTATTTTCACATGGCTGCTTTTTTGTCTTCCCCTTCTAAGAGCCATTTATTTCTTATAGCTCTTGTAGTATTACCGGTTTCTTTAGCACTTCTTTGGACTAACTGCCTAGTGCATTTAGATTATTGTCTTGAAGGATGAGAATTTTGACCCTGTCATTAGATGTGGCTATTTTTCATCTCCAATTGATTGTCCAATGCCATTTATGTTTTTTAAAGTATTTTAAAATTTGCAGAATTTCTTTCCAATTCTGCCCTAATGCCTAGATAATTTGAGATAACTAGATATTTTCTTGGCTTCTTCTCCAAAGTGACACTTTTCTTTCCTGAGTCTCTCTAATTCTCAATTATTTCTTTCTAGAATTTGAGTAACTAGGGGATGCAACAGCCCTTGGCTCAATACATGATATAAAAATTTAATATGGTCAAGAAGGTAGCCTATATCCCTGCCATATTCTCTTCTTTTTTCACATGGAGGGCTCTTTTCGTGTCTCTGAGTCCTATACTCCTGAGCAAAGTATTTTTGGGAGGATGTCATATTTTCTTCAGCTTCTCCCTCCAGGGTGTCATCCTCTCACAAGGAGGAAGAGAAATGATGTTAATTTCACTTCTTCTCCCATGGGTTTAGTGCGGCTCACTGTTTTTACTTTACTCCAGTTGACCCAGTCTTTGTACAACTAGAGTCAGATTCCTAACATGGTATAGGATGTTCAAAATCCTGTTCTCAGGGTCATAACAGAAGAGTACTCATTTTTATTTACCAGAGCCTGCAGTTCCACCCTATAAAGAGTTACATTTAGTGCAGAGCAGCATCTCTCATTGCCAGGGCATCCCTAACTATCTTACTTATGCTCTGAGTCCCTGTATCCCTGAATACATGAGTCTCTACAGAACAGCTTGTCTAAGCGCTGTAGTTTAATTGGCAGATTGGTGATATCTATTCTGTGTAACAGTCATTTGATTTGTACAAGGAGCAAATTAATTGCTTATCTAGTCCCTAGGAGACCTACATATGCCTATTTCCTGGAATTGGAGTTGCTAAGGACTTCAATTTAGGTACCTGAATTAGTTCTACCTCTGGGCCCACTTTTCAAATTTCACTTGAAGTTTCGAATTCCAACTCTGTTCTACTTTGCTGTTCTGTTTTCGTTCCTAAAGAAAAATAATGTTAGCTTGCCCTCTTACTCTCCCAAGTTATATTTACTAACAAGGACAATTGGTAGACTATTCAATTTCTTTTTTCAGGCTGAGTTTCTCTGGTCAAATTTCACTCTATTAGCAATCACTTTACCCAGTATAATTTATCAATAATATTTTTCTATATTTTTCTTTGCAAAAAAATATCAAAAGTCCTGATTATTTTTAACTTTCTCATGTATCATAAATCTTGTGTATGCTTTCCACCTTATCTTCGTACTATAAAATACCCATTCAAAAACTAGCAAGCCTAGACCATAGGCACTGAAGCCTTTGTGGCTTTTGAAAATATATGTAATTCTTAATACTCATATAATTTCTAAACCTTTTCCTTGTTTTTCTTCCTTGAGATCTTCTTTCTATAAAATTTCATAGACATATTCCTACGAAAATTCATAGATCCACCCTCCTGCCTCAGGCACCACATTTTCTGAATATATTAAGAAAATACTTATATAAAGTAAAGTAGTATACTCTGTTTTACTAGCAGCCCCAGCAGTATTTTTCACAAATGCAATAAAGCTGAGGCAACTGACTACTCCAAATATGTCTCGTTTACTGCCATTTCTCTCCCAGACAGGACTCCAACCTTAACTGAATCATAATTTCCAGGATTGGTTTTTTCCTGCTACTTCATGAGGGAATGCTAGTAAGTTTACAATATTACACACATCTGAATTACACACATCTGTAACACCCAATCTTAAATGCTAAGGTTTTCAAAGGTCATAGGCCTAGCTTCTGAGTAGTTTCTAATACTTTCTCAATCTAAAACAAGTTCCCAGAGCCATCATAGACAAACTAAATGACACTGTCAGATCAATTGATACTGTCAATTTTCCTGCTTTATGAATCAACTCTTTGGTAGTCAGTCTAGGAAAAAATTCCTGACTCGTGTGTAGGGTTCTGATCCAAGCCAAGATGCAGCTGAATGTTATTACAGAATTCAGATGATGCTGGACAAGACTTTGAAATAAAATCCAAAATTAACTGGACCCTTCTGCTACTGGAGATCAAAACAAGAGAAGTTGGAAGCTCTATTTAACATCTTATAACCTGTCCTCAGATACCTACTAATTTTGCCTAAATTCTAGATTCTTCTAACTTCTTCTAGATTCCACTGAGTTTGTTCATTTGGCATATGTAATATCACTGACTTGTAAATGTTGTCACTGATTAACCTATACTCATCCACATGATTCTCTATGATTTTCTTTGATTTTATAAAATACAAATAAATATCATTAAGCAAAAAGCTTACTAAAATGTTGAGTAAATGGATCTTTTCCATACCATTATAAACCAATTAAAATATGAGACATCCTTAATGTAAAAAAAAAAAAAAAGAAAGAAAACAAACAAACAAAAAAAGCCCTAGGCTTTTCCCACAATTTGGCTGTTAGTCTTTAACTATGTTGTCCACTTCTCCCATTTCACTGACTCATACAGAACATTTTAATTTTCTATGTTTCTATCACATAATTTACCGTAGGCCTTGTCTTTCCACGTACATTTAAATAACTGGCTCCATTAATCTATGGGTCACCTATTCCAATTTCTATATGTACCACCCACCCCCAACTGTCATTCAGATGATTACAGAGGAAAACAAGAAGCATTATGGAAATTTTTACTTATCTAAATTATTCTACTCCCTTTAGAAAGTGCATAGGGTTATAGATAGTTTTTATTTTTTAAAATAATTGTTTTCATTTTGCCTTCTGATAAATTTTGACAATGTAATATTATGTTTAGATGTTGAATTGGAAACTATCTTACCTATTTCTTTCATTTTTACCATTGTTGGCTACTTCCTTCCTTCTTTTTATCTTTCCTTATTTTGGGGGGTGGGGAAGGGAACATCCCTTCTGTCTTTTCTTCTATTTCTTTCCTCCATTGCCATCATCTCTGATTTTATTATTTTTCTCTCTTCTTTTTTCTTTCTTCTTTCCTATATATCTTCTTTCTGCCTCTATTATTTACACAAAAAAAAGAGAAAAAATCTGACAAATAGTTACTAATTTCTATCTGAAGAGAAATATATCATCTAAATACATAAATTGACATTTCAGTTAGTAATCGTACAAATTTATACTATCATCTTCGTGTTTCTCACAGATTATAAATTAGATTGGTTCTTCTTTTGGATGTGATTTGACTGTAAAATCTCAAATGTTCCAGCAGGGGTTGGGGTTGGGGGTGGGAATAGCTTCTTGCCAAAGTGTCATCCCCTTGCGAATTCCAGGATAAAGCTGTTGCATGAAGACTTTCACTCCTTGAGTGATCTGCTAGGTCAGATTCCCTCATCAAATTTGTCAGTGTGAGTAGGTTTTTAGTACTGTTATCAGCTTAAATTCCAACCCTCTCATCACCATTTAACATTTCTCTGGCATGATTTAAATGGATTTTGACGGAATTCCAATATCAGAGAGCATATTCTGCCAGTATAAAACATGTTCAGTAGCTACAATCACAAAACATCTAAATTTATCCAATTTCACTTTTTGGATGCATTTTTCCCTTCACCCTACATGCCAAACTAAGTCATTTTTCCTGCCTACTGGTACAAACAGGTCCCAAAGTACCCAATCTGAAAACAAGATTGATTTAATGCTTTTAATTTTTTCCATTACTCTTGTAACTCTGCATTCTCAAATATTCAAGGTAATATTTTACTAAAATGTATATGTTGGTTATGATAGAATAATTTTTTTAAATATCACTGCTCATGCATACTAATCATTTTCCAATCACCCAGTCTTATAGATGAAGAGATGTGATGCAGAGAAGATAAGAGATTTGCCCCAAATCATACTTCTAGAGAGCAGCCAAACTGTTTATAGCCATAGGTTCCAGGCTCCACCAGCAAACATTAGTATACATTTAGAGGCAGTCAGATAATGTTCTAAGTATTTTGGGGTAGGGATATTGAGCATATGTGAGATAATATTTATGATTATAAATTCCTTTGTAGCTTAAAAAGAGTATCTCATAAATACATATGCTCTTAATACTGTAAAATCTCTTTGGCTACCACACATTGTAGGAAACCATTGTACATTTTGCAGTCAATTATTAGACATACAGCATTTCTTGGGAGTGTCCTAATATTAAGTTGAATTTTATGAAATCACTGAACTATTTTTTGACCTACAAATTATAAGTTAATATTGTTTAAGCTAATACTTTGATAATATATAGTAGTAAACAGACTTAGGGACTAAAATGTCAAAATCTGTGCCTTTTTAGTTCCTAAGTGTTAAAGTGGAGATAGGGTGAAAGTGAGCGAAGGGAAATATGAATTTTGACCAATTAAAAATGGAAAAAATAATCTAAAAGGAAAACACTTCCTTTGTAAATCTTTCAATAGGGTATCACAACCAATGGAGAATAAACAAGGATTAAAATCTAAACATGGCAAGTGCTTGACAGTGTCTCTTTAACAGCCTCAGATAGATTCCTTTTAGCCTGCGTGTCCTGGCTTATTCACTCTTTTATCATATATCTGTAGCTTGACTGACTCCCAGTTCTTGTTGACGCAGCATGTGGGAACTGGCTCCATTATCTTTAGTTTCCAGGACTATAAAATATCTAATAAACTTAGCAACCAGCATGCCAAGTACATGTAATGCAGCCAGCAGTGAAACTTTGGGTTGATTTTGAAACAAAGCTTTGGAATCCTTTCTTTCATATGTAATTTCTGTTAGAGTTTTGTATGCATTAATCTAAAACTTCTCATCTTAACCATGGTTTCTCTATCTGCTGCCACAAAGAAGGAACACAAATCAGTAATGAGGCAACTCTTAGGCTACGAACTATAAAAATCAAAATATTTGCCCTGAGATATGACCGTTTCAAGTTTATAAATTTTGAGAAATTACTTATACATTTAGGAAACAAGTATTAGAGGATGTAAAGAGTGTTCTGGATTCAATGTAGAGTATATTTGCAGATCCATCGCAGTATCGCCAATGCTCTATTTTGGGTATAGGTACATAAACGTGAGTGTATAGTTTACATCACTGCTAATTTACTCATTGTTTATTTTATTTAAGTTGGTATTCTGATTTATTCCAAATATTTTGGGGGATGCGCTAATTAACTAGGCGCTTGGGTAGGAGACCAAAATAAAAGTAAAATAATTTGATAATAGAGCTGTAACAATCTGAATTCATAAATTGAAACATGCGAAGTAAAATTTAAAAAGCTGTCACCATGACTTGAATATAAGATGTTCAGAATCTGCCAACCTTTATGAGAAAGTGAAGAATAGATTCACAGACAATAAAGGTGAATTTGAGATAGTATTATCCAACTTCTCCTTTCAATTTTTGGAGATAATAATAAGTAAGGAAATTTTTTAAAGTCCTAAAGTTAGTTTGTGATAGTCAAGTTGAAAATATGTTCCCCGATTTCCAGACCAGTGTTTTTCTGCTATTCAGTAAAGATGTAAAATGATCAAGGCAAAATTCCTTCTGATTCACTGAAAGCACAGGAGAAATAAGAGCTCGTCTTCTCCATAAAAAGGATTATAGCTGGGGAGAACTACTTTTTTCCAAATGGCAAATTAGAGCATGTTTTTGGTGTCCTGGTATTTTCCCCAATGAAGGTGCCTAAGAGAGAATGAAACTGCAATTAGTAAGTGACAGTGTGTAAATGATAGGCTTGATGCTAGGACATATGGTCTAAAGAAATGAGAGCAGTATACTTTTCTGTAGTGTGTTTGTCACTTTGAAGAAGAGAAATAGCAGAGAAAGTGTAATCATTCTCTATAGCAGCTGGAAGTTGCATGGACACACAAACATCTTCTTGCTCATTGGTATAAAAAATAGATATGACTTTTTTAAAGGGAAGTAAATGTTTAGGATGTCCATGTTTATGTGGTGACTTATGTAGGTTATTAAGTTTGGCTTAATAACCAAAGTTTTGTCTCAATCATCACAGGTGCTTTTTTACTGGATAAGATGATTGTCTAAAATTAATTTGCCTCAAAAATAATAAATAAATAAATACTAAAGTAAAAACCAATCATTACAGAGCTAGTAACGATGTTTACATATAGTTTAGAAAGAGAGATTTATGGCAAGGAGTAATTTAGTATGCAACTCTCAAGAAAGAAAAAAAATAATGAGGTAAAACCTACGATTATTTTGAAAAGAAGTAAGAGACAATACTGAAAGTTAGAGAACTGGACTGTATACATGTACTGGGTGGAAGTGACACGAAAAATGAGTTGAACTGAAGCCATCTGAATTAAAGTCCTTAAAGTAAGAAAAGATAGACTGAAAAAAATATATATTTTTAAATTATTATTTAACATCGTTTTATTTATATGTGGACACATGATTACTACAGGGATTTGAAATGTGACAGGTAGCAGGGACCTGAGTACTAATTATTAAAAAATATTTAAGTTTCTTTAAGGTCTTTGGATAGCTTGATCTAGTAAGAATAAACCCTGATTCAGTTTGACCAGAACCGTAAAGGATTGCCAGATTGCCTTTCTATATAATTATGTTACAGAGAATTGAAGGTGTCTGGTAGCTTCATTAAATGTACATGCATCCTGCAGCAGTGGGTATTTCTCTCTAAAGAATCTGAAAGTATTTGGGGGCTAATTTTTTTTCAAGAGACAAATTAGTGGCATTTTCTAATGTACATTTTAAAATATGCAGCAAAATCGATAGAACAAAAGTGGTAAAATTAGATTCTAGAAAATTCACCTTTTCGCATATGTTAACTTTGGTTTGCTTGTTTCCTTGACCTTTACAAAATATAAAACATATATTAAGGATTAATTAAAATAATAAATTTACCACTTAGTATTAGATGTTTGCTAATAGGAATTTTGTTTTTCATGCTCAATAAAAAAAAACTTTAAAACGTCAAAAAAAATTTTTTTTTTCATTTTAATATTTAAATCAATGGAAATAGGTGAGGAAGACATGCACTATTCAGAGATTCCAAGAAGTAATCTTCTCTCTAATTGTTTTATATTCTATTTTTACATTTTATAAAACAGACCTCACAGGTACTATAAAGAACACATGAGCATTAGCTGCACAGTACTCCTGCCATCAGGCCATGATCTTCAGACGAAGTACACAATCCAAGAGATATGGTATTCCCTCACAAGAAATTATAAACCGTAGTTTGTATGTTTTCACATAAATGCCTGTGCACTGGTGAATCTTCAGATCTCTAACACTGTCCCCACCCCTGTTAAATGTGATTTGCATTTATTTATTTTTTTTACCAGCGTTTCTCAAGTAATGAATTGAATTAAGCAATTGCCACAGTCTCTAGGTCTGAAGTTATGATTCGAGACTAAGCCCACATTCCCCCAGACTGTGTAACAATTTTACAATATGTCCAGAATGCTTGAATGCTTGCTAAAACTCTTACTGTCACACAAGTCGCAAGGAAAGCACAAAGATTTTGACCATGAAGGAGAGAATGAAGCCTGTGGTATTTATAGCAAGACAAGGAGGTACTTACAACATTAATAGAATAAGTTATGAATCTATTTTGTTAGATATGGCTGCGATTTTCTGTCCTTATGTAATTTTTTTCTAGTTTTAGTAGGGTTTTTCTGGATTTGTGGGTATCATAACTTGAAGCACTTGCCAACAGAAACCTTGTAATCATGAGATAGATGTCTTTTTGCAATTATCCTAGATTTTTTTTTCCATCTCCTTAGTGTTGCTATGCACCACAATAGTTGGTTTGCTTTTTCTCCCTCTTTTTTTGTCAATACAGTGACAGAATTGCTGTCAATTTTGTAAAGCTTTATTATTCTAGCCACATATTTTAGAAAAGGAAGCTCATCACTATAGATGGTAGCATTTCTAACAATTATATTTATATTTCATTTAAAATTCTTATGGCCATTCTTGAGAGAAAAGCATCCTTTGTAACATATGTGTCATCATCAGGAGTTTCGGGGGTTTTAGGATGAGCATTTTTAGGATAATTTTTACCTAGTAGAATTTGAATAATATTTACATCCAAAGCAACATATAAATTCCAAATTAACTCATTGATCTTGGCTGCACTGTGTTCAACAGCTACATTCAGTCTTGCTATTCTAGATAATATTGTCTAGATTTTACCTCTAAGTAAGTAAACGACAAAGCTTGCACTGTAAGATTTTTTTTAAATATAGATAGAGTGGATTATAGAAGAGCTCTCATAGCTAAAATTGCTCATACTCTTGGACTAGCATTAACCAAAGTGTGCTCCACTGAATACTTACTCTGGAGAACAGTTAACTCGAAGAGAATAAGAGCTTGAAGGGCACAGCCGAGGAGACTTTCAGTGGGTCAAGAAGGCTGACAAAGTGAAAAACTGATGATTTCTCACAGTCTTGAAAATGCTAAAAGTCATTCTGATAATCTCAAAGGGTTTATATGACATATATTTCCAAATGAAATTACATTATTACCCCTTTAAATTTAACAGAATATTTCATTACACTAATATTCACAGAAATATATTTTGGAAAACAGTTTTAGACAATTTCTTTACTTAGAAAACAGTTTTAGACAATTTCTTTACTTATATTAATGCAGTTAGCATTAATATATTGGCTAGATGGAAAACCAGAGGAGAGAAGGAGCAATTAGAGGGATCGTTTTATAAACTATAGAAATGTCTAACCCTAACCAATATACTGTATACTCGAAACTAATAAAATAAAATTCTTTTAAAAAGGAAAAAAAAAAAAAAAGAAAGAAAGAAATCCTGGAAGCTTTTCTCAAAAGAAAAAGTGCTTCTATTTTTGTTTAATGTAAAAGAATACTTCTCTTTCTAATCCAACTAAAATTATCTGTAAACAAAACTGTGAATACAGCTTCTTCCTTGACTTGTCTTTTAATTTCTATCCATTTTTTATTTGACACTTCAGATCTCTTCATAAAAGGAATCTAACACCTGTAACCTCTCCTTGTCCTCTGGGGTTATTCTTACCCATAAGCCCTTGCCTCTGTCTACATCTTCTGAATTATATCAACATTCTTTGCTTTGGAGCACAAGTCTATGCTAACAACTCTCATGCATTTTAAAGAAGTTTGTGGAGACTCACAAAGCTGTCTCTCTTCTGTCATTAATGGATCAGCAGATAAGAGCAGTCACTTCTCTGGTTTGACTCAAGGCAGCATTTCTAGTTGAAATCTTAAGTTAAATGCTATGCAAGGATGACTGCTAAAGTAGAAAGTTTGAGGCATGAGCTTCAGTTTTAGTCCAGCCAGCAAATATATATGTATATTTGGCTATGTGCAAATCAATGCACCTTTTTTTTTTCTGGATCTATATTCAATATATATTGGGTACCTATTCTATGTTATTTCTGATAGGTGTTATGGGTAAAATTATTTTATTTACTATGATATCCTGAATTAGTTAATTCCTAAGGAATTGAAACGTGTTTTATTTACTTTATCTTTTGTTGTAGTTTGGAAAGTAACTTTCAGCTTTCTTTAAAAAAAAAAATTAACTAAATTTTCCAAATAATCAAAGTACAAAATAAAATTCTACTTTTCATCATAGAAAAGGAAGAATTAATATTATCTGCTTTCTCTAAATTCTCAGCCTTTAATTTATTCTCAGAAAACAAATCTAAATTGTTGTTTTGATTATAGTAATGTAACCTAGGATATGTAGTTGTGTTTAAATCGTACTCCAGGTTTCTGCATTTAATTTTAAAGCAAGTCTTGCAGCAATTATTTGGATTTAAGCCTACGTAGTTAACAAATATTAGCGCTTACCAATAATTCTTATTCTCCAGAGCTCTTGCTTTTGAGTCCTTAATTTCTATTGATCATTTGGTTGTCCAGAGTGTATCCTACAATATTTCATTCAGAAAAAAGTAACATGAGGCATCTGTATTCTGCACTTTACCATATTTGTAAACATCCTTTTGTAAATTTGGTAGTTATGAATGACAATTTGGCTGAGTATAGAATTTTATGTTCACAGTCCTTTCTTGAACTTTTGTAAAATGATTTTATACAAAATCTGCTTTGATATATATGTGGAGTCTAAGAAAATTCTTTTTTTTTTTTTGTAGATTTGTAAGTAATTGTTTTCTCACTTTGGATATTTGAGCGTTTTTCTTTCATTATGAAATCAAAAGTTATGATAGGAATCTGTGTAATTTTATGTCCTTTAATATTTTTTCTCTTTTTCAGGAATGTAATAGGCTTTAAAAAAATTCTTACTCAAAAATATTTCACCCTGATTTTTAAATTATTTTTTCAATACTATAATTTTTATATAATTTTTATAACTTATTTAATTATTTATGATCTATATTTATATCTGTGGCATCCATTTAGTACGTGTGGTTTTGATTTTTCTTTTTATATAAAACAACATCCCTTTTTTAAAAAAACTTGGTTTTATTGTCACTTTTAAAGGAGGACTTTCCCGATGGTCCTTGACAAAAATAACAACAACGCTATCATAACAAGGGCACGATATTTTTTTCTTGTTTGTATGGAGAGAATCAAATTTCTTCATCACTGTAGCCGGTGATTCTCTATTCACATTGGTAGGATCTCTGCCTAGTGACATCTCATCTCATTTATTCCATCTCTCTTTTCATTGTACAGATTATATTTCTTAGCGTCATTTTTTTTCTACCACATTATGTTCCTAAAGCGTATATTGTTTTTTCTTTTTCAATAAAATCAATTTTTAAAGTATATATTTCCTATGGATCTTCTTAGTAAAAAGTACTTTCTCTTGATGTGTCTGGTATTTACATAATGCATGTGTATGTGTGTTTCTGAATATTTATACTAGAATGAGATGAGACTGATCTAGATACCAACTAATAAGAGTGTGTGAAATCTCATTTGTGAACAAAAATCTAGAAATGTCCTTACAACAGGAAGAAAAAAAGGTAGAGAGGGAAAGAAGGAGGAAGGGAATGAGGGAGGAAGGAAGGTTGAGACTGAGTGCATTATATTGATTTCTATAGCCATGTTATTCTCAATATACCATGCAGACTCTTACAGTGTCTTTAAGAATTGAAAATATTGTTTTTTTGCACTGGAATAAATTTCAGATTTAACAGTAGATTCAGTAAGAACATTTTTATGATATAGAATTTGTTACCTCTTATTATCATAAGCTTCATCTGATCCTTTAGAGAAAAGTAAATTTATGTGTTATCTTCCTTCTCATGCTACCTATAACCCTGAAAAATCGTATGCAGAGAAACTGCATAGACTGCCACTTGCTGTCTCTTTTGTTTGCACCTTAAAATTTCAAAATGATGAATTTCCCAGGGTAAAATACTTGCCATTCACCTGCCTGTCTTAGTCTGAGTGACTGTACTAGGCCAGCAGCAAGTACATGGTCTACCCAAGGCTCCCTCCCTACACAACATTATCCAGGTTAAGCAACAATATCTTTTCTTGCAGATGGCAATATGATTTGAGATGGGTGAGAAAAATCCTCAAATGGAGGATGCAATCTCAAAGAAAAAGCATCTGGCCATGTATCAGGCTTCAAGTAACTGTAAGTTCAGCTTTTAGAGATCCTGACATCAATGTATTTTCCACATGTTCTTAGCTACTGAGGGAAAAAAGTAATAGAGAATTTACCTTAACAAAATTATCAGCAAAGACGTTTCTTTCAGATCAATAAATATGGGTCTAAAATAGCAGTTATTATAAGGATATCTAAACTCTTTTACAATAACATCCTAACTTTAAGAAGATGAGTTTATATGTTCTCAGGGAAATCTCACAAAGAATATAAATTTAGTACTTAAAATGAACATTTCTGAAGAATATTTGATTACAAATGTACTTTTTTCTTAACTGCATGTTTTTTTTTCCTTTGCTTCTTTAGGAATGATTTTTTTTTTTTTTTTTATCTTGCCACTGGAGGAAATATATTCAGATTTAAAAATACTGAATTAAAAAAATAAATTCAAGATATATTACAAATTTTTATTTACATAATGTTCAGAGCCAAAACTGTTGAAGCAATAAGAGAAAAGTTGAATATTTCTCTTTTTTCGCTTCTGAAAATCTGCTTCACTAGCAGTAAATTACCTCCAAAATGAAGAAAAGAAGGCAAGTAATTTATTAAATTCTTACTGAATACCATGAGTGTGTTGTAGAAAATGTGTGTGTGTTGAAAACCAAAATAACATTAAGCAATTGGCAGTGTTATTTCCATTTTACAAATGCTGAAACAAAAGACAAAGTTGAACAACTGAAAAATCTGACCAAAACTCATTTAGCCATGAAGTTATAAAACTGAGATACAAACATCTTCCTGAATCCAATTCAGTTATCTAAAACAAACAAAATCCAAAAGCAATTAAAAAAAAAGAAAAAGAAAAAAAAAACAAGCAAACGCTTCTATAAATCTTTTTGGGTTATGTTCTAAAAGATATGTAGGCCCTAAAAAAGATTTACATGCTCTTAGACTACATCTATAATAATTATGTCTTCTTTCATTTTTGCCAATAATCACAGCAAAAAAAAGAAATTAATTTAAATATCGATAAATAAATAAGCAATAAAAGAAAAATGAGGAAAAACATAAAATAAAGAAGTCTTCAAAAAGAATAGTTTGACCCTTAAAGCATGAATATATGACAATATGGGGAAACAAAAAGGTAGAAGATCAGAAGTTGTTTTGTTATACAAGAGCTTTTTCCAAGCTTTTCTCTTTCACATAAGTTGAAAAGCAAATATACTTAATTAAGGGATATAATAATTAAATTAGGTATCAAAACAGCTGCTGAGTAAGTATATGCGGGTTAGGCGTTATATGTCTAAAGTCTTGAAAATCATTTTTTTAGATGTTTTTTATTATTTTGGTTTATCTTTAATTTTATTATAATTTTGTCAGTTCCAAAAGGTAAAAGGTATGTATATTTATTAGGACAAATTTCCTGAAAATGAAAACAAAAATTGTCTTGTTTAAAAAGAATAGATATATAATCACACTGTTATAACTAAAATTTGAGAAAGTAATTTGAAAATAAAATATCGATATTTGAACAAAATATAAACTATTTTGTTTTTCTAAACAAGAAAATGCTTTTTTTTCAGTTAATACATGGTTTAATATAAAGATATTTATAAAATGAAATCAAAACATATAATTGTTATATTTTTCTGCTACATTGACCCTTTTATTATGTGAAATATGTCTCTAGTAAAATTTATTATCCCAATGTCCATTTTTTCTAATGTTAATATAGGCACTCCAGTTTTCTTTTGATGTTTGTTTGTATAATATATCTTTTTTTTCTGACAACATTTAGTTGGAATTTTGCTTTTATATCCAGTCTACAATCTCTCTGCATTTTAATTAGGGAGTTCAGACTATTTATATCTGATGTAATTTTTATATCATTGCATTTTTATTTATGATTTTGTTATTTATTTTCTGTATGTCTCCAGACTTTTTTGTTTTTTGTTTCTCTTTAATTTCTATAGTGGTAAATAAATATTTTTGTATATTATTTTAATTATTTTTTATTTTTTCTATATTTTTTGAGTTTTTTTCTCCATAGTTGCTCTAGAGATTGCAATATGTATTCTAATTTATTACAATATACTTCAGAGTAATACTAATTTAATTCTGATAAAATATAATAACTTCACTTCAATATACCTCTATTTTCTATTTTACAGCATTGTTATCATATACTGAGTCTATATGTGTAATAACACAACAATATGTTATTATAATTGCTTTATATATTCTAATGTCTTTTTTAAAAGTTATAAGAAGAAATGATAAAATCTATTTGTAAAATCTTTTTTTTTATAGCCTGTACTTATCATTTATGATATTTTTTATTTCTTCCAAAGAATTCCAGCGCTCCTCAGGTATAATTTTCCTATAGCTCGAAGGACTTCCTCTAGTATTTACTGTAAGGCAAGCCTACTAACAGCAAATATTCTCAGTCTTGATTTCCTGCAATGTCTGTACTTTACCTCATATTAGAAGAATAAGTTTGTGGGATATAGAGTTCTTGGTTAACAGTTGCTTTTGTTTTTTATTTTGTTTTCCCTTTTTGTATTTTTAATATGTCATTCCACTGCCTTCTAAAGTCTTATTTGATTGTGATGGTAAAGCAGCTATTGATTGCATTGATGTTCTCCTGTGTAAAATGAGTCACTTTTGTCTTGCTGCTTTCAAGATTTTCTCTCTGTGTTTGAATTTAAACAGATAGACTATAATGTGCTTTTGTATAACTATTTTTATATCCATCCTATTGCTATTTGTTGGTTAATATTTTTATCAAATTTGAGATTTTTGTTCATTGTTTTTTTCACTGATTCTTCTGTCAACTGAAACATGCTGTTGAGCTTCTTTTCATTCTATTTTGCTTTGTTTTTTTTTTCTATTCCAGGTTTTCTACGCTTCAATTCCAGAATTTTCATTTGTTTTTTATTCATAACTTCTATATCCTTGTTGAATTTTTATTTGTTGATTTGTTATTGTTATACTGTCATATTTTTATTTTTTACCATGGTTTCCATTATTTCTTTAAGCATATTTAAAATAGTACATTTGAAGTTTTTTTATGCTAAATTTAACATTTGTGAATACTCAGGGACAGTTCTACTGACTGTTTTTAAAAATTCCCTGTCATTGTGTTATAGTTTCCTTTTTCTTTGTATCTCTCACAAATTTTTAATATCAGATTTTTACAAATAATATTTTTAACTAAATAACAATAGTATCTATATCTATCTACCTATCATCTACCTAGCTAGCTATATATTAGATGATTGCATATATTGCAGCAACTCTGACATTTTGATATTTTTCCCTGATGGTAGTTGTCAGTGTTTTGTGGTGTTATTGTTTATTATTGTTTTTAGAACTTGCCTGGACATAATCTATGATATCTATCTCCATTGTAGTGTATGGTCACCTGTGTATCTGGTCAAATTTTTTTTATTCTTTTTGTTTTATTTTCTTTTCTTTCAACTTGGCTTCCTAGGAGATGCCTCTATGTGTAACTTAATGGTCATTAAATAATTGCAAGGAAGATGTGCTTAAACACTAAGGAAGTAAGTTTTCTGTCCTCTGCAGATGGATCTGTGTGGGCATATGGGAACACATTCAATGGTCAGGCCATTTTCAAGTTGCCTAAAGTTTACTTTCCCTATGGTCTTTTTCAAGTCTTCTGTACACATGTATGTGGTCACTGGATTGCCCAAGGATGTTGAAATAGCTTGGGACTCCTCTAGTGTCAGCTGGACACATGCAAAGCTTCAGCCAAAAGCATGGTTGGTCCAAATCACATCCACAAACTCAGGCCTTTAAGGAGTCACTTCCACTAATAAAGCTGATGTGTGTGGACATCACCAAACATTCCAAATAGGAAAGTTGTTGATCTTCATAGTTTTGCAGCCCCAAAACAAACATTACACTGAGCTGGGGTAATGGCATAGAATCCCACTGCTCTCATCTCTAAAGTTCAGCAGTTTGTCCAGCTTAAACATTTCTCCATTTCTATGCTTTTGACTAATTTCCAGAGCAATTAAATAATAGTTTTTGTCAATTTTGTGACAATATATAATTTATTTTAAGAGAGAATACTTGCTAATGTTAGTCATAGTAAGAAGTCATGACTTTTTTAATTTGTCTATATTTTGCAATAAAATAAACAAAAACTAAAACTAATCCAAATATCTTTCATGAAAGAAGGTGAATAGTTGTAAAGAAACATAGGATACTTTTACAGTGACATGCATTTTTGTTGCCCTATCTTGTCAAGCATAGAAATGAACTTTAAATTCTAGATTCCCACCTTATAAAAATAGTGTGAATGTAAATTTTTCTGAAAATTCATGACAAACCAAAAGAGACAAAATGAAAGAAATATTGTGAAAAATGTAGAGAAGTTGAGGATCAAAGCTAAAGATTAAAAGATTGAATCTAGGTAACTTATATGCAGGGAAATTTCAACAAGAAACCATCAATAAGGCAAAGAGGCGACTAACTGAATGGGAGAAGATTTCTGCCCTCCTATAAGGGCCAAATTTCCAAAATATATAAAGAACTCATACAACTCAACAATAATAAAACAAACAATCCATTTAAAAAATGGGCAAAGTACCTGAACAGACACTTCTCCCAAGAAGACATATAAATAGCTAACAGACATATAAAAAGATGCTCAACTTCATTAGCTTACAGGAAAATACAAATCAAAATCACAATGAGATACCATCTCACATCTGTTAGAATGACTATCATCAACAGGACAAGTAATAACAAGTGTTGGAGAGGTTTGGGGAAAAAGGAACCTTCATACACTGTTGGTGGGAATGTAAATTGGTACGACTACTATGGAAAACAGTATGGAGGTTCCTCAAAAGCCTAAGAATAGAATTACTATATGACCCAGCAATCCCTCTTCTGGGTATTTATCCAAAAATCTTGAAAACATTTATCTGCAAAAATATAGCACCCCAATGTTCATAGACACATTGTTTGCAGTGGCCAAGACATGGAAACAACTGAAATGTTCATCAATAGATGATTGGTTAAGAAAGATGTGGTACATATATACAATGGAATGTCACTCAGCAATAAGAAAAGATGAAATACTGCCATTTGCAACAACATGGATGGATCTTGAGATTATCATACTAAGCAAAATAAATCAGACAGAAAAAGTTGGGAACCATGTGATTTCACTCATGTGTCAGACATAAAACTAAAAGTAACAAACAAATGTGAAAAACGAACAGACTCATGGACACAGATAGTGGATTAGTGGTTGCCAGAGGGGAGAGGAGGCAGGGAGGTAGATAGGGATAAGGGTGGAGGGGGTCAATATTTAGTGGTGGAAGGAAATTTAACTTTGGGTGGTGAACATGCAACGCATTATATATAGGACATATTATTGAATTGTACACTTGAAATCTATTTAATTTTATTAACCAATGTCACCCTAATAATTTTAAATAAATACATAAAGCAATGACAGCATCTTTCCAAGAAAATAAACATTATTAAAAGCATTTACAGCCATATTTAATTCTAATTGTGCCATAATGAAAGACTCTTACAGACAGCTGACAGTGACCGGGAAAGGATAAAAAGAAAACATTTAGAAATCAGTGTTAAATTAAATGCTATCTAAAAAGAAGAAATGGCATTGTCCCAAAGACTCTAAGATAGCAGCAATGTTGAGACAAATAAACATGTAAAGTGTTCAAAATAAGAATTGAATTAATGAGAGAAGGGAGAGTTTTATATTTATTGTATTTTTAAGAAATTGACAGATAAAATTAATGTATGATTTTTTTTTAGTTTCTCAGTGAAAATACATGTAAATATGCCTAATGATTTGAAGAAAAATTATAACAAAATATTTGAAATCTTACCTAGAAGTCTCAGAAATGAGAGATACTAAAGTGAAGAGAAAGTTTATGTTTAGTTATACTTAAATAACCATGCAAGAAAAGAAAACAATGTCTTTGGGTGTTTCTTCTATGATTATGGTCCTGTAATATACTTAGAGGTGATTAGGAAACTAAAGTGTTATACTACCATTTTAATCAACATAACAAATATTTGTATAGTATATTTTACATTCTTTGAAACATGCTAACTATTCACTGAAGACAGTAGACGTGAGGGATTGACAACCTTACAAAAGATTACTGAGAAATTAAAAAATGAAAATGCTTAGGTAGGCCTATAATTACATCAGGATTGATTTGTAATATAAATCAACTAAAGAACAATTTTCCAATATAAACTTGATATTGCATGAATAACTTTAAAACTCTTATATTAGCTAAACAAATAACAAAAGTGTATAGTGGGTTTTTCTAAACTTTTAATATAGTTATTAGTACTCTTATTACTCTTGAAAATGGCCACAGGCTATTATGAAATTCTCTCTCCAGTCCAAACTAAAAGACTCTTCACAGGATGTGGAATTCCAGAGAAGCTGCTAAGTGATAATGGAGTCAAATTTACGTCACCAAAGCTCCAAACCTTTCTTAGCTCAAATGGAATGAAATGTATTCATTTTGTATTACACAAGCTAGCTGCTAATGGACTCATCCAGCACTTTGGACAGTTGTTCATGTAAGCACTTTTTGCTTGAAAGTGTGGAGGCTGTCCAGTGCAACAGCAGCTACCTAATGCTCAGTGGTCCTTCTGCTGTGTCGAGGGTGTTCACTTATCATTAGATGAACTTCCCACTCTGTTACTTCTGGTCAAAGACAAGCACTGCCTTTTATGATCTCAGAGAACCAGAAAGACCAACAAGATCTTTTAGAGCAAGGTGATCTGGAGGAAAAGGCATTAGAAAATTAGCCAGGAGGACACATTTTCAAGCTGCTCCTTTAATTTAATTTGTTGTTCTTAATGCCTAAGGAAAAATATGACTATGTTTCATGATGATAAAAAGTGAAAGGATAAATGAAGAGATGCAAAAGAGAAGTAAACAAAGGAGAGGACCTGTTCTCATAATAATGAATGCCCAGTTCCTTATCTGGCAATCACAGATATCAGTAAACTGTATGGATAGTTTACTTTTACTCAGCATGAGTTGATGGACAGGACTCCAAATGAGGTTAATGAAGTTTATCTAGAGGGAATAGTCTATGATCCACTAAAGTATGTTTAAAAAATCTTGAAAGCTTTATTTTCTTTCATTTAAATTTTTGTTAATTTAAGTACAGCTGGTATACAATATTATATTAGTTATATTAGGTTCTGGTATACAATATCATGATTCAACATTTTTATACTTTACAATGTGATCACCCCATTAATTCTAGTAATTGAATTTAAAATCGAGAAAATTCCAGTCATTTCTCTAGCAAGGATAGCTATTAGTTATGTAAAGTTCAAGCCTACACAAAATCTTATGAGAGATTTTAAATTCCTAAAATAAGGACATCTATGTCTATTGATTAATATATCTGTACCTTTAGCCTGTGAACGCC
>NW_011888848.1:4985467-4996394 GCF_000151845.1 Pteropus vampyrus
TCTTAATGCCTAAGGAAAAATATGACTATGTTTCATGATGATAAAAAGTGAAAGGATAAATGAAGAGATGCAAAAGAGAAGTAAACAAAGGAGAGAACCTGTTCTCATAATAATGAATGCCCAGTTCCTTATCTGGCAATCACAGATATCAGTAAACTGTATGGATACTTTACTTTTACTCAGCATGAGTTTAATGAAGTTTATCTAGAGGGAATAATCTATGATCCACTAAAGTATGTTTAAAAATTCTTGAAAGTTTTATTTTCTTTCATTTAAATTGTTGTTAATTTAAGTACAGCTGGTATACAATATTATATTAGTTATATCAGGTTCTGGTATACAGTATCATGATTCAACATTTTTATACTTTACAATGTGATCACCCCATTAATTCTAGTAATTGCATTTAAAATCGAGAAAATTCCAGTCATTTCTCTAGCAAGGATAGCTATTAGTTATGTAAAGTTCAAGCCTACACGAAATCTTATGAGAGATTTTAAATTCCTAAAATAAAGACATCTATGTCTATTGATTAATATATCTGTACCTTTAGCCTGTGAACGCCATTGTGGCAGAGATTGCCAATGGCCTTGGCCAATATTCAGTCTTTTCTCCATCTTTAAAAATAAACATAATCCAGTACATAGCTATACAACTAACTGTGACATTTCCAATCTCCATTCTTGCCAGGTATAACCACAAGACCAATTCCAGCCAATAGCATATGAGCAGAATTGAAATGTGCAACCTCTGACTCATGCCCTTATAAGTTAAAAGTAAAAGAGCACATAAATTCTTTCTTTCTTCTTTCAACCTTTTTATGTGCCATAAGGTGGACATTGTGACTAATTTCAACCAAGCTGATGAGGTAATAGCCTAGGGATGTCAGGAAAAAAAATGAAATATAAGAGTTTTATGTCCCTAACACCTCTGGGTACCTTGCCAACCCTAAATCACCTGCCTGGAGAGTTTCCTCATAGAGAAATTAATGGCTATCTTATTTAAGGATTGCACTTTAGGACACCTTGTCATCATGGCTTAGCCTGCATCCTAATATAACTTTTAATGAAGGTACTCTGGAAGACATATAAGAACTCCTTAGTTTTAATAATATAAAGAATGTGATTGCTTACAAAGTTGCTAGGACACTTAAACGTGGTTATTCTCATGGTTTTGTTTTGTTTTTTTCATAGTAGCCAACTAAGGGTTAACAGCATTTCAGAATTAGGAATATCAATAGTTTGTTCCAGGCTACATATCTGTTAACTTGATATATGCTAAGTGCAATTATTATTTAATTCAGTAGAATAGAAAATACATGAGGACAATAATGTTTTTTATTCTTGTCCAGAAATGTTTGCCATCCATGAACTACATTAGACAGTGCTGTTTAAAAAATGTTAATTTGAAGTATGTTCTCCTCTCTATCCTCTTTTAGGTCCCTCTCAGCAACTTGCTGAGAATTTTTACCATGTATTTATACATTTAAAAAATAAAAACTTTTGACAGCACAGGTGTTGTAGATTTGACTAATAATGTATTCCAAAGGCCTTCTCAGGATGCACAAGCTTAATGGAAAAGCAAGTTTTATCCACTGCTGTTCTTCATCAGATGTGGAAACATTTTTGGTATGAAACATTATAAAGTGGTTTATTCTCATAAGTAAACTATAGTGTAAGTATGGGCAGTATTGTTAATGCATTTGATACATAGAACAACTTACTTCGCTTTTGCTTTGACTTTCTCATTTCCTGTAATGGTGTGGTCTACAATTCTTACTATTCTCTTTCACTTTTAGATTCCAGTAAAATTTGTTAAATGATAGCCACCGTCGAATGAGATTTAGTGACATCGAAACATCTTTATTTTAAAAGTCTCCTTTTCCAGGTTTTTTAATTTAGATTATAACTTTCTTACCTTTGAAACTCTTCATTTGCAGGATAATGTCAGTTCCTTTCAGGAAATTAATACTACTACTAATAATAATACATTATCCAAGTAAAGAGGTTTTTTACTTTTATTTAATAACTTAGCATTTGTGTAGATTTTAAGAGCAGTCTTCCAGGTTCTTGATACTAAAATTCCTCTAAGATTCACATTTACTTTCCTTTTAGAATTTCGGCTGGTACATATGATGTTGCATAAAATGAGAATTTGAGGCAGAATATGTAATGGGTTAGATTAAGGTGTGAAAGGGACAGGTATAGTCTCTAGGAACACTTTCAACAGGCTGTGGGCTCTGAGGCAAATACTGTGAGCATATCACGAGGGAGCTGCCCCCTGGTGGCTTCCAGCAGAGAATTTCTGATTATATCTATGATTTCAAAAATAGAACTCCTCCTTCACTCCTTTATGTCAGTCAAATTTGAATTCTTGTGTGTTCTGAAGCTGATAATATTAATTGTAAACTACAGCATTGGATTTGGTCCAGACAACTAGAAATTAATTCAAGAGTTCTTGCCCAGAAAGGAGAGAGGATTTGACTAGGGAAAGAAAAAAAACCTACACTGTTTTTCAGGCAGGCAGAAAAAAATACAGGAAAAAACTAACAATCTAGCCAAAGCTATCCCTTCCTAGACATAGATGTGTCTCAGACAAGCAAACATGTGGTCTCATAAAAGGTTTCCAGGTTTCCGAATGGAAGTGCTGTGAATAGCCTCATACATAAGCGATCCAGCTAATTCCCTGTGGCTCAAGACATTCTCTCATTGATTTATGATGATTCTGCGGCATAGCCCACTAAATTGCTGAGGATGTGCAGTGAACTCTGAGAGCTTAAAGAAACCTGCCTCATGGACAAACCGTATATCTTTTTAATAAAAATATTTTTCATGCTCAAGTTTCTACCTTTTTCTTCCTACCTGATATTAAAATATGTGCCTGCAAGTTTCAGGTGTCCTTTGAATCATTCATTATGTACTTTCATTTTCAAAAGCCTCAATGTTTAGAGAAATTACTAATCTCCAGATGATTTCTCGGGAAAGAGTTATTTTCCCCTTCATCCTTGACTGTTTCTCTTCTACCTATCTCCTAACATTCCTTTTTTCACACTTCAGTTTTTTCCCCTTAAAGAACTAAAGCCAGATTGCCCTCTAATTTTATATAAAGCTCTTTGTTCTTGCCTTACCCGGCCTGGTTTTCTACATGCCCAAGAAAATGAATAGACCTGCTAGACTAAGTTGGTAACTGAATGCTATTCTCACATACCACACCTAATCCTCAAATCTATAGCACATATGCTATTTGAAACAAATCTACCAAATTAGTTAACTTAAAGACATAGTATGAACCCCCAAAGCCGGATCTAAATTTGTAAGTTGGATAAGAGTATTTCAAAAATTTTATTCAATGAAATAAAATCATAGACCGAAGAAGAGAATTTGATGATGAAATAACAAGTTTTTTTTTTAATTCACTAAATTGGTATGGATTAATAATTGTGTAATGTATAAAAATCTTAACATTTTAGTAGTTTTCTTCCATCTCAGCTATTATTATTTAGTGAGTATAGAAATCATATCTAGCTTTTTTATTCATCTATGTGGTATATCTTATTAGTTTGAATGACTATTAATGACTATTAATTAGATAATGGAAATGCAAATTGCACCTTATTTAGCATCTTTGGGCCTAGGATCTAAAAGTCAATGGCTGCTTAATTTTTTTTCCACTTAGTGAGCTTTGAATAACTTCTATGTGCATTTGAAAGCATTATTTTTGCCTTTACAATACTGAAATCTGGCCTTGCAATCACAGAATGGATGCACTCTCTAAATAATTCTCTGTTTTCTAAAAGAGATATTGCTTCAAGCTGTAGGATCTTCACATTGAACAAGGCACAAAGAGAAATGGACCCTATGTCTGGCCATTCTATTCAATCATTCATTTTCAAGAAGGACAGAGAAGACAGGCAGAGGGGGAATAAAACAAGTAGAGTACATTTGCTTTATTTTCTATTTAGGTGCATATATACAGAATTACTTTCTTAACACACATCTTTGTCTGTGGCCTAACATTTAAAACCATGATAATAAAAGAATGAGAAAAATTATGAAGCTTTTATTTTCTCAAAATGCCATAATTAACCTAGTTTCCAGAATATATAAGCTCACAGTTAAAAAAAAAATTTTTTTAAATTTTCAGTATCATTTGTATGAATAAGATTTGTATTGTTGTGCATTTCAAGTATAATTTTATACACTAAAATAAGATAAAAAAACTTCATGAAATTTGAAAGAAATATGGTATTTAAGAATGTTAATTTTAATCATTCATTGATGTGTATCAAAACTATACTATTAATAAATAACAAATATAGCAAGTAAACATCAAATATATTATTTCTATCAATATCTATCAATTACATATTATTAAATATCTATATTCAAATTCAACTACTCATGTTTTTAGTACCTCATGAGTGAGGAAAACAAAAATCACTCAAAATAAATAAAATGTTTTTCCCAGATTTCAGATATTTGAACTATCTCTGTCTTCACATGATTTATATGTTAAATGTATCAGAAACTATATTATATAATTTATCAAGATGTAGTTCTCATTCAATATAACTCCATTGAAGTGAAAAATAAAATAAGGTTCAGTCTTCAATGTTAATTATATTTCAAATAATTCATCCCATTAAAGAATTTCTAAGTTGTAGCAAATAATGAGGTAGATATAACATTTATCTAGATGAGCCCAACCTTTATTATGAAAATTACTATTAAGAAATATAGTAGACACACTTACTAAGGTCAGGGATATATGAAGACTGGAAATATTAGAATACAAAATGTTATATTTCCTCAAAGTGGTAACTCAGAATCATTATGCAAAATCGAGCATTGAAATTCTATTTTTCAAACCAATATCCATTAGTATATTCAAAATATAATTCAATTTTTAAAAGATGATTTACACATCATTTTCAGGACTATGTCCATGAAGTTCATTCTCCTTGTCTGTTAAAGAGATGATCACCAAATTTTTATGGTGTCTCTCTTAATGAAGATCATATTCACAAATGGGCTTCTAGTGGATACTGAAGGTATATTGAAATTCATTTGAGTACATTAGCAACAGGAAGGTGATGATATGAAAGTATCATTAAATTGAAACTAAAATAATACCAGAAGCCCTATCCATTTAGAGTGATATTTTCACTGCAAAGAAGAGCAAGATTATATGGACAGCGTGGCTATCAGGCTGACTTGTGCTCAGATAGGAAAGAAAGAAGAAAATGGAAGAAAGGTTCCTCCTTGGAAGACTAATTCCAGAGCACAGTGGAATTCCCAGTGTCCTGAAAACCTTCTCCTTCAACCTCCCCCTACTGAGAGAAGAGAAACCATGGACATCTGCCACCCTTAATCACTTTAATATAGTTATGTCATATTTACCTTGGAGAAATATGTTTTAATTTTAGAACTCTGCTGACATCCTTACTGTCTACCCTCCATCCTAAAAAATTTGTGTGAGAAACAACATTTTAAAATGAAAACACCTGGGCTGATGTTTGTTTCAGACCAAGAGTGAATGAAAAGATTGAATTTACCTTCTCATCTGAAACAGACATAATTCATACAAAATACACAAACAATAGTTTTCAAGACACCGAACATCAGAAAATGAAGGATGGTGATTCCTGAGATATTAGAAACAAATGAGATGAGACCCACAAGTGTCCCAGCTTAATGCCTTGGAGAGTTTCCAGACCAAGGCACAAGGAAGAGGAGCTGAGGTGGAGCCCAGAGCATATCATGAGTTGAGGAGATGAATCTGAAAGTCTAGTTAGATCAAAGTGCCTAGAGTTTTGAGGACAGAGTACTGGAGAAGAGAGATCTACACAGAGAAAAGAATACAGAAATCTGCAGAGCGGACCCTTGAGTAGTTAGCAGTGCATTGATCAGCATGTACACTTGAGGAAACTACCTGAGGCCGAGGAAAGAAACACAGGAAAAAATTAGAGGTAACAGTGACCGGATCATCCCCAGAAGAGAAGTGTGCCTGTTGCCATCAGTCAGATTGGAAAATCTCAAGATAGATGGGGCATGGGGTAGATCACACAGAGGGTCTCGCTTCAGAAATGGTGAATAATTAGGCCTAATCTGAGCCCTGAACCACTCTCACCTAACAAATCTTAAAAGCAAGTCCCCGAAAAAAGATGACACCATTTCTATGTGATCTGACTGCGTCACAGAACAAATGTCAAGATATTTATAAAAATATATCCAGAACCCTACGAGGTAAAATTGCGATGTCTGACACCCAATCAAAGATTACCAGGTATACAAAGAAGCAGAAAAATATGAGCCATGACAAGGAGAAGAATCAATCACTTGAAACTGACCCAAGACTGACACAGATATAAAAATTATCAGACAAGGACATAAAAAAGTTATTATAACTCTACTCCATATGTTCAAAAATTGAAGAAGACACATTGAAGCTGTATTTTTAAAAACCTGAAATTTTAGAGATGAAAACTATAACGTCTGAGATTGAAAATATACTGGATATGATGCCAGATTTTGAAGACTTAAATTAGATTCTCTGCTCTAATATTCATAAGCTGTAATAACTCTTTTCTTAAACTTTAGTTTACTACTCTAAAACAAGACTTATAAAATCTGGTTCAAGGTATTGTTGCAAATTAAGCATGCAATAATTTTCTTTTTGTTATGTTTCTCCCCTGCTCAGATTAATTTCTCATTCCCTAATGCTTGAGGAAAAAAGTCCAAACTTTCTATTTTGATATTCCAGATCTATACAATCTGGCTTCAATTTTTTGTCCAGCCTGATTTCTAATTTATTTTATGTAACTATATTTTAGTCAAACTAAACTTTACCATTCTTTATATATCTCATAGTTCTTCGCCCCACTGTCTGTTATAGGCTGAATTATGTCTTCTAAAAAAATCCTATGTTGAAGCCCTAACCCCATTATCTCAAACTGTAATGGTATTTAGAGATAGGGCCTTTACAGAGATAATAAGTTAAAATGAGGTTATTAGGGTGGGCTCTAATCCAATATGACTAGTGATATTATAAGAAGAGGGAACTAAAATATTGACCTGTATGCAGGAAAGACAATGTGAAGACATAGGGAGAAGACAGCCGTCCACAAGGCAAAGAGAGAGCCCTGGAACAAATCCTTCCCTCATGGTCCTCAGAAGGCCCGACTCTGCTGCCACCTTGATCTCAGAATTCTAGTCTCCAGAACCGTGACAGTGAATTTCTATATAAGATCTCCACTCTACAGTACTTTCTTGCAGTAGCCCTAGTCCCAGCCCTGCCTTATTCACATTTCCTCTTTAACCTCTATGCCCTGTGCACATATCCCAATTATGAATCTTTATTCAAAATTTAGGTAGCTTACCAATTTCTTCATCAGAATGTTCTTATTTCTCCCACTAAAATGTAATCTCTTTCTCCTCAAGAATCCTATAGTATAATCTATATTCTTACAGCATTTACCTTTTCTACATTTTGAATTACCGTTAGTAATATGCCCTATTGTTCCACTTGGTCTGACATTTCCTACAGAGTTGAATCTGCTTATTCATTCTTATATTCTCCACAGAATCTAGCAGCTTGAGTATATGGTAGAATCTCCATTAAGATGTCCTTGATGAGTTAAAGCATAAGTCATATTCAAAAGACAACTCGTATAAATACATATCTGTTTGAGTGTGTATCTATATAATTTTAAATTGTGTTTTCTTTACTAGATAGTAAAGTCCATGAACACAGGAAATTTTATCTGTCTGAATAAAGTGTTCATTCAGCTTTTAAAAAAGCCCGCACTCTTCTCAAGCAGTAATGTGTTGGTTTCCTACATACATTGTGAGTAAAAAATACACTTTTCTAATGACTTCCAAAGAAAAAAATAATTAGCAATTTTATGATTTTTGGTCCTAATTGTACTTCTATTGTCAGGACTAATAAACTCAGGCATAACTCATCTGCAGATGTTAATTCTGCCATCTCTCTGAAAGGGAGCATTCCGATACCTGACGTGCAATATTTTCTCTCTATTCTCAAATAGTTTGGTTCATCACTTCAAACATTGCTACTACCCCTACATTTATCCAATGCTATGAGTTACCTTTTGTTTTCTTTACATTTAGAGATAACTTATTTATATTTCTTTTCCCACAAAGATAACAGTAACAATCCTTAATTACTTTACATAACCAAAAGCTGAGAGCATGGGAAGAGAGTTTTCAAGATTCACTTGAATTGTTAGCTCTATGAAAACTCTATTTACCTTGACACATATAGAATTCTTGTCTTCATGCTTCTTGTCTTGTCCCTCTGTGGAAGAATAATAAAACAAATGTAACGTTAAACTCTAAGCCCAATAATTATAAGAAAAATGTCTCATGATTTTTTTGTATGTGTGTCTCTAGTATATATAGCACACGCCTGACACATAACAGGCTCTTCCCATGTGGAAGTACACTAGCAACTCATAGGCTCAAATATTCCAATAGAGAAAGCAGGATGTTGTGAGATTTACTGTGTTATTTTTTTCTCCTCTTCCTCCTCCTCCTCCTCCTCCTCCTCCTCCTCCTCCTCCTCCTCCTCCTCTTTCTTCTTCTGCTGCTGCTTCTGCTTCTACTTCTATAATTATTATTATTATTATAGATTTTGTTGCTGTTGTTATTGTTATTTTCTCTATCAGGAAATTAAAATACAGGTTTACACATGAATTTTTAAACATAAATAACACTAATGTCTTCAGCATAGGATATTAAGAAGTAAAATATTTATTTTGATGAAATCTATAGTCCTCCAGCTCTCAATAAATTAATATAATGCTCACCAGAGTTCCCTGCCCTTTTACCATGATTATTTGACCTCCAGGTAAAGAAATTTCCTTGTGGTTCACCCAAACCTCAGCTGTCTCCAGAGGTGGTTTCTCACTTTCTAATTTGCAGACTGCGGTTTATCGATATTTACAGGGGTTGCGATGGGCAAGTAAAGAGTCCCCAAGAGGTTTAAAATTCTAGGTTCTACCTTTTCTATAAAATTAAACGCTCTGCATTTCGGAAAGTTTTATAGCTATTTGCAAATATAAATTAGTGACCTCAGCACAAGGAGGCCACTGTGATTGGGCTTCTGAAAAAAATATATTGTCATCACTGAGAGCTACTGGCTACAGGGCCTGAGTAGCTTAGGCTCAGAGTAAGGCCAGTTCCAAGAGTTGGGCGATGTCTCTGAGACTGAACATGAGTCATAATTGTGCACAGGGAAATATGAATTCTTAACAGAGAACATAGTTTAAAGAAGATGTAAGATAAGTAAGTAAATTCTAGACAGAATCCAAAAAGGTTAGGCAAACATTCAGTGAAGAGCCAAACAGCAAGCCACAAGTGGACCTTCCTAGAGCAAAACATGGATTGGAGGCCCAACCAGTACAGAACACAGTATAATTCTGCATGCCAGTTATCTGTAATGATAATAACAGTAGAAAGGCATAATCTCAGTGACCAGCAACTATGATATCAAGTTCAGATAGCACCAACCATAAAATATTTCTGTTGATGATAAAATGACAATATTTTCTCAATTTCCCCTTATTTCCTTTATTTTACTCACATTTGCTCAAAATGAAAACCTGATACAGAAGTTGATCTTAGGCTGACACAAGGCTTATGAAATGTGGATGCAAGCTGCTAGAATGAAATGAATGCATGAGAGACAACAGAAAAATCAAGATTCGACTCAGGCTTACCTACTCCCTTTTGAGAGAGTCTGCAACAACATAGATGGACCTAGAGGTTATTATGCTGAGTGAAATAAGTCAGACAAAGATAAATATCATATAATTTCACTTATATGTGGAATCTAAGGAACAAAAAGGACAAACTAATCAAAAATAGACTCACAATTATAGTGAACAATTTGGTGATGGACAGAGGGGAAGAGAGTTGGGGGGCTGGGAGAATGGAGTGAAGGTTTAAAGAAGTACAAATTATTAGTTGATAGTTGGTCATGGGGATGGAGAGTACAGCAGGGGGAATGCAGTTAGCATTAATACGATAGCTAGGTGGAGGGCCAGGGAAGGAAGGGAGCAATTGGGGGGATCGTTTTATGAACTATATAGATATCTAACCAGTGTACCATGTACCTGAAAATAATTTGAATAAATAAATTTTTAAAAATGGTGTCATGCAGTATTTATATTTTTGTGACTGACATTTCACTTAGCATGATATCTTCAAGATTTATTTATATTGTCTCGTTGTGGAACTTAATTCTTTTTTAAGGCTGAATAGTATTCCATTGTATGTATATAATACATTTTTCTTTATCCATTCGTCTGTTGCTGAACATTTAGGTTGTTTTCACATTTTCGCTATCATAAATAGTATTGCAATGAACGTGGGAGTGCTATCATCTCCTAGATATCCCAACTTCAGTCTTTAGGATAATCCAAAAGTTGGATCATTGGATCATATATTGTATTTTTAGAACTATTAAAAATAGTTTTGCTTTTAATTTTTTGGGAAATCATCATAGAGTTTTCCGCAGCAACTGCACCATTTTGCATTTCCACCAATAGTATATAAAAGTTTCAATTTCTCCACATCCTCACCAATGTTTGTTTCTTCCAATATAGCCATCCTAATATGTGTGAGGTGATATCTTGTTGTGTTTTGACAAGCATTTCTCTGATGATTAGCTATGCTGAACATTTTTTCATATGTCTGTTGGCTATTTGTACATCTTCTTTGGAGAAATGTCTATTCAAGCCCTGAGCCCATTTTTTAGTCAGGTTATATTTTATTTTACTAATTAATTGTAGAAGTTTCTCATATATTTTGAAAATTAACTCTTTATCATATATATGATTTGCAAATTATTCTCTCATTCCATGGGTTGCCTTTTCATTTGCTGTGTAAAAGATTTTAGTTTAATT
>NW_011888848.1:4996444-5009782 GCF_000151845.1 Pteropus vampyrus
ACAGAAGTTGATCTTAGGCTGACACAAGGCTTATGAAATGTGGATGCAAGCTGCTAGAATGAAATGAATGCATGAGAGACAACAGAAAAATCAAGATTCGACTCAGGCTTACCTACTCCCTTTTGAGAGAGTCTGCAACAACATAGATGGACCTAGAGGTTATTATGCTGAGTGAAATAAGTCAGACAAAGATAAATATCATATAATTTCACTTATATGTGGAATCTAAGGAACAAAAAGGACAAACTAATCAAAAACAGACTCACAATTATAGTGAACAATTTGGTGATGGACAGAGGGGAAGAGAGTTGGGGGGCTGGGAGAATGGAGTGAAGGTTTAAAGAAGTACAAATTATTAGTTGATAGTTGGTCATGGGGATGGAGAGTACAGCAGGGGGAATGCAGTTAGCATTAATACGATAGCTAGGTGGAGGGCCAGGGAAGGAAGGGAGCAATTGGGGGGATCGTTTTATGAACTATATAGATATCTAACCAGTGTACCATGTACCTGAAAATAATTTGAATAAATAAATTTTTAAAAATGGTGTCATGCAGTATTTATATTTTTGTGACTGACATTTCACTTAGCATGATATCTTCAAGATTTATTTATATTGTCTCGTTGTGGAACTTAATTCTTTTTTAAGGCTGAATAGTATTCCATTGTATGTATATAATACATTTTTCTTTATCCATTCGTCTGTTGCTGAACATTTAGGTTGTTTTCACATTTTCGCTATCATAAATAGTATTGCAATGAACGTGGGAGTGCTATCATCTCCTAGATATCCCAACTTCAGTCTTTAGGATAATCCAAAAGTTGGATCATTGGATCATATATTGTATTTTTAGAACTATTAAAAATAGTTTTGCTTTTAATTTTTTGGGAAATCATCATAGAGTTTTCCGCAGCAACTGCACCATTTTGCATTTCCACCAATAGTATATAAAAGTTTCAATTTCTCCACATCCTCACCAATGTTTGTTTCTTTCAATATAGCCATCCTAATATGTGTGAGGTGATATCTTGTTGTGTTTTGACAAGCATTTCTCTGATGATTAGCTATGCTGAACATTTTTTCATATGTCTGTTGGCTATTTGTATATCTTCTTTGGAGAAATGTCTATTCAAGCCCTGAGCCCATTTTTTAGTCAGGTTATATTTTATTTTACTAATTAATTGTAGAAGTTTCTCATATATTTTGAAAATTAACTCTTTATCATATATATGATTTGCAAATTATTCTCTCATTCCATGGGTTGCCTTTTCATTTGCTGTGTAAAAGATTTTAGTTTAATTTCTCCTACTTGTTTTTTTTCCCCAATGCTTTTGGTGTCATATCCATGAAACCATTGTCAAAACCAATGTCATGAAGTTTTTCATTATGTTTCCTTCTAGGAGTTTTACAGTTTCAGGTCTTATGTATAAGTCTTTAATCCATTTTCAGTTTATTTTGTGTATGATGTAAGATAAGAATCTAATTTCATTCTTCGCACATGAATATCCAGTTTTCTCAACACCATTTGTCAAAAAAACTATTGTTCTCACATTTTGTATTGTTGGCACCCTTGTTGAAGATCAGTTGACCAATATATGTAGCTTTATTAGTAGGCTGTCTATTTTATTTCATTTGTCTATGTCTGTCTTTATTCTAGTACCATACTGTTTTGATTACTATAGCTTTATGACATATTTTGAAATCAGGAAGTATGATGCCTCAACCTTGTTCTTCTATCTAAAATTGATTTGTCTATTTGTCATTTTTTGTGGTTCCATATAAATTGGAGAGTTGTTTTCTTTTTCGATTTCTGTAAAAAATCTCATCATAATATTCATGGGGATAGCGTTGACTCTGTAGATTGCTTTGGGTAGCATGAATATTTTAACAAAATTAAGTTTTTCATCCCACAAACATAGGATATCTTTCAATTCACTTATTTCTTCTTATATTTCTCTCATCAATGTTTTGTAATGTTTATTATACAAGTATTTTACCTACTTAGTTAAGTTTATTTCTAAGTATTTTGGGTTGTTTTTTTTTTTTTTGATGCTGTTATAAATGGTAATGTCTAACTTCCTTTTTGCATAATTAGTTGTTGTTAGTATAAAAGAAACATAACTAAATTTTGTATGTTGAGTTTGTGTCCTGCAATTATTGAATTCATTTATTAGTTCTAGTAATTTTTTTTTGTGGCCTCTTTAGGATTTTCTACATAAGAGTTTGTGTCATCTACAAAGAGAAACAGTTTTGATACTTTCTTTCTGATTTGACCACCTTTTATTTATTTTTCTTGCTTAATTGCTTTGGTTTAGACTTCTAGTACTATATTGAATAGAAGTGGTGAGAGTGGGCATGCTTACCTTGTTCCTCATGTCAGAGGAAAAGCTTTCATTTTTTTCAACATTGAGAATGATGTTAGCTGTGGGTTTTTCATATATGGCCTTTATTATATTGAGGTACTCTCCTTCTATACCTAGTGTGTTCAGAGATCTTATCATAAGGAATAAGGAATTTTATCAAAGACTTTTATGTATCTGTTAATTTTATCAAAGACTTTTATGTATCTGTTAATGTCGTATATAGTAATAAGTGATTTTCTTATGGTGAAATATCTTTGCATTCCAGGGACAAATCCTGTTTGGTATTGTTATCTAATCTTTTTAATATGCTGTTAAATTAGGGCTGCTAGTATTTTTATTTAGAATTTTTGCATATATACTCATATATTCCTATAGTTTTATTTTTTCACGGTGTCTCTGCTTGTCTTTTTGACTATAGTAATGCTGGTCTCATAAATGAATTTGGAAGTGTTCTCTCCTCTTCAATTTATTGGAAAAGTTTAAGAAAGATTGGTGTTAATTCTTTTTTAATTTTTGGCAGAATTTACCCATGAAACTATCTGCTCCTGGGCTCCTCTTTGTTAATGGGTTTTGGTTACTAATTTAATGTCCTTATTTGTAGTTAGTCTCTTCAGATTTTCTATTTTTTTTAATAATTTAGTCTTATAGGTTGTATATTTCTAGGAATTTATCCATTTCTTCTAGATTATTTAGTTTGTTGATATATAACTGTTTATAGTAGTCTCTTACGATCTTTTTTTTATGTCTGTGGCATCAGTTATAATGTTTCTTCTTTTATTCCTGATTTTATTTATTTGAGTGTTCTCTCTTTCATTCTTCATTAATCTAGTTATATCTTTGTCATTTAAAATAATAGGGAGGAGACACACAGACATTATATAGTTGGATGCCAAACTCTGATGTAGTGACTCTCCTCTCCCCTTCATGATTCCCTGTGGTCAGAGGATTATACCATGAGCTAGTTTGTCTACTGACATAATATTTTATCTTCTGAGAAAATTATTTTGACACTGTAATGGATAATTATTCTCTTCTATTAGAAATATGTTACATCTACATAGCTGGAAAGAAATTACAGAATTATTCTTATTTCCTATCAGTCTAACAAATATTTTTAGTCACTAGGACATTCAGCTAAGATAAATTATAATAAGACAAATAAGGAATAAATAATAGCATAGATAAGGAAAAAATAAAGAAGGAAAAGTTATATTTATTGAGGTTAATTTTATTCAAAGATACTCCAATGTCTTTCATCATAAACTCCCAATGCTAATAAAGGAAATGAATGGATAGATTTCAACTCCTTTTTAAGAGCAATATATGTTAATTGACAATTGAATTCAATGACTTTTCTCTGCTGGATTAGATATATGTAAAGGAAAGAAAAATGAGATCTAAAATTCAGAAACAAAATACTATTTTCACAGAGGTCTTAAACAGATTTTTAAAAATTTGGTACCTAAGAAATGAATGAACTACTCTGTAAAGTAGGCAATATTTCAGTAGCTTTATTTTATTATAAAATAATTTTCTTAAATAATTGTGTGTTAATGAAGGTAGATTCCATATTTTATCAAATAAAAGAGTAGAAAACTAAGAGGAGAATCAAAAAAAAACTCACTATATTAGTTATTTACTGCTGTGTAAGAAATTACCCCAAACCCTAACAGCTTTAAACAACATTTATTATCTCTCTGAGACAAGAATCTTACTGTGGCTTAGTTGGGTGTTTATGCCTTAGCTGCTCAGAAGTCTGTAGTCAAGCTTTCATCTGGGGCTTCAGTCATCTCAATACTCAACTGGAAGAAAATTCACTTCAAGTTCATTCAGGTCTAAAGTTCTTGTTAGCTGAAGACTGAAAGAATAAGCTTCTTGCTATGTGACCCTCTCCATAGGATTTCTCACATCATGGCAGCTGCTTTCTCCCAGAGCAGATTCTGAGGTAAAGATCCCAAGATGGAAGCCACAATCTTTTAAAACCTCGATCTTTGAATTAACTTAGCTTCGATTCTTTAGAAGTGAGTCTTCAAATCCAGCCACACTCAAAGCAAAGGATTACACAAAGGTGTGAATATGAGGTGTCAAAGATTGTTAGGGGCCATAATAGAGTCTACCTACCACAGAGAGTATCTATGTTTGACCTTCAGTGGTAATAGATATATTTTCCTTTCCTCTTAAACACCTAAAAGCAGTTCATTGTCTTTTCTCATGCTTGGACATCATCAGCAGACAAAAATCAGTAGAACCCAAGGATAAGAATAACTCTAATACTGTTTGTATTCCAAATCTCAGGGCAGAGTGAATGGGTTATATCCATGTCATCTCAGAGTGTCACTAATTGCCTAATACATAATAGCAGGATTCATGACTTTATCTAGCTTTTCCAGGTATCTGTAAGATTTTGTGTTTTCTCTTTCTTTTTTTTTTTTCTTTGTTTTCCCTCGATTATATCTTCATCTTGATTCTTTACTATTTGACCTTCATTGGAGGTCATTTACCATATATCATCACTATCCAGGCAAATTGGGCAGATGGAAAGCCTTACAAAAGGCAAAAGGTCTTGATCTCTGCTAGATATGGCTTCTAATGAGAGGAATTAAGGGGGAGACATTATTTCTTTGTCTGATTTTTTAACCTACCTAAATATAGTCATTTTTGCCTGAGGTCATTAAAACCTTCTGTAGATTGAATTTCTCTAGGCGTACTCTGGGTACACATACTTCAGAAATAAATTTAGCCACAGCAGAATATAATGTTATTAAAAGATTAAAATATGTATTTTGCATTTTATTCAGGAGTCTTGGCTGTTCCCATCAGCTAACAGTAGGTTAACACTGGGGACTGTTTCTTGTCTTTTCTGTTGCATTTAAATCCCAATCCTAATGACTAAAAAGTATAAACATATAATTGTAAGCTTTTAATGATTTGAATAAGGTTGAAAATAAAAAGTTCTATTGTTAAGTTCTGTAGTTAAATACAATTATTTTACAGAGCTCTGTCTGCTTAATGTACTTTATTTGTCACATGAGTTCATAATTATGCTGGGATAAAGAGGAAATAGTGTAAAATTTTAATAGCATATTTTGCTTTCTCAATTATCCTACTTTTTTACTCTAAAACTCAAGCCTACTTTGCTGCCTGCCATATTTTCTTCCTTTAGTGACCTTCATTAAATTCTAAAATCTCACCTCCCACTTGTGAAAATGCAATAAAATAAACCAGTAGAAATGTTGAATGGAATCCAGTTCTAAAATCCCCTGCCTCACTGAGCTGCTTCTTAGATACCTGAAATGTGCTGCTTAATTTAGAAAGAAAAATTGCAGTGAGGCTGCAATCCTGCATTTCAGAGACAAGGGAACAGGAAATGATTTGCAGGTGATTGAAAGGTGGTGTTTGCACTTAGGATTTTCTGAGCTTTCCAATTTTAACCTTGGCGCTTACCCATCTTTGATTTTAAGAATTAGATCCAACCCATATTCTAGATATATTCCCACTTTAAAGGTGCATCTTGGCTGGCGATGAGAAAAATGAAGGCCACTTTCTCAGTCCTAAAAGAAGAAAGAGCAAAACAGAATGTGAAGAAAATAAATGGAGGCTACAGTTTAGCTTTCTTCTGGGCCAAGGACAAGGAAAAGACTTCTCCTTTAATTTAACCCTTGTATTGTCAAAGAAAAATAAAGAGCTCTGGAGAAGATCTTATTACATTTGTCATTTTCAAGCAGAAAAATAAAATTATAGAATAGCTACATTAAAAAAAACATTTTATTTAAAATTTTATTTCAAAACCTGTGAGTAAATATGGTAGAGTTAAATGTAAAATATTTATACATATATTCATATTTGTATGGATAAATGTATACAAAGTATAAAGCAAGGTCTAAATCTCATTATTTTTCCTTAAGATACAGAATGATAGGTTTGATTTCCAGATTAACTTATGCCTTGTTTTCTAAAAATAAACTTTATTATTTTTTGCTTAAAATCTGGGAAAATTAACTCTAGTCCAAGAGACTGGTATTAATAATTATTATTCAAGGCCTCCTGTACTTGAGTTCTGAATTAACTAGCATAGGTCAGCTAGCAAGCTCTCAATATATATTGGTCAAATAACTGAATAAAGCAAATGTAAAAAATAAGACAGAGAGAAAGAGAAAAACAGACAGAGAGAGAGAGAGAGAGAGAGAGAGAGAGAGAGAGATAAGAGAAGGCTATAAACAATCCATGAAACATTTTATCCAGTGGACATCAGATCTTGAAAAGCCTTCTTCAACTTAACTGCCAGGAATACCCTTTTTTTTTTTTTCCTGCTTCACTAGTTGTGCCTTTTATCTCCTATGATGGTTTCTTTCCTCTCTAATTTCTAAATATTGGCCTGCAGTAGGGCTTAGTCTTCAGTTATTGATTTTTCTCTATGTATAGCCAGTTCCTATGTAATGTCTTCAAATTTCATGACTTTATTATACCAGTAATCCAACCCAATATCTCTAAACTGAAATGCTTTCCATAACTCTAGATTCATATTCTTAACTTTCTACTTGATCTTCCACATAGATATCAAATAGCCATGTCAATACCAAATTTTACCAAACAGAACCCTTGATGCATATACTCTTTCTTCTAATGGCTTCTTTCTTCAATCTTTCCCATACCTACTAATGATATTGCCTTTACCCAGTTTTTCAAACTAGACCTTGAAGACTTTTATATTGCTTTTCTTGTACTGCACTAGTCATCCAATCCATTCACATGCTCCATTAATTATACATTCGAAAGAGATCCCAAATTTTATTGTTTTTCACCTTTTCCGTGGCTGTTACGGCAACTTCTTCAAATCGTTCTTCTCTTGCCTGGACTTTTGGAATAGTCTCCTGACAGTATTCTTGCTTCAATTCTTCCCTCTTGTGTCAGTCAACATCCAACTAAACAGAAATCCCTCTAGAGAATTGCTAACCCATAGGCTGAGGTTGTAAAAGATGAGGTATAACCAAGGCCCAAAAGTGTACTCACTGCTGACGCCAGTGAAATCATAACCACCACATACCATTGTGCTCATAATCAGTGATGAGAAAGAGAAAGAACATTAAAAGATGACCTGTCTTCTTTCTTCCCTTCACTTGCCAGTGTCTCACCTAGCTGTCTCTTTTTTATGAGCTGTCTCATAAAAAAAGCCTAGAAAATATAGTACCAAGAGTTCATTCTATTCCTCTAATGATACAGAACAGAACTTGAGAAAGGAGAGAATGGTTATGAAAGCAACTGGGCCAAGGAGCAATGAGCTCTGCCCGCTCTCTCTATCCCACTCATATATTATTGTCTCCATAAAGCAAGAGTGAATTTTATGAAAGAGAATACATATTATACCAAGTGCTTAGTCTCATTCTTCCAATGGTTCTACATCGTAAATAAAATACAAAGTTCTTACCATGACCCCTAAAGCCTTATATGATCTAACCACTGTCTACTACTTTAATTTCTTCTTAATACTCTTCTTTTCTTAACCTCGTTTTAGCACATAGCATTTCTATGAGTATGCCTAGCAAATCTTCCCTAAGAGTTCTACCATCCATTTGGTAAATTATTCTTCTTGTTTACTAAGTTTGTTTCCTAGCTCCAGTCAGGGCTGTGCTCAAATGTCACCTCCTCAGAAAGAACTTCTCTGACCATTCATCTAAAAGATTGAATCCCACATCAATTTATGTCATTTTACCCTGCTTTACATTTCTTCTTAGCACTATCACAACCTCGTACTATGTGGAATTCATATGTTTATTGTTTTTTTTCCTTTATAGATGATAAGCTTCCTGAGAATAACGCCTTCGCTTGTTTACTAACATAGCTCCAGTCTGTACATAAGTGCCTGGCGAATAATTGGAAGTCAATAGATATTTGTTGAATAAAGGAAAGAATTAAATTTCTCTTATTATCTCTATATGAAATTTTTCCTTAGGTTTCAAAATTGGTTGTTACTAAACAGTTTCTTTTAAAGTGAATTCTTTGAAACACATACATTTTAACAATCATCTCTATTGGTGATAAGGTGGTAGAATGCTTTTCAGATTATTCCACTCAGAGTGTGTGGCTGCAAAATCATCAATTCAAATCCAAATGAATAGAAAACCAAATAATTATATTATTGGTATTTAAACAAAATAAATTTTTGATTGTTGTTAATTATGAAAAGTATATCTAATTTAAAAAGTATATCTAATTTAAAAAGATATAAAATCTCACCACACATACAATTTTAGACTTAAAAGTAATCTATGAACAAGATTATGATAATAGGCTAGGAAACCTATATTGCTCTAGTGTAAGAGCAATATCTTGTGTCAGTCAACTTCCAACTAAACAGAAATCACTCTAGAGAATTGCTAACCCATAGGCTGAGTGTAAGTATATTTCTGACCCTGCCAGATGAAACTAAAGTGTTCCCAATAAAAAGACAGGATATATATTTTAAAGTATTATTTATTACATTAATTGAGGCATATCTATTTGCTTCAGTATAAAAATCACATCTGAAATGATGACTATAAATGAAATTACCACTTGATTAAGCTTTTAATAGTCCATTGTCATTCTGCAACATCTACCTATCTCTGTGCAGGTCAAATAGGTAAATTGAATGGGTATGTGGTAAGATTTACTATATTACACATCTTCCAAATCTTTAATAATTGCACTAATCTCTACAAACCTTCCAGGACACAACATCTATTAGGTAGATAGAAGCAGTTCTAGTGGCTTCCATGTGGCCTTTCCTAACATAGTGGCCTCCAAACTCTTTTAGAAGAAATAAAATGATTCTAGAAGGAAGCTCTGTGATGAAAAAAGAAATGGTAAATACTGTGATGAAAAAAGAAATGGTAAATACTGTCAGTGCTGAAAATATCTCTTCCAATATGATTTCTAGAATTGAAGAAATAACTACAAGGTTGGTTTATGAAACCACTGAGTCCACTGTGAGATGAATCTTAATCAGAATTTTATTAACTACCTGACCTCCATATGCCCCTACTCAAACTGTAGACCACACTAGTGGTTTGGGTCTCCAAAGAGTAGGAGCATTTCAACTCCGATGTCCAACAATACCCCCAAATGTTTTTTATATCTCCTTCTCTAATAATAGTCACTATGGTAAATGCTGCAAATCCTTTTGGGAAAGGCTATAAAGGAGATTTATAGCATAGATTTTTAAATGTATAGAAATTTCCTTCCTCAAGCGATTCAACCTCTTCTTTGTGCAAAGTACTCTGAATTTATGAAAGGATTCAAGTCCATGAATTCACTAAAAGATTGAAACTGTCTATTGTGATAATTCAAATAAGAATTCTCTTCACCAGACCTGGAGCTTTGCCATTTATGCATTTCTAGTAAGACTTTAGTAGGCGGCTCATTTATTTCAATTTTCAAAACATCATGAACAATTAGACATGACCATTGATCCCTGAACTTCAAGCCATTCTGACAACTGCTATCTCTCTGTTTAGTAACCATTTATAGTAATCTTTACAGTAACCATACCCAACTTGCTTCTGAAAATTAAATACCACTACTTGGACCTGCCTCCCAAGGGTGCCTCGAGATAATCATGTTAAATGAAATAAACCAGACAGAAAAAGTTGAATACCACATGATATCACTTATATGTGGGATATAAACCTAAAAGCCACAAACAATGTACAGGACAAACAAACAGAGACTCATGGACCTGGACAATAGGCTAGTGGTTACCAGAGGGGAGCAGAGAAAGGAGAGGTAGATGGGGTAAAAGGGATCAAATATGTGGTGACATTAAAGAATTAAAAATAAATTAATTGATTTAAAAAATATATACAAAAAATTGAGTAGTATCAACAATCTTCTAGGAGAAAAAGGCAAAATATATAAGCATATATTTAACACAAAAACACATGCAAATAATTCTGAGATATGGGGTAGGAACTCAGCCTTGATCAAAATAGGAGAGATCCAAATTAAACACATTGAAATGCCATTTCTCACCTATTATATTGGGGGGGGGGACAAATTATCATTGTGAATTTATAAATATTTTGTCCTGAAAAATATGTATTCCCAGTTTTGTTCATTCTAAAACCCAAGTAGCAATGGGCATCTCTAGTGCTTATAATTTAACCTCTAAAAAATATTTCTCAATAAAATAACTAGGGAACTTGGAGAAATCCTTGGTTTTAGGTTTGCGTAGTAAATATACAAGATGAACGTGGAATATTTTATTATTCCAAAAGCAGGGTGATTCCCGAAGACTAATGTGGTCATGTAAAAAAAAGTGCCAACTTGAATCAGTTTTTCATTGGCATCAGATGGTACAATTTAAGCATCATAAAGAGAATACCTACAAAGGATTGAACCATATTAAATATGTAAAAGTCTAAAGCTCACAATAATAACAAAAATCCTCTCACTTATCAGCACTGAAGTCTCCAAACATCATTCTAGAACTAATTAATAAGAAAAAATATATATTTACCATCTTCTACATATGCTGTATTAAAAACTAACCAAATAGTTGATAAAATGTTTTAAAAAGATAATTATAGCTAACACATAGAGGGAAAACATTAGAATTGAAGTCACCATTTGTAAACTCTAATTAAATGATTTTTTAAAAAATCTATGGTGCTAAAATTATTAAGGTGACATGCTGATGGGATAACTTACAATGGAAGGAAAAGATAAAACAATTTCTAAGTTTAATAACCACAGGTATGCATCTTATGAACTCATGTTATAGAAAGAGGTATATTGCTCCCCAAATTAATCCTAATTCTAATAGAATCTCTAGATACAACTATCAATTTAAAGAAACTGCAAGCTAATTTAGCAATCAGATAAACATAAAGTAGGGGATATTATACAGAGCAAAAAAAGATCAGTACTAAAAAAAGCAAGGCATATTATGGAATAAAAATTTTAAAGACATAGCAACAGAAGTGTGGTAATTTTATTTTAGTAATCTACACAGATCTGACAAATTTTTTTTAATGTAGGAGTTACAGAAATGAGTTACATATCTGTATAATTCAGTTAATGAAATATTTTCATAAGAGGTAGAATAATTATAATTTTGTTAAGTAAATCACATCTAACTTATTTTATGCAGTTTTATGAGTATATCTGACTGATTTTTAAATTTCAGTTATTCCTAAATTTTTAGTTTTCAATTTCTTTGTCCCTTTTTTACAAATCCTAATATTTTTATATAAATGTAAATTATTTGTAAACAATGCTAATTTGCAGCAATTGCTAATATTAAAAGATTTAATGATTTATATTTTTAAAATAAAAGTTTCCTATACTTTAATATAAATAAGTCATATTTTTTTCTTGTTGGTTTATGTTAGAATGTAAACTCCAAAGCAAGGCACACTGAAAATGTTGGAGTTCTTTTTGTCCTCAGTGGAAATACACTGATGTTACACACTTTAAAAGCAGAAAAGTTCAAAGGAGTGAATTTGCTATTGATATATAGAGAATAAGGGCCCCCAAAATCTCCTACAGCATCTCTGAAATCACCAGAGATTTTCTTGAAATTTTATTTCAGTGAGATGAGATCCAGAGAAATATTTAGGTGGTATCATATGAGATGCACACATGCATTCACCTCATTTCTGCCAGTAACCCTTTAAATACCTTTAGTTATTCCTGTCGATAACCATTTATTATAAGGAACAGATATTTTTAGATGCCCACTTCAAGGCAAGAGAATACACTATTCATGACAGAAATAACTAGTTTTTGTGGCCTGCAGCATAAAAGAATTTTGAGTATCCTAAATTTAGAAAATCAGATTAGGCTAAAATAAATACTGCACATCACTTGTATATTTACCTATTCACCTTAAAATGAAAGTTTTCTTGGTAGAGTATTTGTGAAGTAATTGTGTTAGCTGGGTAGTAGATTCTAATTTAGATAGTCATCTAATTACAATAGAAATAGGAGAATAGGGATAGATGCAAAAAGAAAAGAGTTGGCTTCCTCAAATTTGCGCTAATTTTTAAGTAGCATCTCACTATTTTAAAAAAGCAATCAAAGGAGGAGAAAACAATAGTAATTATTCTCTAAGAAAATAATTAAAGTGCCATGAATTATTGAAGAGAAAATTGGAGGAGTAGAGACAATTTTGCTGAAAAATAATTTTCAATAGCTTAAACATGAAAAAAAAATCTTTACAAAGCTTGTACATGGCAACCTCCTGCATTCATGTGAACTCTGAACCTGTAAGATATATGGAACAGTGAGTGCATTTCCAACATCACTGGGCAGTGCACAGGAATTGAATATGACCTTCACATATATCACACAGATACACATGACTGACAGGTGACACAGCTGCTATCTTCAGATCTATGCTGTGAGCCACAATGTAAGTCATCTCTGAATATTGTTTTATGTTGCTTAGAACCTTCTGACTTACATCTTAATTTAGCATGTGCTTTTTGGCTCTGCCTCATGATTACAGAAGTTATGTAAGAGAAATGACTTTTAACATACCAAGGTTTGGCACTTAACTAGAGAGTGCTGGAAAAAAAATTAAAATTCGATTATTTTCACTCAAGAGTCTTTATGGTGAGGCTCCCTGGAAACAATGCATGGTCTTTCTGGAAAATAAATGCAACATTCTGTGTTTTTCCTTCAAAACAGACTTAACCAGTATTTATAAAATAGATGTTCATAGTAAATGACCATTGTATATTGCTTCAAATCTTATAAAGTATGTTCACATTTATTTTTCAGTCAATTCTATAGTGCAGATATGGGATAAGTGATTATTACCCCCATTTTTTACAAATGAGAAATTTCAGACTTAGGGAAGTTATTGTCTTAAAGCTGACTTGGCTTTAATTGTAACCCTCATCACAAAATAGTTTGTAATCTAGAGCAGCCAGGTAAGAAAAGGTGAAGCAAAAGTATCGCCTGCCTACTAACAGATTTTTGTTTTTACCTCTTTT
>NW_011888848.1:5011232-5032772 GCF_000151845.1 Pteropus vampyrus
GCATACATATAGATAACAACTTAATAAGTATTAGTGGAGCTAAAGTAAATACCACTTCTATTTTTTTTATTTATCTGGTTACAGAGACTATGGTACAAAGATTTGGATTTGCTGCTCCCAAACCACAAGCATAATCTCAAGTCTCATATAACAGATAACATCACAGAGTGACTAAAGATGAGGACTCCAGAGTCGGACAGATGAGGTTTATAGTGTCTCGATGCTCCCAAACTAGCTGGGGAGACCTTGGGCAGTGATGCCCTTTCTAAACTTCAATTAATCTCAATTTAATCTCATATTTAATTTAAAAATACTGAGAATATACATACCATAAGAATTCTTTAAAAATCCAATTAAATAGCACATATAAATCAATTAGCGTAATGTACAATATGTAGTAGCCATTTTATAACTCCTAGATGTGTGTATTAATATCATGGTTATTATCAGCAGTCAAGGTCTCAACAGAAAATGAATTCAAATAAAGTGGTTCAAACGAAGAGACAGCCATGAGGAACAGTTTACAGAGGTTTGGACAAGATTGAAGGAACCAACAGGAGCTCCCGGAGCAGGCAGAGATTAACAAAGACAGAGAAATGCTTTCTCCTGTCCTGAAGGGTCACAGGAACAAAACGAGTTCCTGGAACGCAGGGAGGGCTCGACTGGGAGAAGGGGAGGACTGGCAGGAACTATGGTCAAGAAAGCATGCAGGGGCTGCCATTGTAAGGCTCCAATGTGAGAACGGGGCACGTAAAAATATTTCATTTGAAAAGGTAGGGAAGACAAATTAGCACACTCCACACACTTACATTTGGATACAATAAATTCTTTAATCTGAAAACCTTCCTCCCCTAGGGCCCACCAGCCCCCATATAGATTTGCATGGTTTCCATGAGAATCAATTGATAAATTTTGTCACTACTACAAAGAAAAAGCAGTTTGATTGAATCTGAAATACTTGAATATATTATGAGGTTGCATCTTGAAAATGTAATTGGGAAATAATGCTATCGACAACCAGTCTCCGATATAGCCTCCCTTATGTTCCAACAGCAAAGGTCTTGATGGTCTTCTAAAGAAAAAAATAAATGAAAAATTCATTGAAGCCAGCCTCCAGAGAAAAGAATAGTTTAGATTATGCTCAGAAATCATATAACACTTTAAACCATGGTAGAACAGCCCATGCTGAGCTGATAATGAAAGAAATTTAAAAATCTCTGACCTTGGTTAATACTAGATATAAGAGAAAAAACATTAAGAACAGAATTTAGGGAAGTCTAAAGACAATTTCTTCTCTGTCTGTTTCTCTTTGTGGTTTTCTGGATTGTTTCTTTCTCTCTCCCTTCTTTCCTCACCGCCCTTTGCCCTCTCCCTTTCTCTCTCCTATAACTAGAGTTTTTAGAATGCTATCTCCCAGATAAGGAAGAATCTCTAGAACATTTTCTAGAGATTAGTACTTATACACATTTACCAGAGAAATCAGGTTTACCAGTACACAAGTTTAGTTTAAAGCCACACATGCTATAGCTTAAAAAGACCTTCTTGTAAATAGTTCAGCTCATAGAATTATTGGGCTTTCTCTAAAAATTGCTCCTTTTTCAAACAAACAAACAAACAGACAAACAAACCATTAGTCAAATAAGTTACCAAAGTTTGGATATGGAGAAAACTACACAAATATCCTGACTACTTTCCCTCTGGAAACTTTATATTATGAAGCCATAAGAGGTTCTGCACATAACAGCAGAGCCCCAGAAAGGTATGATTGGCAGTTTTATTTGGTGAGAAGCTGTCATTTAAAAATCAGGTTAAGTAATCTCCTTCAGGGCTTGAGACTGGTCAGGTACCTAGATATCTCATTAAGATATTAAAATTCTCAGAGCTCTAAAAAAATGGAAACATAATTAGAATCTATAGATATTTTAATGTTAAAATTATTATTACATGCATCCTCAAAAATGCATATCGTTTTGAACTCTGACTAGAAGAGAGGAATGAAATAAAATGGTCTAATTTTTCCTCTCAACCCACATATTATTTTTGCATCACCAATGTATTTATTCTAATAATTGTCAATCTGAGCCCTTTCTAAGCTATGATATACTTCTTGCTTGGAATTCCATTCCTGAGAACAAACCAGGCAATAAAAAATAGTTTTCAGCATTCTATGAGACTAAGAATGTAGTTTTCAATTATCTGGACATATCTATGTTATCTTTAATAAGCAAATTAGCATTTAATTGTACACTATTTTCTATTGTTCTTCATTTGTGACTTTCCTCAACCTATGCTGTTTCTCATTTTCACTTTGAAGGGCAAAGAGTAAAATAACACCAACCTTTTAGGAAGTTAATAATTAATCACAGATGAACAAAGAAAATGTGGTATATTTTTATAATGGAATATTATTTAACTTTAAGTAAGAAGGAAATCCTGCCATTTGTGACAACATAGATGAACCTGGAGATCATTCGCTAAATCAAATAAGCCAGTCACAGAAGGACAAATGCCGTATGATTTCACTTATATAAAGTATTTAAAATAGTCAAATTTATAGACACAGAGAATAAAATAGCAGCTACCAGGGAGTGGCAGAAGGAGGGAAAAATGAGTTATTGCTCAATGAGTATAAAGTTCCAGTTACCCAAGATGAATCAGTTCTGGAGAGCTGTTGTAAAACAAAATGCCTAAAAAATTGTGAAGTGGGTAGATCTTATGTTGAGTATTCTTACCACAAAAGCAAAGCAAAAAAGAGAGAGATAGAGAGAGACACACACACAAGGAAACTATTGAAAGAAGTGAACATGTCTATTACCTTGATGGTGGTAATGATTTCATGGTGTCTGCATATGTCCAAACTCATCATATTGTATAAATTAAATATGTGCAATTTTTTGTGTATCAATTGTATTTTAATAATGCTGCTTAAAAGATACCTATTTTTTTAGAAGAATTAATCAAAACGCTATAGGTCAAGTAACTGGCCTGGTAATTTCTTCTTTAAATACCTATGTGTACCATATAGTGTATCGTCTAGTGGTCAGCAAGATTGTATCCAAACATAAATTTAACTGACTGAGTTATGAGCTTTTATTCTGGTATTCTCAGTAATACTCTATATACAATATATTCATAAGCAAGGGCAGTAACTCGATTAACATTCCTCACAATAAGAGATTGTTTACTGACTGTTTTATGTCCATATTAATGTAAGAACTTAAGTTCTTTCCAGATTCTTATATGGAGCAAAGGAGAGCTCTTCAGGCTATCCACCTAAGTCACTAGCAGTATCAATAATATTAATATTAAAGAATAATCTCAAATAAACTTCCTACAGCAACAATTGAATTTTAATCTCAATTTTATTCTTTATGATCTCCAAGTATAAACTTATAAGTAATAAAGAAAACTCAAACCTATTGCATGCATGCTTACTGTAGCTCCAGATCTGGTATATGTGATTTTATCTGACTTACCAAATTAACTTAAGCCCCACAACTATATTGGAAGATGTGCGGGATTTGATTTCTTACTATTCTATGAAGTCTCTTCAATCAATAAGGAAACAATAAAACAAATGTCATTTAACGTTTCCAAAGCCATTTATAAAGGACAGTTGATGGATATAAGATTTATTTTAGCAAATGTCACTTGAGCTCATGAATTGCCATACTTGTTGATGATACTTCAAATGGATGTATAAACACAGCCCTATCTGATGCATACTGTGCTCTGTTTACCTGTTGATTGGTTTTCTATCAACGGTATCTTTCTGTCTTTTTTTTTACAGAGAGCCAAAAGGTTGGTGACATTACAATGACAACTGTGTTAAAGATCAAAAACTCAGAGAACCAGAACAACTGTGCTTACACACACAAACACACACAGACAGAATGTGGATGGCAAAGCCACAAATTATTACCAAACACCTAATTAGTACAATGTGTCTCTAATACCATTTCATTCATCTGAGTATGTTGTACTTGAATTTACCTGTAATATTTATGGGCAGTTGGCTGAGAAATTTACTAGGTAAAATCTCAAACCTGGAAAATGTATTCGCTGAACAAGTTTCTCAAAGCAGAGGAATGTAGAATTTCTTTTTAAGAAACAACCACTAAAGATTTAACTTTATGTGCGATGCTATAGTCCTAAGAGTCCTCATATCTTTTCTAAATACTTATTGTGATCTTTAAAATGTTAATAAAATATTCATGAAACTTAGTTAAAAGAGGACATATTATGTATTTTGGAGAGTGTGAGGAAGTCAGTTTGCTTTTGTAAGAGTTGATTTTAGAAAACGACCACAATGAGTAAATAGTAACTGCCTTCCTGAGCCTATTAGTTTTAATTTGGAAGTCTTTTAAATTCAAGTGTCTCTTTTGACTGCACTTCTGCTCACTACTACTGAAACCACACAGGAGTCTTTCCTTTAATTAATTAGGGTATAATTAAACAGCAGGTACCCAAGCAGAAGCCAGAGAGTCAGTTCCATCTGTTCTTCAGGGTCTCATGGTGGTGAGGAGAGAATTCTCCCACGAATTTTACCTTAAGCGGTTTTCATATTATTTTAATTTCCAGCTATCTCTTTTATAAATTGCTCTTATGATTTCACTTGATAATTTAACACTTCAAAATTGGAGCCCCTCCAACATTTACCCTGAAAACATACAAAAAAAAAAAAAAAGATTATGAAGGGGAGGGGAGAAAGTGTTTCATAAAATTCAGAATGGCAAACACAATTAACAGAATATATCATTCACTTATTAATGTAAAACAGTGGGAAGACACAATTTCATGAAATCAGTCAATTTTAATTTGAAGATACAGGAGATTTAAAGACACTGAGAAGATTGACAATATTTCAGAATGTAGAGGGTGGAGCAATCTTTCAGGGAGGCATATATTAGTATCTTATTTTTAGTCTGGAAGAGTTCCCGAACTTCTGAAACCAGGAATGCAATTTTTGCTAAAAGAAAGTTTCTGGAAACACAAAGTAAAAACAGTAATATGTGGTTTTTTGATATCGGGACACCTATATTACTTACTACTGTATATTATATTTTGTATAAATAGTTATCATTTCATCCACAAAGTTATAAGTTTCATGAGGAAAAGATACCTATTTGATTCATTTCATTATGCCCACAAAAGATGCTGGATTGTGCTATTGCTAGTTGCTGAATGGCAATAATTTATTCAGCTATTTATTTCTTGGCCATTGTGTAAAACCTATCTTGCCCCTTGTTCGGTATGTTTAGATCTGGAGTAGGCTGGAGCTTTGAATGACTATCAGGATTACAGCTTGGTTCTCTATGAAAATAAAACTGATGCATTCAAGTTATGTTTTCAGGATGCTTACCTCTTAAAGAGAAAAAAAGATTTTCGTGACTAGCACACAGTGTAGGATATTAAGAATATGACACAAATATAGGGAATCCATAAGATATGAGTTTGCAATAGATGTTTATTTTGTCTGGATATTAGAAAGACAATTAAATTTATTTGCATGCAATAATAAGTTAAAACAATGCCTCACCTTAATTTTGGCATTAGAAGATTAAAAACCAAGACACATACTATTATTATTGAATTACTAAACTGAACTATTTATTGATTCAATGAATATATATTAACTTTATGCACCTAGTAAACACAGACTAATCCCTGAACACATGGAGCTTTAAGACCTTTGATAAAATGGAGGAAATATTTTTGGTGCAAATTTTTGCAAAAAAGGTAAACAGCAAAAGGTCCTGTAGTAGAGGCATTTTGCCAAGTCAAGGAGACCAGAAAACGACTCTTAAATTGAGATAAGAACAGTGAGTCAGACTCAGCCAGGTGGAAAAGAGTTCCTGAGCACAGGAAAAAGTATATGCAGAAACTGTTCATAGGTTTCCATAAAACAATTGAAAATTATTGCAGTAGTCCAATGAGGGGATGATGGCAGATTTGGCTAAAGTGGTGGTGATAGTAATAGTGATAAAATGATGGAAACGAATTCCAGACATACATACAAGCCCTTTTAGAGGACATTGTGATGGCTCCTATACCACTATGAGTTTCATCAGCTTTAAATATATACACAAAACATGACTTGAGCAGGGCAAATAAAGATTGGTAAAAATAAGATTTTGCATGGTGCACATGAAAGAACAATTTCTGTCATGTAAGTTTTTCTTGGTATTAGAAGTCAAAATCCTATAGATTTAATGCAAAGGAAAGATTAGAAATCTCTAGGCTGTCAGCAGGTGAGCAGGATAAGCTTTATATCAAAGAAGCCAAAGAAGTTTTTGAGGTCAATATAGTTAATATGTATGTGAGCAGTGATAATATAATAATCTGATTAAATGAACATATTTAATACTGGTGACCTTAACACAAACCTTATAGAAACAATATCCATATGCATCTAAAGTTGAAAATGAAATATCATTTGTCCAAATTAAAAAGTAAAAATAAATAAATAAATGTAATAGAAATAATTGACTTTGATCTAGTTCAAAGAGTAACAACTACAGGACATAACATTGTATACTATAGACACAGGTTATTAAAGGTCATTAATGCTATTCACTTGAGATAGGAATTAAATAAAAATTGCTCAGGGAATTTAAAAGCAATATAATACAAAATTCAAACTAGAAAATAATTTCAATTATTCTTAACCATATCTTACCCATTATATAGAATAAGATGACATTCTAACTACAACTGATTCTTGAACAACATGGATTTGAATTGTACAGGTCCACTTACATGCTGATTTTTTTTTTTCAGTAAATACCTGCACTGTTTTGCATCTGTGGTTGGGAGTCTACAGATGCGGAGGGCTAACTGTATGCTTTGATCTATACCATTTTATATAAGGGACTTTAATATCCACAGGTTTTAGCATCTGTGGGGGTCCTGAAGCCTGTCCCCTGCAAATATTGTGGTACGTCTAAGTTTTGGGGGAGTCAAAAGTTATATGAGAGTTATCTTTGAGTGCACAGGGATTGGCAACCCCTACCCCTTCCCCGCATTGTTCATAGGTCATCTATATTTCCAAAATCAACTATCCTATCAATGCAAATAATGCATGATATCAAATGACACAATAAATCACGTGTATGTGTTTGTCTCTGTGTGGTACCATTGTACTGTAATATCTATGTGATACCAAACGATGCAGTTATACTATTAAAATTTTACAGAAAAGATTAGGCCTCACATATTATCTAACTAGCTAGCTAGCTATTATTCAGACCATAATATACATAGAATTGCAGATTATTGAAATTCATCTACTAGAATGCATTTTGGAACAAAGACATAATAAAAGATGAACACTTTGGCCAACTTGCCATTTGTTATTTGCTGTGTAATTTAAATACAACAGTAGAGGATATTAATAGTTTTAGTACCACCCATCCCTATTCTTATTTCTATTTTTCAGAAGCCAACACTTTCAGCTCAGTTTTTCACTATAGTATTTCTACATCTTTTTAGACTAGTATATTTATACTACTATTTTTTGCTCAACGTGATTGGATAATATCAATTGACTTCTTGTTAAGGTAGAAGATTTAGCTCTTTTGCATTGTGTCTCCTCACTTTCTCTCTATACTGTCACCTAATCATGCTATTTAATTAATGCAGACAGAATTTATATTGTTACTATTATGCAAATGTCATACACCATTAAATCAAGTAGTGTTCTGTGTTATGTTTTGTTTGTGAACATTTAGTGACTCTAACATCCAAGAGCTATAAATTTCCTATGTTTTTATCGAATTATTTGTATATGTTCTGGTTGCTATTTTCTCACTATTTCAGCAGATTTCTTAAATATCTGTTTTTTAAAATGAAATATTTCCAAATGCCTCAACTGCTTTATCAGTTCTACTGGCTTCATCACTCATCTATCAGAAACAACTTCTTTCATATCATATTTTTAATGAGAACATTACTCTTTTGCATGAATTGTTCCACTTCCTCCACTAAATATCTTTTTTCTTTACTCCTATTTCAGTCTGAATTCTACAGTCTCAAGCCATCAATTTCAAAACTCTCTCTTCAACACTTTCCTGGCTTGGGTATCTGCTTACTAGGTTCCTAGTTTTTAATCTGTTTCCTTGAGGTCTTTACGTATTTTTAATTTTCTTTGTCTACTTCACAATTGATAATGGGTTGTTCTGGGTATAAAACTTTGGATTTTAAAATATTTTTATTGCAGAATATGTAAGCATTGCTCTACTATCTTCTAGTGAAGTTTAGGATTCTTACTTGTTTTTGATGCTTGAGCTTTTGCCTGAGATGAGTATTCCTCTTATTTGGAGATTTTTTTATTTTATCTCAAATGTTTAAAAATTTCACAATGATGTGATCTACGTTGGTGGTTTACTTTTTAAAGTAAAGGACACTTTCTGTACAAAGACTAGTGTTATCAATACTGAAAATATTCTTGTATTGGTTTGATACAAATTTGATCTCAGATTTCTTTGATAATTTCCTGTCTTTCGGTTTCTTCAAAAATATGTGAGACTCCCCACCCTGGATTGATATTCTGGTATCCCTATATATTTTGGCTTTTTCCCCTCTTTTTTCTTTTCATTTTATTGATGTGTAATTGACATACGGCACTGTAAAAGTTAGAGGTGTACAGCGTAAGGACTTGACTTACATATATTGTGAACTCTTATTTTGCTTTGTTTTACTTTCAGAGTTGTCTGTTCAATGACATCTTGAAACTTTTCTATTGCTCTTTTATAATTTTGAATTTCCAAATGTACATTCAAGCTTAAATTTTCCTCAGCATCCTGAATTGTTATTTGCTAAACCTTACAACCCTATTAATAAGTATATTTCATATCACATCCTAGCATACACAACATGTAAAACTATAACTGAAAATTAAACATTTACAAAACAATATATAACGTACTTGCCATTAAGCATTATGACATTATGACATTTCCCGTACTTGTTATTTTTAAAAATACTAATTTAAATAAAGAATTTCATTACTCATCGAGTTGACCACAATTTGGTTTGTTTAGGGGGATGGGTAGATGCACTGCTATAACATGATGAAATTATACAGGTCTTTTATTAAAACAACTTCAAATATCAGTATCTGTAGGTCTTTCTCTGAGATTGGTCAGTTACTACAGAGAATTTTCCAAATTCTCCACTGGCAAATACACATCTGTGTGTCAGCTTTCTCATGCTGGATAACAGCCAAGGTTCTTTGGGTCTGTGTGTATTTCACATACACCCTTTATTTCAGTTCTTTAATTTATCCCTAACCCTCTGCTGTGCCTGATGATGCTAAACCTTGAGCATTTCAAGTTCAGTCCGTCCAGAGAATTAACCTGCGGTTGTGGAGATTTTCCCAGTTGCACAAAGCAAGGGAGGTTTATCAGTTCCACATGGAGACTGTATCAGTCAAGTTTGAACAGGTTTTGCTGTAGTAACGATCTCAAAGTTTGAACTTTAAAATAACAAAGTTTTATTTCATAACCATGCTACATATCTATCACAGATTGAGTTCTATTTCTGCTTGTCATTCAGAAACTAATAATGATGAAATGCTAATCAGCTTAAATTTTGCTGGTCACCATTTTGGAGAGAATAAAGATCTCTGGAGAGCCTCAAATTGGCTATTTCCTCAGACTGGAAGTGACATAGAATACTTCATCCCACAACTAATTAGCAAGGATGAATCTCATGGCCCAACCACCCACAAGAGTTTCAGGAAGTGCAATTCTATCTTGTGCACAGGAAAAGAAGAGCAGAAACTATTTGGTAAAACCAAGATATTAATTACATAGACATTTAATGACCTTCTCTCATCACCACCACCTGAGTTCTTTAAGCCTGAGACCTCCCACAGATCTGTGAAGCAGATTGGGCACTTCTTACAGACAAGCTGTCCTGTAAGCACATAGCCTCCAATTTTTGCCTCTGATGTGTCAATAATCATTGCTTTCCTTAATTCAACTCTAGTATTTCTTTTTGTTTTATTTTCTCTACTTCCTTATCTCTGCTTACATCACTCATCTGTTATTGTATGCTATCTACTTTTTCCATTAGAGACCCTAGCATAATAATCATAGATTTTTTTTTTTATCTTTCCAGTATGATAATTCCAATATCTCTGCCATCTCTGTTTCTGACACTTGTTCTGTCTCTTCAAATTGTGTTTCTTGCCTTTTGGTGTGCTTCACAATTTTTCCTTGATAGCTAGACATGATGTACTAAGCACTGGTTCCCACAGAGTCTCTGCTCTGGTGAGCCATGACACTGTGTATTCACCTGTCTTCTCTCCAATATTCGGGGCCATGGTTTACCATGTGTCCTCCCTTCTCTTATGGATCTAAGAAGAATTGTTGACTTTTCAGGCTGTTCAGCTTTTTACTTGCTGTTAGGACAGTGTGGCAATTTCCTAGTTCCTTACATAAGGAACAGGAAACCAGGAGTTCATGATGCATTTTTTAAAACCTGCTTCCAATTAAGGTAGCAGATTAAAAGCTCCTGAGTAAAGAAACTGCATCTTTTGCATGTTATACTCATTTCTAAAATAATCTAGTAAACTGTCTTGTACATAAGACAATTTTAGTAAATATTATTTGAATTAATTTTCAAAACACCTTTGCTATATTTTAGAGTTGTAGTGAGAGCACATATGATTATGTATAAAAAGTCATCTGTAGGGATCAGTGAGGAAACATGGTGGAGTGAGAGATGTCCTCAGATCTCTCCCCCTGAAACAACTATAAGCTGAACATCTAAAACAACAAAAAACACCCAAACTGCACACCAGCACGACTGAGTGTGAGATTTGTACATAAGAGCTACCACAGGTCAAAACCCCAGGCATCAGGCAGTGGACTGTGAGATATAAAGAAGCTGCCTCTCTCAGCCTCTGGAGCTCCCTGAAGGAGGATGAGGAGGAGAGAAGGAGTGTTGACTTCCCTGCCTGATCAACCTGCCTGGAAGTGCCGAAACTTCTGGCAGCCGGCAGCAAGGCCCAGGCATCAGGGCTGAAAGCAGAGAAGCAGGATAAGACCGCAAAGAAAAAACAGTTGATTTTGACCATCCATGGTTGTAAAACCGAGGCTGAGCCTCAGCCCCCAACTCTCAACCCAAAGAGTCCCTCACCCCTTACTCTCTGAGTCCGATCACCACAGAGCCCCAGGGGAATCTGAGCAAACGCTACCGAAACTGTTGCTAATACTGACAGGGACTGAAACTGAGAGTAGCAAGTGTGATTAAATATCTACAAGAAAATAGAAAAAGATATTAGGCTTTGTATAAAGCAAGGATCCAAGAGGCTTGGATGCCACTACTGGAAACCAAAATAAAAATGACTTTTTTGTAGCAGGTTAAAGAGAGACCTTTATATAATAAATCTTCTTTCTGGAAAAACAACAGAACACATTTCCATTAATGCCTGGGCTCAGAAATAGTCTATTAAACACCATGAACAAACAAGAGACAAGGCATCTCAGAAAAAAAAGAGAAAAATCTCCAGAAAATAAGCTTACAGACATAGAACGATGTGACAAATGACAGAGAATTCAGGATAGTACTTCTGAAAAAATTCAATGAGATCCAAAACAACTCAAATCAATAATTTCAGGAATTGAAAAAACAACTAGATAAGCAGAGCAAGGATATTGAAAACCTCCAAAGGAACCAAATAGAACTTCTGGAGATGAAGAAAACACTGCATGAGTTGAAAAATGAGATAGAAAGCTTGGGAAATAGAGTTGACCAAATGTAGAAAAAGATCAGTGATATCGAAGGCAGAAATCTAGAAATAAATCAAAAGGAAGAAGAGAGAAACTGGAGAATGAAAATAAATGAAAGAGAAATACAAGAACTAGCTGATACCATCAGAAGAGGAAACATAAGAATAATGGGCATTATTGAAGGTGAGGAAAAGGAGCAGGGACTAGAAAGCATTTTCGGACAAATAGTGGACAAGAATTTCCCAAATCTAAGGCATAAACTAGAGCTTGGAATTTAAGAAGTCAATAAAACACCCAATTATCTCAACCCAAAAAGGCCTTCACCAAGACATATTGTATTAAAGTTATCAAAAATCAACAATAAAGATAGAATTCTTAGGGCAGCCAGGGAGAAGAAAATGGTAACTTATGAAGGAGAATCCACTAGATTATTCTCAGACTTCTCACCCCAGACCTTACAAGCCAGAAAGAAATAGAATCAAATATTTAAACTATTAAGTGAAAGGAACTACCAGCCTAGAATAATGTATCCAGCTAAGCTCTCCTTTAGATATGAAGGAGAAATTAAGAGATTTCCAGATGTACAAAAATTGAGGGAATCTTCCACTACGAGGCCTTCACTACAGGAAATACTGAAAGGGGTCAGCTCACCTAAAATAAAGTAACATAATAACAAAAAATACATAATTAGGAGAAAAGTGACTATTAGGCAAATAAAAGCAGAGGAGTGCAACCCTTACTAAGAACAGGGCATTATAAGTTAAATAATAAGAAGAGAATTGCTATAACAAGATAGTAATGAACATTCAGCATACATAGGGACCAATCGAGATAATAATGACCGAAAAGGGGAGGATTCAAAGACCCAAATTTGCAAAGAGAAAAGGAGATAAGGCACACACAGAAGAAAATGGACGATTATATATATATATATATATATATATAAAATGCCAAAAACTTACAGTGGAGAAAGGAAAACCTCTTCAATAAATGCTGCTGGGGAAACTGGAAGGCCATCTGCCAAAGAATGACACTGGACTGTTGTCTATCACTACACACCAAAGTTAACTCAAAATGGATTAAGAATCTGAAATAAGACCTGAAACAGTAAAATACATAGAAGAAAATATAGGAACTAAACTCAAGGACCTTGGACTTAAAGAGGATTTTATGAATTTGACCTCAAAGGCAAGGGAAGTAAAAGCTAAAATAAATGAATGAGACCACATCAAACTAAAAAGTTTCTGCTTAGCTAAAGAAATTGTCAGCAAGGTAAAGACACAATCATCCAAATAGAAAAATATATTTGCAAGCAATACCTCCGGTAAGGGCCCAATATCCAAAATATACAAAGAACTCATACAACTCAATAGCAACAACGACATCAACAAAAAACAATTCAATCAAAAAATGAGCAGAGGACCTGAACAGACAATTCTCCCTAGAAGACATACAAATGTATTAAAGATGCTCAACATTGCTAGCTATTAGGGAAATGCAAATCAAAACCACAATGAGATGCCATCTCACACCTGTTAGAATAGCTATAATCAACAGAACAAGTAATAACGAATGTTGGAAAGGATGCGGAGAAAAAGGAACCCTCATACACTGGTGGTGGGACTGCGAATCGGTACAGCCAATACAGAAAACAGTATGGAGTTTCCTCAAAAAACGAAGAATTGATCTACCATATGATCTAGCAATCCCTCTACTGGGCATTTACCCCAAAGACTTGAAAATCCATATCCGAAAAGATATTTGCACACTGATGTTCATAGCACCATTATTCACAGTGGCCAGGACATGGAAGCAACCAAAGTGTCCTACAATAGATGATTGACTAAAGTGTCCATGGACATGGAAGCAACCAAAGTGTCCTACAATAGATGATTGGCTGTGGTACATATATACAATGGAATATTACTCAGCCATAAGTAGAGATGAAATATTGCCATTTGCCAAAACCCGAATGGACCTCGAGATAATCATTCTAAGAGAAATAAGCCAGACTGAAAAAGTTGAAAATCACATGATATCACTTATGTGTGGAATGTAAACCTAAAAGCAACAAATGAACAGGACAAACAGAGACTCATGGACATGGACAACGAGGTGGTATAGCGTACTACACACCTAGGCTATATGGTATAGCCTATTGCTCCTAGGCTCCATGAATAGAGATGTAGGCTGAATATATTGGAAATACTGAAGAAAAAACTTGTTAGGTAAGGTGTAGATCACCATAATAATAACTGTTAAGAGACAGTAAAAGGAGGCCTGAGGATCAGTAGGAATAAGAAATCAAGATGGAGAGAAAAAGGAACACAGGGTGTCGTCATGGCAGTATGGTTTTGCCTATTACATGTTAGAGCAATTGTCAGATTAAGAAAATTTGTGATATTTGTTTTTTTAAAAAGGATATTTAACATGGAAATGGTGTAGAACTGAGGACTTAATATTTTTATTTTGACTTAGAAAATTTGTTTTTGGTTTTACTGACCCTATCTGAGACACAGACAGGGCTCTCTCTCTCTCTCCCTCTCTCTCTCTCTCTCTCTCTCTCTCTCTCTCTCTCTCTCTCTCTCTGTCAGTGTGTGTGTGTGTGTGTCTCTATATATAGCTAAATTGGTGGAATAAATAAAACTTATCTATGCTTTACGTAATTACAGCCTGAAAATATTTCCAAAGTACCAGGACAGGCCAGCTTCACATTACCCACAGACAGTTTTTACTGAAGTGCAACGGCACTTAATACTTGTTAAGGTAGCTCCTATGGATCTGAGTCTTTGTACAAGCTCTTAAGACCTCAACAAAAAATTTACAGCAATGTACTTTGAAGACCATCAGACTATACCTAGGAGGGCTGTAGCATCCTCTAGATTTGTAGTGCTGGGGAACGGTCTCCTCTGTGCTGAAACAAACATCAGTGGCTGGTTGATTGGGATGTAATCCACGCATTCAAAATCAAGGTTCTGTGAGTGGGAATCCATCGCCAATTCTTACAAATATTGCTCCCATTAGAGAAAAAATTTTCTCCTCAACTTCCATCTTTTTATTTCTTACAGGAAATTTAGCTTCATTATACAATGGAACCACCCTTGTTTGTGCAGTCCATCATTGACTGAAACATAGCTATGTGGCATATGACTATATATGATAGAATCCTCGTCTTCATCTTGCCTTCACCAGCTACCATTTCCACACACACACAAAAAGCTCCTTTTAATCATTTACTTAAGTCATCATTACATCTCTGAGTGTGTCTGTATGCATATCTATCAATCTATATCTAACTAGCTAGCTAATTTCCTTCTCCTCTCTCAATCTCTTTCATTGCAGACTTTCCACCACTTTTAGAAGTAAAGTGAATATAACGTGACTTTTACACACTTATACTCAATTACAATTATTCCCCTATGACCATTGTACTCTCAATCCAGTGACTATTCAAGGTCTCCTTCTCCTTTATATCTCTTAGGCAATTAACCTGATGACCACTTTCCTATCAATACTTTTCATTTCACTGTGCTCAACTGATTCTATTACATTTTGCTTTCATTCTTCTCTCTCCTTGGCTTCTCTGTCTTTTCTCAGTAGTGGCACTTTTCAATTTTCTACTCATTCTACCAGGCACTTCTATGGCCTTAATGATTACACATACTCTCCAAACCTGTACCTCATTTAATTGCATAACACTCCCAAAGTCACTCCTTCTCAAAATCTTAGAATCATTTTGATTTCTTCCTCTTTTTCCTTTCACTAAAAACTAAATGAGTTGTTTCACTTCTATCTTAGCATCATCTCATGACTCAATTTTTCTTACCCTCTCCATTTTTCCTAGTGAAAGTCCTATTTCTTCTAAGTCATATCATTGTAGGAGTTTCCTCCCAGATTTTTCTAGCTACACTAACTCCTGTGTATTAGATCCTACCACATTGTTGACTCTATTGCTCAAAATTTCGTACTGGCTTTCTATGACATAAATCTGGATTTCTAAATATGATGCTAAAGACTCAATTTGATTTAGCTTTAATCTAATCAATCTTAGTCTTCTCCAATTTTCTAGATCACTTCACTGTTGTTAGTCAACCTGTCTTTCTGTTTGGTACAACCTTCAACTCTAATTTTATTGTTCAAAAACATGTCCATGTTTGAGACAGCACAAGCGATGTGTCTTTCATGACCTACTTCCCATGATCTCCACATAGAAGTAGTTTTTCCCTGCCAGTATTCCAACAACAAAAAATATTTCTTATATAAATTACTGCCGTCCTTTCTTTAGAGATATGCATAATGCAAATCTTATTTCATGTATTATTTATATGCAACAGAGAGCAAAGAGTATGTTATCATTTTATCCCTTAAAATGCCTGGCAAAGCACCTATAAGAGAACCTCTATTTAATTTAATTTATATTGTTATGGGTTCAACTCATATGATTTATTGAGATGCCCCATGAATATCTCTAGGTTCTCAAAATTCTCAGCATTAAATCAATTAACCAATATTTCGGTAATATTAAATAGGGTTGGTAGTTGCTCAATATAATTTACTGTGCCAAAAGTTCAGTTGTTCTGATTCTCCATAGACTGCCTAGACAGATGGTCAACTGGCCGGAGCCCAGAAATGCTAGTTTTACCTATTAAGGACCAGCAGAACAGCTAATACATTTTTATTGTGCTGATTTGCTGATAAATTGCAATTATGTGCAAATAACTATATTTCTTAAGGAAATGTATTTGGGTAAATGAAAATATTTTAGAAATTGAGAATCATGATGTCACAATTCCTTCTTAAATTGTGCTTCCTAGCTTTATTACTTTTACTTTGAAATTGTTAGTTAAATAGTTCATTATGTGGAAAGAGACACTATACCTTGAAGTGTTTCAATTTAGTCTTAATTTTTAAAATAGTAAATTAGAAATTGTGCAATAAAGGGCATTTACATCATACCAAAGTTAAATAACTAAGTCAGTCAACAAATAAGTGCTCATGTACCAGAGGCAGGTAATACAAGAATCCGAAATGAATTCTATTCTCAGAGGTGATTCTCTACCATGCTTGGGGGAGGCCCTGAGGTTACATCAACTCGGGTGGAATTTTCTATTTTGCTGCATATAATTTCCATAATAAAAATAAAAGATGGGAGAAGAGAGAGAGAAAAAGAAAAAAAACAAAGAAACAAAAAATTGCATAATTTTTAGAGATAAAGTTTTAAATAAAAATAAGTAAAATTTCATTAACTTTAAATATTCATTTCAATTTGGGCTTTTTTTTCATTATCATGAGCATATTCACGTGTGAGTAAAGAAAAGAAAATATCAAAGCAATAATCTGATTCAAAAAGACTTAAAATGAACATTTATTTCTAAAGCACTAGATATTTGAAATCAAGGACATTTATCAAAATAATATCTAAATTCTAAAATGTGACTAGTCTGATTGTACCAACTCACTTTGTCTGGGACCATCAGAAGCAGTTATAACAGTTATATAGAGAGTTATATAGATTTTTTACATTTTGACTCAGGTCTTCTGTCCTTCACTTGACTTGTGAAGATAAAGCCCTATTTTAATATCATTATGTCTGAAAGTTTCTTTAAACATACTTTTAATGGGATTGCCCATATTTCTTTACACCAGAACATAGCAGTAAATCCAAAGACTCACAATGCATAGGAAAATATAAGAAGTGATATTGGGTAACTATCCAGTGATAATTGTAAGTTTTAAAATAGTAGAATTAAACAAAGACAATAACATTATAGGAAATTATATTCTCCAATATCTACACTATTTTTTAGATATAGTACAGAATAGGGGGAAGAAAACAATACTACCACCACAACTCCCCCAAAAGAAGAATGTCAGCTTTTCCAATAGCATATTGAAAACCACAGGGTGAAAAACTCATGGCTATAAAACTGAAAGTTTTTATCCTGAGAATATATGAATTAAGATTACTAGATCAAGAGCATTAAGTAGTATTTTAAAAAGAACATTAAAGGGGTAGTAACTGGTAATATTTTGTGTCTGTAACCTAAAAGCAAATTACATTTACCTTTTTCCATCATCGAATATATCCCTAAACTTAGAAAACAAATATCATTTTCTTACTTGCATTCATTTTTTGAATAAACAATTAATGAATAATAAAAACATCTACCACCTTCATGAAAGATTTTGCCTAACAAATATTTGTGAGTTCTTGATATACATTTTTCTCAAACTTATCTGATTGGTCCTAGTGCTTATCTTTCTCTCATAATATTTTCACAGAATTATCTTTTTTTTAAGTGTGGCACTGTATTATTATTTTTTATGTCATTTCAAATGGTTTTTTAGAATCACGTGGAACATACCTAGGGAGGGAGAAATTTAAAAAATGAAAGGGCTTTCAGTAGGACTTGGAAGGGCACTGGGAAGAGCAGAAAGAAGCTACTGGACTTTGACGAACTAATGTTATCAGATGAAAATGTTCCTTGTATGTCTGAAAAGACTAAATTAAACCATGAAGAAACCATTTCAGCTTACTCTGACCTGTCTGCTCAATAGAGTTGCATGCATAACAGTTAAGTCAACCGTCCAGTGACCTGTATTGATCATCAGGATGGCTGAACTAAATGGTTCCGCTGAGCCGTGAGGATCTGTTTGCTTGGACATAGATAGTCACAGCAAGATATGCATGGGAATATTAATTATGGAGACAAGCAAGAAGCAAGAGAATGCACGCCGAAAACCCCCACAGAAAGCAGCAGTCTCATTTCACGCAGAGTTCTACAGCACACACAGACGCTCTCCTGCTCACTGACCACAGGCGGAGTTGTTGTCCTGCTGTTTTATGTTAATTAGAGAATAAATAAGTGGCCAACTGTAGTCTGTGGGCATATGTTGGTCAACTGTCTCTGTCTAATTAGGTTGTAAGCCCACTGGGCAGGGGCCTCATTTAAATCTATGTTCTGGAAAGCACTTACTGCCTTTGTTGAGGCCTAGTGAATGTGAGAGACTAGGGAAAATGGCTACAGTTTAATAAGCAAAAAAAACCTTTTAAGAATTTGTTTGTTTACGTATGTGCTTGGTATCTTGAAGAATGCTAAGTCTTTTGAACAAAGAATGCAATTTTACTTTTGATAGACTAATGTCCCACAGATTGCTCTGCGTAGTATAGCAAACATTTATGGAATGTATGTAAAAATTGTACATAATTTAATAGAGTTATAATTTAACAAAATAAATTCTATACAACTTCACATGTATAATTTTGAAATTATAAAGAATATTTGCAAATGTAATAAATATAAACATCAAATGTAATATATATTAGTTTAATTTGAGCACCAGAATGTTTTTACCTTATATCTCATGTGTGCATGAGCGTGTGTTGTACATGAGTGTGGGTGTGTGCATTTATATTTATATAATGCAAATATAACATATGAGTGCATTTAATAACATATACAGGTAACTAAGTATTCAGACATCCATTTAAATGTCTAAGCAGTGGGTATTCTCTATTTTATATTTTTGTTTTGTAGTTTAGGGAGGTCTCTTTTCTCTCCCTGCGTCCTCCAATGCCTGTCACTCCATCATGTTTGCTGCTCTTAGTATCAGAATGGTGGGGATAACTGCCAGTAGCAAAGGGCAAGAAAGTAGAAATTAAAATATACACATTCGTATATGATTTTTGTGTTTAAATACTATTTCTTTTCTAGGTAGACTCAATCATTCATTCTTTGAGATCTTACAGCATTGAATTATATACTCTTTCATTTACATGTGTGTACGTGTGCATGCATCTGTCTGTAATACATCCTTTTCCTCAAGATGCTTAAGATATGTAAGGATAAAGATCAAACCTTATTTTATTTTATGTTTCCAGAATTCCTTCTCAGTGTTAGCCAATGTAATTTCATGCAAATACTTGATGGTTGATTGAAACTATGTTTACTTACTGTGTATTTTATAAATTCTACATTAAAACAAATTGCATAATTGCAAGAATAAACTGCTTTATGTAACTTATTATAAGTATTAGTATATCCATCATAGGGAAGAAATAGACAGTGGCTCTGGCAAGAAGTATCTGGTTTAAAGTATTTGCTCATGTACATTTATCATAGAATAGATAATTAATGCCTTCCATGCACTGATATCATCAGGAAAAAATTGTTTAAAACATCTATCTTTTATATTCTTTCCCTTAGATTTAAAAAACTCAACCTTTTAGAATATAATAGAAAATATATGTCAGTCTTAAGGCCAAAACTCATGTTTTCTCCCACAGATCTCTCATGCCGCCCATGGGAGTCCCTCTGAAGATGGAAGGCAGGCATTTGCAGATACTGGAGAGCAATGGCAAAGATGGTCTATAGTTTGACCAATTTCCTCTTTTATATTTGTAGAGAATAAAGTAGGGATTTAGAAATTATTAGATCAATTTATCCACTTAGGAACTTCCTTTAGTACTGTGTTGTTTGAATTAGTTACCTTCATACATCAAACTAGCCTGAAAATGTATCAACACACTGCTTGTTCTCCCTTCCATCTGAAGCTTTTGTTGCTCTTCCAATAGTGTGCTCTGCCTCTTCTTCCTTCCTTCTCACAGTGAAACCCCGGGCTCCCTAAGTAATAGCTTACACTCAGAATAATTCTTTAAAAAAGTGGTCAAATCTCTTCATAAATAATCTTTAGAATCTCCAAAATAAATCAAGAACCCAGTTATGGAAAATAAACTCTTGTCTTATTTCTGTCTCATTCTGCTCTTCTACACTCTACCTTCCATTCCCTATGTGTCACTTCTTAAAATTGAGCTTTCTTGCACTATGTTTACCTTTTTTAAAAATCTGACAATATTTTGGTGACTTTGTAAATACAATCATCACCTTCTATAACTAGAGGCTTGTATTGTCCCTGTTGATCTGCTCTCAGGGGTCGTAGACTGGTAAATTCCCACAACTTGGTGACTGGAGTGGAGGTGCTCATTGATAGGGCACCTGCCATCAGCTGCAATCGTACTGGGGTTTGCAAACAAACTTCCCTGGCAACCATAATATTCTTTTCTATTCACATGTAGAGACAGATATGTGTTTACTGCTTTGTCTCAAGCTTTGTCAGTCCTTCATTTTCTTTTCTCCTCAATTAGTAAATCTTTGTTACCAGGTGTTGTTTTAATGTCTCCTTAGATAAAGTACTTGCCTAATTGATGTGTCTTTTTTAATAACAAAAATATCAAGAGTTGATCTAGTGCCAAGTCCTGGATGTTGCCTACCTACCCTTCTTGTGATGTCTGTACCTTAAAGGAACTTCTCAGAAATCCTTTGCTTACACCATTTTTTTGTGTATGTAATTTCTCTCCACCTATGATTTTTTTTAAATGTCCTTCTCAAAAAAAATGCTTTCTAAAATCCAGTTTAAAACCCACAACATCCATGAATCCTCTAAATTAAATCAATCTTTACCTTCCTCTTCTCCCTGAATACTCTAACAAGATGTCAATCAGTGTTTTTGTAAACTTGTAAGCTACCTCCCAATTAAATATTATTTTCTAGATATTGATAATTTAAATTATCATTGCTATATATATACCAGATACTTAGATAAGCACTATGTATTCATTATCTTATTTGCTTTTTATGATATCTATTTGTTGTAAGCATTAGGTTCATTTTTAATGCAGAAAATGAGCATTAGAGAGAATAAGTTTCTGACCAATGTCGTCTAGCTAGTAACAATAGAGCCAGATAATTTTTTTTTTACTTTTTTGCTTACCATTTGGTAACATATATTTATGTTATCATTG
>NW_011888848.1:5033367-5034826 GCF_000151845.1 Pteropus vampyrus
TTCTCCCTGAATACTCTAACAAGATGTCAATCAGTGTTTTTGTAAACTTGTAAGCTACCTCCCAATTAAATATTATTTTCTAGATATTGATAATTTAAATTATCATTGCTATATATATACCAGATACTTAGATAAGCACTATGTATTCATTATCTTATTTGCTTTTTATGATATCTATTTGTTGTAAGCATTAGGTTCATTTTTAATGCAGAAAATGAGCATTAGAGAGAATAAGTTTCTGACCAATGTCGTCTAGCTAGTAACAATAGAGCCAGATAATTTTTTTTTTACTTTTTTGCTTACCATTTGGTAACATATATTTATGTTATCATTGTTCCCCCTTTCACTAGAGTGTAAACATTTAAGGTCAGAAATTTTTAGATATTTTGTTTTGTTTTTTGTTGTTTTTTTAATAATAATTTTTTAAATTACAGTTGGCATACAATATTACATTAGTTTCAGGTGTACAACATAGTGATTAGAATTTATATAACTTATGAAGCAATTGCCCCAATAAACCTAGTACCCCTTTGACACCACACATAGTTACTGTAATATTGACTATATTTCTTGTGCTACACTTTACATCCCCATGACTATTTTGTAACTACCAATTTGTACTTGTTAATCCCCTTCCCTTTTTTACCCTTCCCCCCACACAACTCCTCTCCCATCTGGCAAACATCAAAATGTTCTCTGTATTTATGAGTTTATTTCTGTTTTCTTCATTTTGTTCTTTAGATTCCACATTTAAGTAAAATCATGAGATTTCCATCTGTTTTGTCCATTGTGTCTAGAAGAATATTTGACCTCTAGTAAGTTCAGTCTCTCTGTTTCTCTGTCTCTAGTTATCTATCTATCCAGCTAGCTAAAACAATGCATTATAAAATAAATAAGTAGATTAAGTAGGCTTCTTCTAAGTGTGAGATACACATGTGTTTTATCCTTCAAGGCCTGCCTCAGATGCCAAAGCTATGCATCTTCCCTTCACCTTCTACCCACTTTCCAAACTGGAAGTGATCCTCTTTTTCCAAATACTCTAGTCCTTTCATGGCACTGACCAGTCTTTATAGTTCATTATTTATTTGTCGGTCTAAGTACAAATAATTATGAAGTGCTTTTTAACATTAAAAAAAAACTCCAAATTTAAAAGTTTTTTCAATTTTAAATATATATTTATTTTGATTTTCTTTGACCTGCCCTCAGAAAGAAGAAAATGAGACAAGAAGTACTACCCAGCAACCTCACATATACCTAAATTTCCAAAAGTCGCTTTTTAAAGGAGAGGGCACCAGTGGCTAGTTGGGACATGGCTTTATTTTCTGTGACTTCACTGCCACCTCATTGGCAAGCGACAGGCATGTTCCTCCTCTCCAGAAAGGTGTGGTTAAGTGTGATTGGTGAAAAGAGGGAAACTATTATTCATTGGATCAAAGCAACATGAGACTGACTGTCCAGG
>NW_011888848.1:5035436-5047804 GCF_000151845.1 Pteropus vampyrus
TCCATAATCTTCTGGAATTTTGAACATTCTATTGAGAGGTCTAGGTTTTTAAAATTATTTTTAAACATTCTGATTATTAATTAAAATATATATTTATGTCAATGAAATCAGTTTTGGTATATATTTAGTGATAACACACTCTTACCATGGGAGAGTTTTTATTTTAAAAATATAGATTAAAAATGACACAATTATAAATCTTAAAAACCACATTCATGTTTAACAAGAAATAATTTTCCAATGATTTGCTTAACAAAAACGAATATAATACTGTAAACTGTCAAAAAAAAAAACAATGCTTCCACTGAGAAACAAAAATGACTTTCTTTTCTAATCGCTAAGGCAATATTCATAAAATATCAAATACATTCAGAAGGCTAATTCAGACAGATGTCATGATTGGGATAGAAGGGCCTGCTTTTCATCTTTTGAAATTCTGGTGAAGCCACAATTGAAAGAAAATGAATTTGCAAGTATAAAAGTGATTAAATCATCTTTTTGTCTCCTTTATTTTCTTTTAAAAATATTTTTATTATGTAATGCTTAGTATGTCTAAAAAGACAAGGTATTTATAAAGTATATAATAAAACCAACACCATGACCCCAGTTCCTAACTTCAAATGAACCCAGAACAGCCCGCTAATGCTATTTGTGGAATACCTTTCTCTTTCCATTTATTTGTTTGTTTGCTTGTTTGTTTGTTTGTTTGTTTATGATGACATTTTAGGACTAGGGACAAATAATTGGTTTTCCGCAAGCAGAGTGTTTTTTCCTCAGGTAACCTATCCATCAAAGAGAATGAACTTCAAGCCAAGAGGTACAAGTATAATGGGGCAAGTGGCTGAAAAATAATTAGCCAGATTATTTGAAATTTCTGAATGGATCAAGATTGAGACTCTCCTTCATTCTATCAAATTTCATTGTGTCTTTTTTTTTTCTATTGATATGGCTGGGAAAATGTGCTCAGAATCAAATTTATTCAGTCTTTAAATATTAAATGAATTATTTCTATATGCCAGGCCCTGTTGTAGGTGGTCATTATATAAAGAGTAATAAACGAGAGACAAAGCCCTCATCCTCAACTAGGAGAAAGTAATTGAATGCTTAGAGTCCTGAGAGATATACAATACTTAAAAGAAAATAAACAATGGAATGTTGTTTTTATATCGGTAGAGTTAATAAGTAAAATATAAAATGAGATGACATAATTTATAATTCTCCCTTTTGCTCTTTCACTTTCCTTCATACGTAGTATTTTCCATGTTTACTCATAAAGAACAAATTCAATGTACTTTATAGGTGAAAGAGCACTTTTTCTTTGTTGACCAATTATATAATCTACAAATAACCTCAGAACTCTGAGAAAATTTGTTACAGGTAAACTGAGTCTGAATATCAACAGTTCTTTTATACTGATTTTCAGGAAAGTTGGTAACATTGTCTAAGTGAAATATTTTAAATGACTCTTAAGAACTACCTAGAGGAAAATAAACAGCCTCATTTATTCATGGATGCTGATGAATCGATTTATCCTTGAGGCAATGATATTAGTATGTCACCTCTATAGATCTTCCTAGGTGATTTGGCATATATAAAAAACAGTATCTATTTTCCTTATTGATTAGACTAAGCTATATTAAAATCAGCATTTCTAACCAGTTGTTTTAATCCAGCAAAAAAATATACTAAAATATTATCTCTGTTTAAAATAAAGAGGAATTAGTCCTCATCAACTACTTCTCTTTTATACAGAATAGTTTGGATGCCTAGTGAACAATGGAATAATTAGGCCATCTGCTGGCAAGTGACAAATAGGCAAGCTTTATTCATCCAAACCCAACTAAAGCCTCCCCAGTGGCACTTCAGGGACTTAAGGAGTTGATTAGCAGAGAGGAGTATTTTTTTTTTTAACTTCATAACTTTAAACCCTTTTAACTGAGGTAGGGGGCTACGCCACTAGCTATTGTAACTCTACTGCTCGCATCATTTACGTACTCAACTAATATTTATTGATGATCAGCTATGTACAAGGCAGCATTTTAAACATTAGGGATGCAACAATGTATATGACAAATACCTCACTCTCACAGAACAAATATTCTAGATGGGCAGGTGTTGAATTAACTAGTAATTTTTTTTTTAATTTTAATAAAAATAATTTTTTTCTAAAGAATGATTAAACTGAGGTACAGTACTTTATAGAAGATGCTACAATGTTCAATTCAATTTCTAAGAGAGAAAGACCAGAATTCTTAAACCTTTGTTCTGGAAAATACTAACTTATTCTGTCAGCCAATGTCAACCAAATTGAATAAATGGTGCTCAAATACACTTCTGAGAATTTTGGGCCCTTATAAATTTGACTGACTTTAATTCCAGTGATCTTCCCAAATTGTAGCAATCCATGGAAATGATAAATTTCTGTAACCAGAGAATTTTCAGCAGACTTTTCTTAAAGCAATAGAGACTGACTCTCCTTTCAATGTGAAGGACAGAACAGGATATTCCAGCCTTGAGGTATCTGCATTAGGTCATTCTGAATATAATTTATTGATGTTACTGCTAAAGCTTCTGCTAGTACCACAGAACCTGTTCTTCAGGTAATTTGAGGGCTTCAATTTTCTGAGACTTCAGTCTGGCGTGCATGCGTGTGCGCACACACACACACACACACACACACACACACAACCACCCTTATAAGTTCATTTCTAGTTCATAGGATTTTACAGCAGAAACAAATTATCCAATTAATACCCAAATTACCTAATTAATACTGAAATCACCCAGTTAATATCAATTCTGAAAGTTTCATTTAGCTGCTGTCAACATCTTTTTTCACAAGATTCTTTACATTCTAGTCCCTATTCCTATTTTTCTCCATAGGTTTCATTCACAAACAATTCACATTCCAGTCATATAAGTTAATAAATCTCTTTTATTCATTCATTGAAATGGCATTAAACTCATTGAAAATCTTTATTGTTTGATTGCAACGGGCTTGACTCTCTTTGGGCTACTGTAGTCACCACAATATGCCCACCGAGAGCAGAGAGAAAAGGAGATAGGATCCCCCAGGAGAATTTGTCTCTCTAGTCACATTTACATATTTAAAAGAAATATTTTCTAAGAGGTAGTAACTTCAAATATGTCCTGGACTGTGCCTGAAATCAAGAAATTAAACCTATGGGGTTTTTATTTTTAGTGACTGAGGTACTGAGGCAGAAAAGATAACAGCCACCAGAGTTATCTCCTTAAAACAGATATGTAGGACTTTGAATGTCCCTACGTCGCCTATAAGAATGCAGGCAACTTTCTGTTGCAGTCTCCATGCATCCTGCCTATCTTACTAGCTGGTCCAAGGCATGGAAACAGGGAGAGAATATCTTCACAGCAAACGCCTTAGACTCAAAAATAAGCCTTAAAAAATATATCTGATGGCAAGGCAAGAGCATCTGGCTTGGTGATCACAGCTGCAGTGGAGAGTGGAGAATGGGAGAGGAATTGCATCATGGGAAGAGCATACTGCACTTCAAAACAGCTAGATATGGTGTGCCAGAATCCACCCAGTTTAGTGCAGTATAACACAGAGGATCAGCGTGTTTACATTACAGGAACTAGGAACAATGAAGCTGCTTCAGGTTGTCAGTTGAATTGCTGACACAGTTAGAGTGTGACTTTTATTGTCTTTGAGGCTACTGGTCAATCTAAACTATGGGAAGAGGAGCTCCGATGATTAAGAGCAATGGTCTACATCTCACGTATTTTCCGATGCTTTGTACTATTCTTGACATATGTGCATTCTGTTGTTAAATCATTGTAAGACTTTGAATAAAACTTTTCACTTCTCTAAGCTTCACTTTTTCTATTGGATAGAGGTGATAGCAATACCTATCTTAGAGTAGTTTTAACAATGAAGTGAAGCAGTGTACATGAATACATTTTCTATTCTTTAAAGCATCATACAAATATAAAGTATTAAACATTGGAAAGCAGTTTTGTACTGTGATTTCATAATATTAATATATGCACCTATATATTAACATTTTAGTGACTAAAATAGAGTACCAGTTATTGATATTCTTCATTAAATAAAGTAAGTAACATACTTTGTTATATGAACATATATATATGAATATATATATATACACACACACATACACATATGCACACATCACCCCATCAGACTGTTATTTTTAGTTTGAACGAGAAAAAAATGTGGCCCATAAATATTTTGATGTTTTCTGACTTTTCTCACTTACACAAAAGTTGCTTACCACTTGTCTATAAGACTAAGTCCAAAACCATTAGTGAGTCCTAAAAGATAATTCCAAGTTAACCTACTTTTCCAGTTTTGTTTTGCTCATTTATTCTTCCCATATCTTACTGTGCCCCAATCCAGTACAGTCCCTCAGGTTTTATCCAACTTATGTTCTATTTTTCTTCTGTGCTTCTGAACGTGGCAATGCCTAGTTTGAATTTCCTATCACCATTCTCTTATCTGTTTAATTAAAAAGTTCTTGTCCTTCAGGACCCAATTCATGTCACTTTCTCTGTGAAGTTACCTCCAAATTTCCTGTCAGTAGTGGAACATCCTCTTCTATGTAGCCCTTCTTATCATTATTAAACATTAATTGTTATTTTAGAAATATTTAATATAAATGATTTCATTTAAATTGAACTTCTAAAGAGTAGGAATATTTTTATGTATATGCTTGTATCCTTGTGCCTAGCCCAGTGCCTAGCACTATTAGTGTTACTATTACTACTGTGGTGATTTCTAACTACATACATATTTAACTCATTAAAAGTTTAAATATGAACCTTAATTTTACTTTTTCTCTACTTTTTTTGTACAGTTATGGGAGGAAAGAGGAAAGAAAAAACTGTAAAGAAAGAGCTTATGGTTGCCAGGTAAAAAGTCTTCCCCAAAATACTTTTTTTTTTCTCAGTAGAGACACAGAGCATTGCCCCCATCAGCTGCATGCCACTGCTTCTGCTTTCCAGTCGAGTCTCTCCCAAAAGGACTCTTGTGAAGGCAGAATAAAAAGACCTTTTCAGTATATAGAAAGGGATTACTGAGAGTGAAGGGACAGAGAATTTGAAGAGTTGTCATGGTTAGGGGTGGTTAACATTGGCCTTGAGGCTATCAGTCACTCTAAATGGAGAGTCAACTAAGACTAGAGAGGACCATTAAAATTACTGACATAGTGACTGTGTTTCTAAGGTGCAGCCCATTAAGAAACAAGGATACTTCAAGCAAGTGGCCAGCTCGTGTTCAGTTTTGAGAAGCAAACATTGTGCACAGCCCTGGAAGGGAGCATAGAGGGCTAAGATAAAGTTTAGTTCTGCATGGAAAAGCGGACAAATTCTTGCAGTGCGGTAAGAGCAGAATGAGCAGATACCAGATTGTGCAAGCAGAGGGGAGGAGACAATAAAGCAATGTCCAAAATTGCAAAAGTCAACAGACTTATTAGAACAAAAAAAAAAAAATTAGAATGTTTGTTAGAACTTTGAATATGGACTTGAAAAAATATTTTTGCATATAGAGTTTCCCTAGAGTCATTAAATGTTACAGAGAAAAAAATGATGACTACCTGGGCTAAGACTAAATTTAAATATCCATGGCTAGAGTATTTTACCAAATATGGATAAAAAGATATTTGCAATTAAATAGTTCCTAATTTGCTATGCATGTGAGTAATAATGAATGCTAGTTAAAAGTTTGGAACAAATATATGTCATTTACTCATAAAGTGTATAGATTTTTTTAATGGATTCCAATTGAATCTGGTTTGTATTTTATTAGAAAAGAAATGTTTGATCAGGACAGGGTAAAAAATTGCACCCTTAGATGTGATTTTGGTGACTACTCACTCACACTACTACCTTTGATTCTTTGTAACAGGAGATCTGTACACAGCAGGTAGTATGTACCTGATATAAAGCCAGCTATATGCTTGCTTTCAGTCCACATAGGCTGCAAAAGTATGGCAGCTGCAGCACTGGCATTGGAACTTTGTGCTTTAAGTAGGAGTCTCAGATTAAAAACACATAATATAGCATATTATCCCAAATGGTTCTAGATCAGGTTATCTAGAGGCAGAGCCCAAAACAGGGACTCAAGTACAGGAAATTTATTGAAGAGACACTCAGAAAGAAAAATACTTTGAAAGATTCCGCAGGACAGGGAGAGGGAAGGGGCTGAGGAAAGATGTGGTCTCTTATGAAATCTAGTTAGCCTGATTCACTGGGGTGAGAGGGAGTGCTGATATATATTTTGTAGTTTGCCCAGCAAAGTTGCCCTGCCTTAAAGAAAAGGAGCTGGGATTTTCTACCCCTTGTGCCCTGCATATGTCAGACACTGGTCTTGTTAGAACAGCAATGCTGTGATCTCCCAAGCATACCCAGGGCAAGGGCATTTCTCTGGACATAGAAACCCACTGAAGCATACTTGCAGCACCTGTGGCATAAGCACAGCAGTCCAGTGAAAAAACTCTGAGCTGAGCATCCCCAAAGCATCTACTACCAAAAACCAATGTATGTACATCAAGTTTAAAGAGACATTTCTATTTGAATGTACTAACATTTAACCCCTGTGTAGTAACCCTGTCATAATTTGCTTTTAATTTATTTATTCAATAAATATACATGTTAGATAGATAATAGATGATTAATGATAGATGATAGATAATGATAGATGATAGAGATGATAGATTGATGAATGATGATAGATATAGATAATATAGATAGATAGATAGATAGATAGATAGATAGATAGATAGATAGATAGATAGATAGATAGAAACACCTACCATAGACATATGTGATAATATTTTACTGTTGAAATTATGTTGCTATAATGTTATAACCTGGTTCTCGGCTTAACAAAATTATTAATATAGGATTCTTGTCTCTTTGGGATAAATTTATACACTTCTTTTAACCTGTGATGTGAAAATAACTGTGCTCAAAAGAAAACGAACAAGACAGGATATAAACCTTAGGATAAGTTTCTTTTTACAGTATTAAAAATAAATATCAAAGAAATACCATCAAGGTTCGTAATTTTAGTACCCTTCTGTCATTGTTCCTGTCACTGAATGTTGTGGGATTAGAAGTCAAGATCAAGTCCTCTTTGTTACTCCAGTCTTTCTTACTAAATGGTCTTGTGATAAATGTCTCTTAAGATTTTAGGGCCAGCCGTTTATACATTAATTAATAACTATGTACTTTCTTTGAGCAAATGAAACTTTACAAATCACATTTCCATTTATTTTGGTGCAATAAATTTAAGTTTAAATTATGGGAAAAACTATTTCCCAAGTTTAATAATTTGTAATTTTATTTTTTAGTTTTATTCAGTTCCATTAGATATGTATTATTTTAAGAAACCTCAAAATTCGTATTCTGGAAGTAGGCAGAATATAAATTACAAATAAGATATTGCAAGATAGAATGAGGCCAGCTGAAGCCTCATACCCTTTATTCTTTGGCATTTGTAGAACTCTGAAAAATACTAGCTACCCACATTGAAAACTAAATATTCTAGACATCTTCTACTCTTTCCTGAGCCAATGCTTACTTATTTTTCAGACTTTAGAATTGTGTTTATTCGGATAACCCATCCAGTTTACAAATGTGAAACAAAATGTCAGTTATAATGGTGAGAGGGTTAGATATGTTTACTTCAGATTAGTGTCTAATTTCAGTTTAAGGAACAGTCTGGGAAAATAGCCACCTGTCATTGGAGTTACACTATTCACATACTCATTCCACCAAAAAAAAAAAAGTCTTCATGTGTTTTTATTACATGCACATCTCCATGAGGTACACGGGGGTTACAAAAGTTAAAAGGCTACTGCCTTAACTGCCCTGAAACCCTAAAGAGAATTCATCATCTAGAAGAATCATATACTCAACTAGCCACAATTACATATTGCAAAAAATACAAAAGAGGAATATTTTTAAATGACACAAAAGCAAGAGGTTTTAGAAATAATGTATCCTTCTGGAGGAAACTAAAGTTAAGAAGTTTTCATAGAGGTCGTCATTTTCACTAAGCCTTAAAGTATGAGGTAAGGAAGTAAAAGTCACAAAAGTAGAATGAGTGAGAAGGTTGCAGTCATCAGAAACTATCTTTGCATAATTTTATACAGGACTGATATTGGTGGCCCAAAGACGTTGAAGCAATTAAGTTTCTGAAAGTACAGGGGTCAAAGCATTTTCTGAGATATAAATACCAGGAACTAATAGTTTCAGTTTCTCAATATGCTGTCACAAAGATGAATTATCTTTGACTATTTTCAGACTTTGAATTACTTTTTATACAGTTTAAAATTCTAGAAGTTGTGCATGACTGGCCTAGGTTGGGTCAGGTACCCACCCTTTTATCAGGGGAAGGATATGAGTCCTTAATAAAAAGTCCCATTGAGACTACATCCCATGGAGAATGGAAAGATTTCCAAAGAAAATTGAATGTGCACTATATAGAAGATGTAATCAATAATTAGAATAAAAGACACAAACATCCAATTCCCTGTAAGAAGCCGAATCAATGCAAATGTTCTTTTGTCCTATGTCTGTCCCATGTCAGATATCTTAGAAATGTGAAAAGATGCTGGGGTAGATAAGTTGAATATTTCATCTTAATTGTCTATCATTCCCCATCTTGAATCATACTGATAGAAAGTTTGTTAACTTCTACAATGAGAGAAAGTCAGCAAAGAATGAGAGCTACAGAAGTATTTCCCAACCATTGAGATCTAGAGTGGTTCTTCTCTTCCTTTGGTACCTTAATGTATTGTTAGTGGGAAGGAAAGAAAAAACACGAGCCAGGTTATTATAAACTATATAAATACATGCCAAACGTTGCTGGCACTCTTTAATTTTCTTGTTGAAATTAATTTTCCACCAACATTTCAAGGAAATGAGTGATGATCAAATCAGCAATGTTGACAAATTTTTTTTGTTTCTCTCTTCTCTCTCACTGCTTTAAAAGAAGCTTCTTCCTCCAAATACTTTTACCATCTCCTGATGCCTGGTGGAACATTTTATTATTTAGTGTTTTGGAGTTAAAATGATGCTATAAAGAAGACTACAATGCAGCACTGCATTTGTACATGTCTTTTGCTCTAATGCAGGTTCATGATCCTACAGAACAGTGGCTGTATCATATTTCTAATGGTATCCCCAGGGTTTATGGATAGTAAGCACTTCATAAACATTTTAATAAATAAGTTATAGGCACAGTAGATATTATTAGAATTGGCTTCAGTATTCTTCATTTGTCAAACACAATGTCAAATAACAAGACTATCAACAAGCAGTCCTGAGCTGTATAGAATAAAAGATGGGAGAATTTGTGTGCATGATGAACTTAAGTGAAATAATCACCTATTTAAAAAACCGAAATAGCTGCAATCTTAATAACAGGATATTGTAGGAGAAAAACAACTAACTAGCTTGTAACAATCATATTTTTTTAAGGCAAGGTGGCTCATAAGGTATAGGTAGTAAGAAGAGAAAACAGAGAAGTGATGGGCGTTATTAATTTACTCACAGTTGGAAATAAAAGGGTATTGCAATCTTTACAAAAATGTCATTCCTTATATTTATGAACCCAGTATTTTCAGATATTTGTATCTATTATCTGTTATATTCCCTAAAATATGCATTATACCATCCATGATATTGCTTTAGAGTATCCCAAGGAGAGAGATCATGGTCATAGGTATTCGAACCATTTATTTTTTTAATCTTTCAAAAAAAGAGGATCTGATCCAAATAGTATGCAATGTTGTTTGTCAACAAGGTGGAAATTGATTAATTTGAACTTCATATTATCTGTCATTTTCCCCTGTTATCATAATAGCATAAAAATTTATTTTAAAAGTCATTCATTTAACAGTTATTGAATAAGTATGGAATTCTAGTGATGCTAGATATTAGAGGATTGTGGTGAAAATTGTATAATTACTTTCTTCAAGATGCTCATAGTACAGCAGCTATGAAAAGCCTATCTGATGAAGAAAGGAAAGCAGTTCTGCAGGGCTGAAAAAGAACAAGAAAGAGGTGCATACAGAGCTTCAGTCCCTCTCGGCCTTCATCAATTCCATACCAAAGAAGATATGCAAGAAGCTGGAAGAAGAAATGAAGCAACTGGAACTTGACATTGGTGTCATTTGAAAAGCACATATTATTTATATTGCTAATAAGTAATAATGAATTTTTAAAGGGTGGTCATTTTAACATATAAAAAAACATAGAAAACATACAAATAAATCTATGTTTTTCAAAAAATAAAATACTATGAAGAGAATAAAAATAGTCTTTACCAAAATGTTTAGGCAATGTTTAAGAATAACTGGATTTTTTCAGAACAAAATTTTTTTTTACCAGCGTCAGGTTTTCAGTGTATAAACCAATTAAATTTCGATGTTATCTACTCTAATAAAAAATAGATATTCGTAGTATAGAATAGTTAAGTTCGCAAACAACTCTAATATAAGGCAATGGACAATACAGAGACCAAATATAGAAATTAATAGGCCATATCGTTCCCCAAACATTTGTGTTAGAGTGCAGATCATTTAAAAGTTTCATATCAGGTCCACCATACACTCAATAGTAAAGAACCTTTTAGTGGTTTTGTGGGTTTTGACTGCCTGACATCTATTTTCACTATTTATGGTGAAGCGCTATGGTTTTAAATTTGACATCTACTTTACCCCACTCTCAGTCCATATTCTTCTTTTGTAGCTGGGTCATGTATTACAGAATGATTGGTATAAGAAAAGGCATGTAACAAAACAGAGCCAATGAGAGCTAATTTCACATATTTTGTGTCAAAATCTAGAGAAGGAAACCCTTTCTTTTCACTAAAAGTACAAGCACTATGTTGGCAGAAATTTGGAACTTCTGGGAGTTGCCACTCAGAGGCTTGGAATGTTGACCACAAAGGAAGAAGCAGAGTTGAGAGAGATAGAAGCAGGTCTCCCTACGTCATATGAGCTGCTCGTTTTAGTCATTCTTGTCTCTTCCAGTTGTCACCTGATTATATTCCTTTTTGCTTCAGCCATTTTGAATTGGGTTTTCTCTATTCACAACCAAAAGATTGCTGCCAAAGACAGGTGTTTTAAAAATATTTAAGAGCTAGATGAAGCCAGAGGAAGAGATATCTTATAAGGCAGAGAAAGAGAAAAAAAATGAAGTGAAGTTACTCACTCTACATCCAGCCCCTAAACAACATGGAATTTGAATTCTGGAAACTCTATTATGGCCAAAACATTTGGTGAGATTTATGATAGTATTTCCTAGTTTGTTGATTCAGAGCTCTGCCCAGTTAACAGCATTCTATGTTCATGAGCACATAATACTTAGATGACAGCATAATGGAATAATTATAGCTCTAATGTGGAAACCATTTCTAATGCTACCACTGGTGTTTACTATGGGCCAACCTTTTGAATTTTTACTTCCCGACCTTTCAAATCCATAATATTGAACACAAGGAGACTGATTAAAGGCACAGTAGTGCTGGGAGGCCATGCCTTGGGCTCACTCTTTAACAATTCTTTCACAGATGTTAATTTTCAGAAAATTTTTCTTCTTTCGTATGATTTAAAAAATTATGAGTAAAATTCATGCTATGCTTATGAAGAAAAAGTTTTAAATAGAGATTAAGAGTAATGATTACATTTTCTTTATGTGATTACTAAGAAAAATTAGTCTTATTACAAATTTCAATTAAGTCCTGGGCCTGCTCTTACGTCAGGTTTTAACTTCTTATTTCAGTCGTTTAGTAATTCACATATACTAAAATTATCAGAATTATTACATGTTCCATTACTTTTAAAATATAGTTCTCTTTCCATCTATATTTCAGAATTTGCTGGAACATTTGAAAGACTTTTATAAACTCATATAAACATTAAAGATATTTATTTTAAATTTATATTATATACAAAAAAATTCTTGAAGCTTGCAACAAAAATAATTTTATTTGTCCACATATTATCGCTAAAATACAGGTACTTTGAATCCTTGTCTTATAAGTAATAAAATTTATTTTGATAATTATTTTCTAAATTTTTATTTTTTAGAGTTGACATTTAATATTATTTTATATTAGTTTCAGGTATACAGTATAGTGGTTAGATATTTACATAATTTAATACTTATCCCTCCTATTAGTCTAGTATCCACCTAGCACAATACTTAGTTATTATGATAGTATTGACTGTATTCCTATGCTCTGCTTCACACCCCCATGATTATTTTGTAACTACCAATTTGTGCTTCTTAATCCTTTCACTTTTTTCACTCAGCCTCTCAATCCCCATCCCATCTGGCAACTAACAGTTTGTTCT
>NW_011888848.1:5048319-5051625 GCF_000151845.1 Pteropus vampyrus
TTTTTTTTACCAGCGTCAGGTTTTCAGTGTATAAACCAATTAAATTTCGATGTTATCTACTCTAATAAAAAATAGATATTCGTAGTATAGAATAGTTAAGTTCGCAAACAACTCTAATATAAGGCAATGGACAATACAGAGACCAAATATAGAAATTAATAGGCCATATCGTTCCCCAAACATTTGTGTTAGAGTGCAGATCATTTAAAAGTTTCATATCAGGTCCACCATACACTCAATAGTAAAGAACCTTTTAGTGGTTTTGTGGGTTTTGACTGCCTGACATCTATTTTCACTATTTATGGTGAAGCGCTATGGTTTTAAATTTGACATCTACTTTACCCCACTCTCAGTCCATATTCTTCTTTTGTAGCTGGGTCATGTATTACAGAATGATTGGTATAAGAAAAGGCATGTAACAAAACAGAGCCAATGAGAGCTAATTTCACATATTTTGTGTCAAAATCTAGAGAAGGAAACCCTTTCTTTTCACTAAAAGTACAAGCACTATGTTGGCAGAAATTTGGAACTTCTGGGAGTTGCCACTCAGAGGCTTGGAATGTTGACCACAAAGGAAGAAGCAGAGTTGAGAGAGATAGAAGCAGGTCTCCCTACGTCATATGAGCTGCTCGTTTTAGTCATTCTTGTCTCTTCCAGTTGTCACCTGATTATATTCCTTTTTGCTTCAGCCATTTTGAATTGGGTTTTCTCTATTCACAACCAAAAGATTGCTGCCAAAGACAGGTGTTTTAAAAATATTTAAGAGCTAGATGAAGCCAGAGGAAGAGATATCTTATAAGGCAGAGAAAGAGAAAAAAAATGAAGTGAAGTTACTCACTCTACATCCAGCCCCTAAACAACATGGAATTTGAATTCTGGAAACTCTATTATGGCCAAAACATTTGGTGAGATTTATGATAGTATTTCCTAGTTTGTTGATTCAGAGCTCTGCCCAGTTAACAGCATTCTATGTTCATGAGCACATAATACTTAGATGACAGCATAATGGAATAATTATAGCTCTAATGTGGAAACCATTTCTAATGCTACCACTGGTGTTTACTATGGGCCAACCTTTTGAATTTTTACTTCCCGACCTTTCAAATCCATAATATTGAACACAAGGAGACTGATTAAAGGCACAGTAGTGCTGGGAGGCCATGCCTTGGGCTCACTCTTTAACAATTCTTTCACAGATGTTAATTTTCAGAAAATTTTTCTTCTTTCGTATGATTTAAAAAATTATGAGTAAAATTCATGCTATGCTTATGAAGAAAAAGTTTTAAATAGAGATTAAGAGTAATGATTACATTTTCTTTATGTGATTACTAAGAAAAATTAGTCTTATTACAAATTTCAATTAAGTCCTGGGCCTGCTCTTACGTCAGGTTTTAACTTCTTATTTCAGTCGTTTAGTAATTCACATATACTAAAATTATCAGAATTATTACATGTTCCATTACTTTTAAAATATAGTTCTCTTTCCATCTATATTTCAGAATTTGCTGGAACATTTGAAAGACTTTTATAAACTCATATAAACATTAAAGATATTTATTTTAAATTTATATTATATACAAAAAAATTCTTGAAGCTTGCAACAAAAATAATTTTATTTGTCCACATATTATCGCTAAAATACAGGTACTTTGAATCCTTGTCTTATAAGTAATAAAATTTATTTTGATAATTATTTTCTAAATTTTTATTTTTTAGAGTTGACATTTAATATTATTTTATATTAGTTTCAGGTATACAGTATAGTGGTTAGATATTTACATAATTTAATACTTATCCCTCCTATTAGTCTAGTACCCACCTAGCACAATACTTAGTTATTATGATAGTATTGACTGTATTCCTATGCTCTGCTTCACACCCCCATGATTATTTTGTAACTACCAATTTGTGCTTCTTAATCCTTTCACTTTTTTCACTCAGCCTCTCAATCCCCATCCCATCTGGCAACTAACAGTTTGTTCTCTGCAACTATAAGTTTGTTTTTATTTTGTTTATTTATTTAGTTTCTTAGATTCCACATATAAGTGAAATCATATGGTATTTGTCTTTCTCTACCTTACTTATTTCACTTAGACTAACACCATCTAGGTCCATCCATGTCATTACAAATGGTAAGATTTCATTCTTTTTTATAGCCAAGTAATATTCCATTGTATGTACCACTTCTTTATCCAATTGTCTATCAATGGGCACTTAGGCTGCTTCTATATCTTGGTTATTGTAAATAAGCTGCAGTGAACATAGGGGTGCCTATATCTTTTAGAATTAGTGTTTTGGATTTCTTTGGTTAAACACCCAGAAGTGGAATTGCTGGGTCATAAAGTAGCTCTATTTTAAATTTTTTGAGGAACCTCCAAACTATTTTTTATAGTGATTGTACCTATTTTGATAATTATTTACTGAATGCTTGCTATATGCCATCACTAATCTAGGTGCTGGATGTACAGCTGTTGACCAGTCCCACAGAGTCTCTATACTCTTGTAAGAGACAAAATGAACAAGCAGTCCGATAAATACACAAGACAATTACAGTTCTTTGAGGAAATTAAAACAGGATGCTCTAATAGAAAATCAAGTCTACGGCCATGCTACCCTGAACAAGCCCAATCCCATTTGATCTCAGAAGCTTAGCAGGGTAAGGCCTGGTTAGTACTTGAATGGGAAACCACCTAAAAAGATCAGGTGCTGTAGGCGTAAAAAAATAAAAATAAAAATAAATAATGGATTGTAAACTGACAAGGTCCTTGCAATCTGTGAGGTCAACCAAGGGTTGCCTCTCCTGAGGAAAAAAAGAAAGAAGAAAATCCAGTGAAGGTGACTTTCTGATAAGGTGACATTTGATCCGAGATTTGAATCTCTGTTATGCTATGTTACAGGTAGAATCATAGCCCCCAATACCACAGAATGTAACAATTTGGAGATAAGATATTTAAAGTGATAATTAAGCTTAGATGAGGCCATTAGAGTGGGCCTTAATCCAATATGACTGGTGTCTTTATAAGAGGAGATTGGAATACAGACAGACACAGAGAAAAGACTACAGAAAGACACAGGAAGAAGATGGCCACCTAGAAGCCAAGCTAGAACAAATATCCCTGCTGATATCTTGATTGCGGAATCCTAGCTTCCAGAACTCTTGAGAAAATAAATTTCTATTGTTTAACTCACCTAGTCTGTAGTATTTTGTTATAGCATCCTTAGCAAACTCATACATTCTACTACAAAAGCATTGAACATCTTGGGAGTAGGAACATCTGCCATTACAATCCATAATCCTAAATTTCG
>NW_011888848.1:5052930-5058038 GCF_000151845.1 Pteropus vampyrus
AGCATCCTTAGCAAACTCATACATTCTACTACAAAAGCATTGAACATCTTGGGAGTAGGAACATCTGCCATTACAATCCATAATCCTAAATTTCGGCCCATATTCAATTTCAAATTGTAATCAGTTACATGAAAAATAGAAATACGTATATTGTCACATATATTATGTTCAGTATTTTTAAGCTTCAAATTTTTTACTGGAGCTTGTAGTAAGTCACGAAGGGGCCAAATTAGAGTTGCACCTCTTTTCAGTGTCATATCCCTTTGGTAGAAATATTAATAAATGAAGACACGAATAAAAGTCAAAAAAGAATGTAGTAAAAGAAAATATGAAGGTCAAGATATATTTCCTAAATTTTTGAAAAATTTGCAAAAATATCAAACTACTATGCAATATTAATTATCGATACTATAACTTTATGTCATATTTGAAATATTAATATCAAAAAGGTGTGAATGTATGTGTTGTTGATATGGGGAGAATTAAAAAGAAAATGGCTTCAATGAGAAAAAAAAGAAACTCTACATTTCTACACATGTATATAACTGTGCTTGAGAATCCAAGATGCACTTTCTATTTTTCTTGTAATGCATTCATGTTTGTATTTGTTTTCATTGGTCAGATTTTTGGGTTGCAAGTGACAGAATCCTATATTGATTTAATTTAAACAAATCAATTGATAACTGAAATAATGATGAATAGAAGGGAAAATGACATTTTCGAAATGAGAACCAGGGACTCAAATGCTATATAGCTTCTGTCCAGCTAACTCTTAAGTTTGAATGTGGGATTTCATTGAGGACCAAGTTTTTCATAGAGCAGGGAACTTGACCAAAGGAAACATTTGAATTTATTCCATATGTCTCCATAACCAGAGAGAAAAAGGTCTTCTCCACTAGTTCTCATTATAAATAATGTAGGGAATGAGTCATATTAGATTGCCTTGGTCATGTACTCACTCTTGAAGCAAATATTGATGGATGAGATATCATTAGCTTAGTCTCTTTTTTGCGGGGAGAAGGATGTTAAACAACTTGGGGGGGGTGCCTTTTTTTTTACTCTTGTGAAAATTAAAGTTGATATACATTATTACTTTTATATTAATTTCAAGGGTACAACATAGTTATTAGAAATTTACATTACTTGAGAAATGATCACCTCAATAAGTTCAGTACCCACCTGACACCATACATAGTTATTACGATAATATTGACTATAATATTCCATAGCCACTATAGAAAACTATGGAATTTCCTCAAAAATTAAAAATAAAACTACCATATAACCCAGCAATTCCATTTCTGGGTATTTATCCTAAGAAATCTAAAACACTAATCTAAAAAGACATCCGCACCCCTACGTTCATTGCAGCATTATCTACAATAGCCAAGATATGAAAGCCACCTGAGTGTCTATCAATAGACAAATGAATAAAGAAGAGGTGGTTTATCCTTCTGTATGCTGTACTTCACATCCCATGACTATCTTTATAACTGACAATTTGTATTTCTTAATCCCTTCACCTTTTTCACCTATACCCCTAACCCCACTCCCATCTGGCAACCATCAAAATATTCTCTGTATCTATGAGTTTGTTACTTTTCTGTTTGTTCATTTATTTTGTTTTTTAGATTTTATATGTAAGTGAAATTATATGTTGTCATTCTCTGCCTGACTTATTTCACTTAGCATAATGCCCTAAAGGTCCATCTATGTTGTCGCAAATGGTAAGATTTTATTCTTTTTTATAGCCAAACCATAAACCACCTTTTCTTTATCCATTTGTCTGTTGATAGACACTTAGGTTTGTTTCCATATCTTGGCTATTATAAATAATGCTGCAATGAACATAGAGGGGCATATGTCTTTTCAGATTAATGTTTTGGATTTCTTTGGATAAATACCCAGAAATGGAATTGCTGCATCATATGGTAGTTTTATTTTTAATTGTCGAGGAAACTTCATACTGTTTTCCATAGTGGCTACACTAATTTACAATCCCATCAACAGTATAGTAGGGGTCCTCTTTTCTCCACATCCTTGCCAACGCTTGTTATTTATTGATTTATTAATGATAATTATTCTGACAGATTTGAAGTAATATCTTATCGAGGCTTTAATTTGCATTTCCCTGATGATTAGTGACATTCAGCCTCTTTTCATATGTCTATTTACCATCAGTATGTCCTATTTGGAGAAATTTCCATTCAGGTCTTCTGCTCATTTTTTTAATTGGATTGTTTGGGTTTTTTGGTGTTAAGTTGTGTGAGTTTTTTATATATTTTGAATATTAACCCTTTATTGAATCTATCATTGACAAATATCTTCTCCCATTCACTAGGTCGTCTTTTTGTTTTGTTGGTTTCCTTTGCTATGTAAAAATCTTTAGTTTGATGTAGTTTCATTTGTTTATTTTTCTTTTATTTACCTAACCTGAGGAGACATATCCAAAAAACATTACTAAGAGTGATATCGAAGAGTTTACTGCCCATGATTTTTTCTAGGAGTTTTATGGCTTCAGGTCTTAATTTAAGCCTTTAATCTATTTCGAGTTTATCTTTCTATATTGTATAAGAATATGGTCCAGTTTAATTCTTTTGCAAGATGAATTGACCATATAAGTGAAGATTTATTTCTGGGTTCTCTATTCTGATCTATGTGTCTGTTTTTATTCCAGTATCATGCTGCTTTGATTACTATAGCCTTGTAGTATAGTTCGATATCAGGTAGCATGATACCTACAACTTCATTCTTTCTCAAGATTGTTTTGACTATTTGGGGTCTTTTATGGTTCCATATATTTTTTTAAGATTATTTGTTCTAGTTCTATGAAAAATGTCCTTGATATTTTGATAAGGATTGTATTGAATATGCAGATTGCTTTGGGTAGTATGGACATTTTAACAATGTTAATTCTTCCTATCCATGAGCACAGTATATGCTTCCATTTATTTGTATCTTCAGTTTCTTTCTTCAATGTCTTATAGTTTTCCAAGTATAAGTCTTTTACCTCTTTGGTTAAATTTATTTCTAGATATTTTTTGATGCAATTGAAATGGGATAGTTTTCTTAATTCCTCTTTCTGATAGTTTATTATTGGTGTATAAATATGCAACTGATTTCTGAATATTAATTTTGTATCCTGCTACTTTACTGAATTAATTTATCAGATCTAATAGTTTTGTGTGTGTGTGTGTGTGTGTGTGTGTGTGTGTGTGTGTGTGTGTGTGAAATTTTTAGGGATCTCTATTTATTGTATCATGTCATCTGTGCCACTAATTTAGCCTTAATCATTAGTTTACCCTTGCAATCAGGAAGGTAAATCTTTAACCAGAGGGAGAATTGAGAGAGGAATGAGCAGATTAAAAATTGCATTAACTCCATACCTCCAGCAGATGTAAACAACCAGGAGACATAGACCATACATTGTAGTTTTCACAATATTTATACACTGGTAATGACTCAAAAGAGTGAGAATCTTATACATAATCATCTGTTAATAATTGTTTTACAATAAATTTGTAAGTGTATTTTTTAATTAATAATTAATTAAAATGAGGGCAAGATTTAGATTAAAACAGAATGATGCTGACTTTTTGAAAAGTTTTATTATAACAGATATTTGTGGGGTATTGTTTGTTTCTTCATTTTTTTAATCAAAAAAATATGATCTAACTTTTTAGACTCATAAGTTTGGAAATTTTTGCAGAATGTGAAAAATTAAAATAAAATCTAATGAATTTCTGAAAATTGCCTTTTTATTTCTTTTTATATACTACTTTACAGATTATTGTTAGAAGATACTTATTCCTTTAAGTGATAACACAGGAAAAAGAAACATGACCAAAATTTTAAAAGTGCTTAAAAAATACGTCTGAATGTTTCCCAAACAAAAGCCATCGTGTATTAAGCTTATAATATCTCTGATAAGTCTTTAACTTCTAATATCAATAAGATGAATGGCATATAGATTGCTAGAAAACTAAACATGAAATAAATCTAAAGTTCTCATCCTATTATTCCATAAGATTTTCCATAGTCATATGCTAAAATAATTCAGTATTGATTATTTAAACAATTATCTGTTAAGGCTCATGATATAGAGGAATTTAAAAAAATAGATGTGGAAGATACAATATGTAACCTCGATGTGATGATAATCTAAATGGCAAAGAATGCCAGACATGACGTGAAATCACTTTACTGAAAGAACCTGAAGATCTTTTAATCAAAGTTCTCTCATTTTAAAAATGGAGAAACTGAAAATTCTGAAAATGAAGATATAGAAAGAACCAAATGTAGTGCAAGCTTTGAAATTAAAAGTTTAAACTCTCAAATAAATACTAGGACCACTTACAACACCATGCTGACATCGATACTGATAGATTTTGAGCTTTGTTTTGCTCACAGACAAAATAACAAAGCATTCCTTACGAAAAGCATAAAGTTATTAAGTACACAAGTATTTGTAAGGACAAAGAGCAAATTTAAATGCACATAACTTTAGTGGTGAGGACATTCAGCATAAGTGAAAGATCATCATAAAAACAAATTACTTACAAAGGGTTCACATGTTTATTGCAAATCGTCAAAATGCCAAATCCCTACCTCTCTAGATAAGAAAAAGGAATTGAGGACAATATAATCATATTTAAAATCAACTTTTACCCAACTCAGCCCTCTTAACAGAGTTTTCTCTTCTCCACAAATACTTTGTACTAAAATTGCTTATTTATTTCCATTTAACCCAAATGAATTTCCATTTGACAAAATATTTTTAAAGGAAAAAAAAGATACCATTGAGAAATAGAAATAGAAAAATAACTTGTAAATATAACTTTCTCCTGCTTTTATTCATTGTCTTGCACTGGGCTCTTGAAGAATCATTTTTTACTTTAAAATATCCTAATGAGATCCTGATCCCTTGGATGTCTACTCTAGACGGCATTCTTTTTTACCAACTTTCAGCTAAATATAGTAGTGCACTGACTGTCCATGGCTATCAATCAAAGAAGTTCCACACATCCAGCTGGCCTTTGACAAGGCACACATCCATGAAGGCAATTCATGCTTGCCCTCCTTACAGCCTGATGATCAAGGGCACTGAG
>NW_011888848.1:5058088-5069881 GCF_000151845.1 Pteropus vampyrus
AATTTTAAAAGTGCTTAAAAAATACGTCTGAATGTTTCCCAAACAAAAGCCATCGTGTATTAAGCTTATAATATCTCTGATAAGTCTTTAACTTCTAATATCAATAAGATGAATGGCATATAGATTGCTAGAAAACTAAACATGAAATAAATCTAAAGTTCTCATCCTATTATTCCATAAGATTTTCCATAGTCATATGCTAAAATAATTCAGTATTGATTATTTAAACAATTATCTGTTAAGGCTCATGATATAGAGGAATTTAAAAAAATAGATGTGGAAGATACAATATGTAACCTCGATGTGATGATAATCTAAATGGCAAAGAATGCCAGACATGACGTGAAATCACTTTACTGAAAGAACCTGAAGATCTTTTAATCAAAGTTCTCTCATTTTAAAAATGGAGAAACTGAAAATTCTGAAAATGAAGATATAGAAAGAACCAAATGTAGTGCAAGCTTTGAAATTAAAAGTTTAAACTCTCAAATAAATACTAGGACCACTTACAACACCATGCTGACATCGATACTGATAGATTTTGAGCTTTGTTTTGCTCACAGACAAAATAACAAAGCATTCCTTACGAAAAGCATAAAGTTATTAAGTACACAAGTATTTGTAAGGACAAAGAGCAAATTTAAATGCACATAACTTTAGTGGTGAGGACATTCAGCATAAGTGAAAGATCATCATAAAAACAAATTACTTACAAAGGGTTCACATGTTTATTGCAAATCGTCAAAATGCCAAATCCCTACCTCTCTAGATAAGAAAAAGGAATTGAGGACAATATAATCATATTTAAAATCAACTTTTACCCAACTCAGCCCTCTTAACAGAGTTTTCTCTTCTCCACAAATACTTTGTACTAAAATTGCTTATTTATTTCCATTTAACCCAAATGAATTTCTATTTGACAAAATATTTTTAAAGGAAAAAAAAGATACCATTGAGAAATAGAAATAGAAAAATAACTTGTAAATATAACTTTCTCCTGCTTTTATTCATTGTCTTGCACTGGGCTCTTGAAGAATCATTTTTTACTTTAAAATATCCTAATGAGATCCTGATCCCTTGGATGTCTACTCTAGACGGCATTCTTTTTTACCAACTTTCAGCTAAATATAGTAGTGCACTGACTGTCCATGGCTATCAATCAAAGAAGTTCCACACATCCAGCTGGCCTTTGACAAGGCACACATCCATGAAGGCAATTCATGCTTGCCCTCCTTACAGCCTGATGATCAAGGGCACTGAGAAAATATTTTGCTAGATTACATAAATTCTTTCTCTAAAATTATTCAAATCCTATACATTCCAATTGGCCCTGATATTTAGATAGCCTTCACATAAATATGGTGGGTACAAAAGTAAATTTAAGATATACAAATTTTAATAATGAAATGTATTTTGTACTATCAATTTGATAAGCATTGTTCAAAGTGTTTAACATGTTTAATTCATTCAACAGGCAACATGGTACGGTAATCAAGAGCCTGGCTTCTGAAGCCAGAATGCCTAAGTTTAAATCATATGTCTGCCATGTGCTACTGGTATGGCTTTGGATAAGTTCCCTCAGTTATTAAATGGTATTATAACAGCAGTATTTAACCTATTGGGCTGTTATGAAGATTAGAGTAAATACCTATAAAAACTTTTATTACCTATTGGGCCATAGTAATAATTATACGAGTATGTTAAATAAAATTTCAATTTTAAGTATGTTTAAGTAGGTTTTGTTACTTTACCCATTTTGTAGATGAGAAAACTGAGGTAAATATAGTCAAATAGTTTGATTAAGGCTACATAGCTGGTAAGTGGTAGAGCCACACTTCTCTAAATGTGGTGTCCTATTCTGTGTGTATGTGATCTCAGAAGTGAGTGGAGTAAAATAAATAATATTTGAAGATGGCTGAGAATTTTGCAAATATTTTTTACATATTTTCAAAAGTGTAAAAGTAGCACAGAATTTTCTAAATTTTTCTAAAAATTAGACATCTAGGTGTCAACTAAAAGGAAGTTAAAAACAAACAAACCAAAATAAATCAGTTAAATTACCTAAAATCAAAGCTACAGGAAACTTTTGACTTTGGATGGTGAGCACACAATAGAATTGTATACTTGAAACCTACATAATTTCACTAACCAATGTAACCTCAATAAATTTAATTTTAAGAAAAAGCTACAGAAAACAATATTATATTAAAAATATGAAAGATGGCACATATAAAAACAAAAATAATAAGAATGACCACTAATTTCTCATTAGAGACAATTCGAGTGAGATAAAAATAAAAATATTTGTATAAACCATTAAAGAAAAACATCAATGAAGAATTGTATATTCAGTGAAAATATCCTTCACATAGAAAGACAAAATATCTATATTTCAGATAAACAAAGATGAAAGAATGCTTGGCAGAGATTTACACCCAAGAAATGTTAAAGGATGTTCTTCATTCTGAAGAAAACTGACACTATATGAAAACCAAAAAGAATAAAGGAATTTACCAAAGGAATAAAGAACATCAAAAATGGAAATTTGTGAATAAATAAGTTATTCTCTTTTATTTTGTAATTTAGAATAAACAATTGACTAAAGTAAATACAATAACAATGCAATGCTATTCATCAAAAGACAAGAAGAAGAAAAAAAACAATGATAAATATAAAAAAAACTCTGAAATGGTAAGTGTAGAATCAACTATATCAAAATTGAATGAATTGATCATTCCAAATTAAAGGCAGAGATTGCTCTACTTTATAAGATGTTGTGTCAATCACAACAATATGCTACTTGTAAGACTTGAATTTAGTTATAATAGTAAAAGTACAGTATGTGATATATGATGCAAACAGTAACCCTAAAAAAATCTGAAGTGATTATATTAACATCAGATGAACTATATACTATAAGACAGAGTTTATAGAATCTTATAGATGAGAGAACTTTTATAACAATAAAAAAGTCATTTAAGTCAGCATCGCCATCCTCATAAAGGAATGTTATCATATGTCATATATACTTAGGCAGAAATAAAGCATTTTTAAACTATTTTAAACATTAAAAGCAGTGATTAAAGAGGTCTCTGAAGCTAGACAGCCATGTACAGATTTGCATAAGACAAGAATGGCATGAAACATGCCAAGAGGCATACAGAATGAATCAATGACTATAACTCCAGTTAAGGCTATCAATAGTTCATTAGCAAGCAGGGACTGAAAGTTGATATTAAAAATAATTGTTGAGAACTACAATGGATTTGAGATGTTACTTTACATAAGCAAACAAGTTAGCCTACCACATTTTCATAGATGTTGGCAGAAGACATGAGACTATCAGGTCAAAGAAAAAGGACTTTATTACTCGTGGAACAGAAAGCAGCATGAAGTCCATGTTTGCACCATGGTCTCTGGCCCCTCAGTTCCCACAGGGGTGATGCAGAGCAGACCAGGTGCCTCTTGTGCACTCAGTGGATTTGTGTCACAGCTGAGAAATCCTGAATTTATGAAACCTCAGTGTTTAATAATAGGCTGCAAGAAAATCTGCCCAATCTCTGTCCAAAGGGAGATATTTTTGTTATACCAAGTGGACAAAAAACCCTGCCCTCTGCTCCAGACAGTGAAAGACAAACCCTGCCCTCTGATCTATCATCTAAGGCTATTTACTATAGAAATCACCTTGAAAATATCCTTGAAAATATCTCTCACATTTCTGGACATCAGAAATATGAGAGACCCATGGAGAGAATGTCTCCCGACAATAAGTATAGAAATAGTTATAAAAGCACTAATAATGCTCTTTTACACTTCACTGTATGTAAATATGTACAATAACTTAAGTGACATCTTTTTATTATGAAATGTAAATAAGATCATTTTCAAAATACTAGTTTTGACAGCTTCATAAAGTACACTGGGAATTATTTTTGTAACAAGAGAACATAAAATATTTATTGTCATATCATTTTATACTTTCCTAGGGTTTCCGGTTAATTTGGGAATAATAGAGAAAAGAGTTCACTTTTAAAACAAACCATGTAGATTGGTTTCCAGTATCAAGCATGATAGCTGTGATCACAGTAACATGGAGATCCGTGTAAACTGCAATGGCGAGTTGAGCCAAGTGTCTCAAAGATTTAGAAGTAAAAAGTAAAGGTGTTGAAAAAACAATGAGTGTTTTGGCGAATCACTTATATTTATTAATTCAACAAAATTTATCAGCTTGTGACAAATATAGGTGCTAGATAAAGAATTGAGTGAGACAGCCCTTGTTTTCATGAATTAAATATTTTAAAGGAACATACAAATAGCACACAAACTAATAAATGGCTTAATTTGCTTCAGTGTTAATCCTTGAAGATAACGAAGGATGACAGCATAAGGATTTGGGTGCTGATCATGTATCACCACTAGTGGCATAGGAGGTGCACAGAGCAGACACAACAGAGATGCCCTCCATAGTCCCTTGCCATTCATACGCTCTGCGGGGAGCAGGGGGAGCCTGCCAGCTGACTCCTTTCCACCAGGGCTCTCGTTCTTGACATTAGGAAACACTTCTTCCTCTGAGGCTCTGATGTAGGTTGGTGTCCTCTTCAGCCAGGCCTGGCAAATGATGTGAAAAATAAATGCCCAATTTTTACTGCTAAGGTTTGATGTGGAATCACAGCTGCAATGATATATATTTTTTATCAGCACTTGCATGTTTTTAAATAAAGTGCACACTGTTTTATTATCTGTTTCATATAAAATGTATATTTTAAAAAACTAGTGACTAGGTGGCATTTTTTATTATAATGATCATAGATGGGAAGACTTGAACTCTAAGAGAAGTTTGAATGTGTAAGATATTTTTGGTAGAAATCTGTGATAGCTTGAATGCAAGGAAAAGTTGTCTCTGGGATTTACTAAATGTTAATAAGAAGCCTCAGGTACTGCTAAACAAAATAAATAAATAACATGATTTTCCTAAAGTAACCTGGGAGGAAAAAAGTGTCAAAATTTAATTATAGACAAGGAAAGAGATTATCATACACTTCCTTCTTCATTCCTAGAGGAGTAGCCTAATGTCTACACTCCTTCTAGATAGATCACTTTTTCTACAGCTATTAGTTCAAACTCTACCTAGCCTACTGTCCATTTAATTCTATTACATGAAAAACTGAGGTCTAATACTTTAAATTCCATAGTCATTAGACTAGAAAAGTTCTCAATAAGAAATCTAGTCCCTGCATCCACCTATGGAGACAATCTCAAGTAACATTGCTGTGCACAATGAAATACCAGAGGCTGACTATTAAAATTAACACAGGAATGATAGTTCAAATCAAGTTTTTAGTATCACTCAATTTCATAAGAGATTGATTCATAATTAATTGCACTTAATGTGCTAAGGAGAGTCTATGTCAATCACAATATTTTATTATAATACCATCCTTAATATACTTGTTCTTGAACTGACCAACTTGGAAAATAGAAAACATTCTAACTTCTTTGTCTTCTCTCAATCATGGAGTACTTTCTCTGTCTCTGTCTATCTCTCTGTCTTTTTGTCTCTCTCCCCGCTCCCACTGTCTCTCTCTGTACGTGTGTGTGTGTGTGTGTGTGTGTTTAAGATCACTCTCCTTTGTTAAGTCAATAAATAGATACAACTAGAGAATTTGGAAGAAACAATGGGTGGCAAAATCTTCAAGAACAAAATAAGAATTTAAAAATGCTCATGGACTATACATGAGAAGTAAAGAGAGAAAGAAAGATGGAGGGAGGAAATGAAAAAAGAAAGAAAAGAGTGGAAGGAAGGGAGGGAAGTACAGTGAAGGGAATAAGAAAACAAAGAGAAAATGCTTTCAGTTCACATTTTTGATTACTGTGATAATGATCCATGATGATTCCTAGCAATAAAAATTATTTAACATCACATGTGTGACCAAATTCTACATTTATATAGGTCAGTTCTGCTCTTGGTCGTGAATAAAGGAGGAGAAAAAATAAATTAAGAGAAAAATAAATCCTATTGGTGAGAAAATAAAGCTGAAATATTCTATACTATTTCTCTGAGATATTAAACATAAAATATAGTATCTGATAATGGATTCAATAACTATTTTCAGAACTCAATTTTTTTTAAATTTCTTACTGTTGAGAATACAGTTTTGGAAGTGCAATACTTCTTTGAGTATATTTTTACAGAATGCCGAGATTTTTTTTAAGACCCTTCTTAGTAGCTAGATGGAAGGAGAAACGATAACCACTGATTTGCTCCAAATGTCCACATATCATTCCCACTCTTAGACCTGGACATAGTTTTTATAGCCTTGAAAAAATGTCAGAAACATCTTCTGTTAGATATCAAGGCAGTAAGTCTTCATGGTCACGTGAAAGATTAGGAGAGCTGTGGGAAAAAGCAGGGCTGGAATGTGCTTTGAAACTGCAACTGTTCAGGGTGAATGGTGGCATGGGGTTGCTCAGCTTCCTGCAGACACACCACAGTCTTAAAGCGTTTACAAAATAAAATTTTTTTAAAAAGTAAATAAATTTGTTGCCGTAGAAAAGACTCTATTTCAGGTTTAAAGAAAGAAATAAAATGTTTTCATGTCTTTGTGTCAGGTTTGTTGAGAAAAAGGTAGAAAAATGTATACTCTTAAGAGATTATGAGTTGTCTGTAGGGAAAAAATGTAATATTATCTTAATGACAAATACATTCTTTGAGCTTTCTCTAAACAGCAAAACCTCAATTATCAGGTGCGGCAAATGAAACAGCAGACACCCCCTGATGAAAGTCAGGGTGGAACTTCCTTTATCTATTTTTGATTCAGACTAAATGGGACAGTGAATGTGGCTTGAGTGGAATCTCTGTAGTAAATTGGTCGCTTGATTTTCCCCCCAACACATTCCAGGATTCCTTCCAGAGAACACAGGCAAGGAAATTAGTTTCCCACCACCGCAGCTGTGATTTTTCTCTCTATCCCCCCACCCCTTCCAACTCTGACAGCCCTCCTGTCACATGTATTATGGAGATTGAAGGAGGAAATGAAAAAGAGGAAAATCACGGGTTTGCCTCAGAGACTTATGATCTTCTAGTGCCATCTATTGCTGCTCTCATTTCTAACTTTCATAGCCAATTTTTTTTTAAGCTTAAGCAATTCAGGACTTCTTTATCTTAAATGATTAATTAAAATATTAAAAGGCACAAAGCCAATTGAATTCTCATTTCATATATAGTGACTTTACCAATACTTTTCTGCTAAAGAAAATGAAGAAAACAATATTCATCTACAATCCTGGATTACAGTAGAACTAAAACAAGGTAATCTTTGTTCTGTTTCCAAAAAGCCCTCCTCCCTTTAGATCTGAGTTATCATGATAATCATCTCAATTTTCTAATCTGAGAGAATAAATTAATATTTAATAATTTCATCGATATTGCCTTTACCCAGGCATCTCAGAACATCAGCTAGCTCTAACGTTTTCTTTATATAAGCAAAGAGAAAAGTAGAAACGAACCACCATTTGATGGTTTTGACTGCTGTAGTGGGTAATTCTGTTGGGTAAGAAACTCTACTCTACCTTTGTATGATAACATTTTCTATTCTGAATTGTAACATAATTCTACTGGGTTCTAAGAGCAAAACATGGAAATGTCATTTATTTTCTGTCTCAACCTGCTAATTAAACATTCAAATAAAGTGACCCTCCCATATAGAATTCATGTGTTCAAAAGATATCTTTCTGTCACCACATATTTGACCCCCACAGAAAGATATCTTTTGAACACATACATTCTACAGGCGAGCCTCACTTTATTTTAATGTTTAATTAGCAGGTCAAGTCAGAAAATAAATGATATTTCCTTGTTAAATCTAACTATGAAAGGTGAACTCATAATGTAAATATATATATGCCTTTCTGTTAAAGCATACAGCTGAAACTTATTGGATTTCGTTAACCAATGTCACCATAAAAAATTAATTAATTAAGATATATTGCTAAAGTTGTACTTCTTACCTCCTAGCTGGCAATGTTTTGACAGCATATTCCGATCAGGTCAAAACTGGTGATTCTGACTGTTGATCAACTGCAAAAGACTGAGGAAATATCCACAGTGATTCTAAAAATGATAAGAAAAGTAAAATACTTTCTTATATTTTTAAATATTATTCTCTCACAGTCTATATTTTTGTTTACCCTTAGTTTGTGTTTGTTTATTTGTTTGTTTTCTTTAAGTGACAACTGAGGGAGTGCACTCAGGATTACCATGACAAAGAATGTACTGAATAAAACAGGTGAAGAAATCACTGGTCAAAAATAATTAAGTATTTTTAGGCATCTGATGGGTGTCTGTGTGCGTGTGTGTGTGTGTATGTGTGTGTAATTGGGAGAAGGCGTGTTCTTAGTAACCTTCTATTATATCCTCCAAGTAATTAAAACTACCTTGAATTGCCAAATTTAGCAACTTTCCCTCCTTTGCCATCCTTCCTTTTCTTCCTATCAAATTAATGGAAAGAAAACATTGCATTCTTGCTTAGGATCTGATACTTGAAACATGTTTCCCTAACCCAAGCAATAAAAACATTAAAGAAACAACATTTTGTACTGTGCCCTTAGAGAAAGGCTAACAAGATTGAGAATAAGAAGTGGAAATTGTTTAAAAGTAATGGTTATCTACAATGCTGCTGTGGCAAGGGATAAAATAGAGTAAAATGTACGTAATTTCATTAAATACCTCTGACCTCAAAGGGAAACTAATTAGAATATAAAGGGAAAATGAATCATCTAGAGAGAGCATTGTTTGATCAAAGGTTTTATCACAGAACCAAAAGAGGGCACTCGTCTCCTACAAATGATAGCAAACTTTAACCGGAAATGGCAATTGATTGGATGTTTCTTCAAATAAACGAACACAAGGAACGTACTTCTAATGTGTCATAATAATAGTTATTCAGCACATTTTAATAATAAATGATGAAGTGATAACCTTATAATATCGAATAAAAAGCAAAAATGTACAATTACCTTCATATAATGTTAGTGGTAGCTCAAGACGTTAATCTAATTTATTTTTCAAAAATAAATTATCAGCCTTTTCCAGGACTTCATATTGAAATAAGGATCAAGGAATAATATAATTTTCTTGTATTTATTTGTTTTTCTCATTTGGTTAAGAATAAAAGTCATGACTAATTTTCAAAGTTAACTACCACAATAAACGATTTAACTAAAGATAACTTTTAGAATGTGAAAAATGATATAAATGAAGTCACTTCAAAATGGAGTTGCAGCCTGCCATCCTAGAGGAACTGCTTTGCACATCTTATTCCTCAAAATTTTGGAAAGTTTGAAACAGGCAAATAACATTTGGACTGGACCAAACCAACATATTATTCCAAATAATTGTTTGTAAAGCTAAAGGGAAAGCAGACATCCTGACTAAGAACTGAAAGTTAAGGACATTCTCTAAAATTACCACCATCATGTATAGCTTGGGAATAACTTAGCTTATTTGCACCTAGAGAAATTCCTTCCTTGGCTTATTAGCACCAAAAGAAATTCTTTCCTTCTATTTATGTAATTATTTTCCTTCCCTTTCTCATAAATATCCCTTGCCTTCACCTCATAATCAGAACACTATTTGGATTTCCGCCTGAATCAGTGTTTCCTAGAATTTCAATTCTTTTTGATCTCAAATAAATGTTTGTTGCCTCTTACTTCAGCTTTTTATTTTTAAGTTAACAAAAACATTCTGCAAGGAACCTTCTCTTGCTTGCTCTCTCTCTCTCATTAGTTGGATAGATAGGTATGTACGTACATATGTACTTACATGTATGTATAAATATGTGCATGTATAAATATATATGTATATATAGTGACATATGTGTATCTTTTTATGAATTAAATTTTTATGAAGACATAATATGTTAGATCCACTAAAAAGATAAAATTATTCTATTTTTTCTACTAAGAAACATATTTCACACATATTGCTTTTGGTCATCGTGATAATTCTTGGAACTAGGATTGTTATCACCCCTAATTTACAAGTAAAGAATCTGAATATTAAATTAATTTTCAAGACGTAAGTTTATTCAAAACTTTTTAAAATGGAATAAATGTATAATAAACAAAAAAAATATGTCAGTTGTGAACCCAACAGGAAACAGATGGAACGCTCAAATCAGAACTCAAAGAAATTTATTTACAAAGGGTCTAATTACAAATGAGTGGATTATATAAATGGAAACCGACAGGGATAATGTAGGAACCCTGGGCACCAAGAAATTTGTAAGAGATTACTGATGAAAGGGTTCAGAAAGAGCCTCCCCAAAATGATAGCAAACTTTAACCAGAAATATGGATTACTTTGGCATGTGGATTACTTTGAGCTGAAGTCAATCAAGTCCCAAAAGACTCAAGAAGAGTTTTCCATCTCCTACTTTAACTGCCTAAAAGAATAATATAGAGAAGACCTGGCTCTGAAAAAGAATTCTCACTAGAGATAACTACAAAGAGTATTGACTAGCTATGGTAAACTAGGGGGAGCCCACCAGAGTCTGTTTGCTCAAAGTTATCTCTGTATCTCATTATTAATGTGTGGCCTGAAAAACATTTATCAGACATTTGCTCTTTTCATCTTCCTGTGAATCGTCTCCCTTCTCTTTAAATTCCCAGACCTTACCTTCTTGTCCTTAGCTCAGGACAGCATTTAAGCCTCAATTGCTTGACTATCTGGAAGCCTCTTGTGACTTTGTGGGGCTCCTGTACATACATAATTATGTTTGTTTTCCTCTAATTAATCTGTCTTATGTCAATTTGGATATTTGATCAGCCAAAGAACCTAGAAGCGAAGAAAGGAAAAGTTTTCTTTCCTTACACTGAAACAGAGGAATAAGTCTTTATAAAAAGCTCCTTTAAGGATCATGATAGTTCCAGAAAGAGAAACAAGAGAATAAAATAAATATCCCAGTTCACTTACCTGTCTCCCTCTGTCGCTTTAGGTTTCCCAATATTAGCCTAACTCAAGCATTGATATTTTTTTAAAGGGATTTCAGGCTCCCAGGCTTTAGAGCAGATGAATGGAGAGTAGATGTGAGAAACAAATAAAAGATATCCAGCACAATGTTGTTTATCAAGTGCCAACAAGTGCTGGAAAAACTGTTAGACACTTTCATTAATGCTATTTTATTTAATCCCTAAACACCCCTGAAAAGCTAATAATCATATTGCCTTTTTTTAGAGAAGTGTAAACTGTGACTTAAATACATTATTTATTTTGTTCAGAGTCATATGTCTATTGAGTGGCAAAGGAGGCATTTTAAATTAGATCTGTTTGACTAAGAACTCTTTTTAACGTTAGTATCATGGGTCGACTTGGAATTAGAATCCTGTGGATAAATCCTATCTCAATTATTGAATAATTGTGTGAACTTGAGCAAGTCATTTAACTTCTAAAAATCTTGTCTTCATTTGTACAGTGGAGTCATTATTTTGTACCTCATAAATTTTTTTTGTCAGGTTTAATTTAAACATCATATATAAAGACAACTAAAAGGTATACAAGCTAGTAATCAATAGAGATAATTTACAGTTGAGTAAAAATGTAAAGTGTTATGATTACACCCAATTTCAATCCAGAATTAATGATATTATTATGAGAATGGAGTCAGTGAGAAATCCATCCCAACTGTTAGTATATAGTGGGTCAACAGAAGAAAAACTAGAGAGATTAATGAGTCTAAGGACTTACAGATCTACTTCTTCCATGGAAGTCAACATATGGTCTGATAATCCATAAAT
>NW_011888848.1:5070646-5077046 GCF_000151845.1 Pteropus vampyrus
CATGCATCAGCAAGATGAGGTGGCATCTGGTGGTTGGATTCTTTATAGATCACCACTTGGAAGCTGATTCAAAGCTCCAACATACATTCAGGAACGTGAGCAGTTTATTGTTAATCGGTCCACAGCTATTAACTGATTAATTATTCCTGTCTCTCTCACTTTCAGGCTAAATGTCCTAAATTGAATTTAGGACATTTCAAAGTTTTTTCTTATCAATAAGAATCAACACAAGTCTGTGATCCCTGAGAAAAGGCAAACAAGTAATATGAGCACTGCAATAGCCCCAACTATGTGCCTGGAAGCAACTCAGTGCAGGACAGGGAGAGAGAACCAGAAATATGCAAATCCTCTTGAATTTTAGGTTAGGAACCAGCATATTGTCATTTCTGCTTCATCCTACTGACCAAAGCAAGTCACATGGCCAAGCTGAGATTCAAAGGATGTGAAAATAAACACTAACTCTTTAATGGAAAGGACCACAAAGTCACCTGGCAAAGAATGTGAATCAGGAAGGTACAGAGGATTGGGGTCATTAATATATCAATATATCTAATATTTCTCTGTGACTTTTGTTTATAAATTAGTTTGTTTTATTTTTATACCTAGGTATGTTAGTGTTGATTTTTACTATGATTAAAATTATCTTTGTTTATTACATTCATTAGATTTTTACTAGTGATCTAGAATGCTCTTGATTTTGTATGTCAATAGACAATTTTATTGATTTGAAGTTTTCATTTTCTATTATTTTTTAGTATAGACAATAATGTTTTTTATTAATAAAAAGAATCTTATCTACTTATTTTTCAATTTCTATACATGCATTACCTATTCTTATACCATTGTTTATAATTTTAACTACAATGATACTTTTACAGCATTCCCTCTTCCCCATATTATTTTAACTTTTAAAAAAATACATAAAAACATTAATATTGTTTAATTCAATGTTTAATCCAAATTACCAAACTATTTTATCAACATTTGTATACATTATATATTCTTGTATCTAATTACATTTCTCTATGTTCACTTTTTTCTCCTTTAATAGTTTTTTTCCTTTTCTTTATAACTTTTATTTTGATAGGATTTCAAATTTACACAAAGTTGCAAGAATAATAAAAGTAAGTCCTACGTACAATTTATCCAATACTCCTTTAATAGTTTTTATTAAAGGTCTCTGTGTTATAAATGTATTAGTCTTTATATAATTGAAAATATTTTTATTTTGCTTTTATTTCAAAAAATACTGAAGCTAGGTACAAAATTATTCTTTGACAGCTTTACTCCCACCCTGCTTTTAAATTTTAAGATATCATACTGTTATTTGCTGGTCTCTATTATTATTAATGAGGAACCAATTTTCATCAGTTATGTATACTTTTTTTATTGGAAAGCAATCTTTTTTATAGATTATAATATAGTTTTTCTTTGTCTTTAGTGATATAACATCTTACTACACTGTCTGAGTAAACATTCATTTGTATTTTAATAATTGAAATAGTTTTGTATTCAGGGCACGTTTTCAATCTAAAAAATTATAACTATCTTCAAATCTGGAAACTTATCTCTAGTACCATTTGTACATTTTCTTTTGTTTTTGCAATGTTTTAAATGAATTTTGGAATTTCTCTCTCAATCTATCCATGTCTAATTGAATACTTTGATAAACACCTAAACTTTTCTCATTTTTGCCTGATTTTGTTTCACAATCCTTTTTAAAGGAAATTTTAGTTTTATTTATCCTTCTAAACATTTTAAAACACAATACCTTTAAGATACTTCGCATAAAATAAATTCAGTATGGAATAAATAATTATTCAGATGGGTGATTTTATTGGGTGTCTTAATAAATAGTTTTTTGAGGGGGCAGGTGTCCCCCCATGAAAATGTGTATTATGGACTCATTTTGAGCAGAAGATTTTTTTTTTTTTTTGGTCTCTCCTTCCCTTAACGATCAACTTTAGCTGTCCAAATGTTTTGTGATTACCTCTTTCCAGGCCTCTAGTTTCCTGAGTCAGAATCAGCTCTGATAATTATACTTGGGTGTTATTGTCCCATGAGGATATGGCAGATCCAATTATAGAACCGGCAGGTGATTGGCTCATTTCCTGGTGTTCTGGTGTCTGACCAATGCCTCTCTAGAGTCACAGCTTTTGATAAAAGTAGAACCATTACTGGTGGTCAAATCTATTCTTTCAAATTCTTTGCATGTGTGGAGAGAGCTGCACCTCTAGCCTTTGAATTAAAATGTTAAACGTGGCCCTATTTCCCGAATTCACACAGAGAAAATTGGTTCATTTTAACCCGCAATAACTAAACTTGGCAGCTCATTATCTGCTTCTGAACACAGATGTCAGCAGGCCTGTAGCTTTAGGACCCACATACAGTTCTGTTTCTATTTAGTTTCTGATTCACAGAAATGTTCTTATCTTATTTTTGAACCTGGCTGTAAAGTTTTAACTATTTTTATACTGTGTCCGTTATTTAAATAAGCTTGTAAAAGAAATAGCTATCAAAGCTTTAAGTAATTGTGCCATTTTAGTCCATATAAGCAGGATTTTTGTTTCCTTATACCTTGAGTGTTAATAGCTTGGCAAACTTCTGGAGTCAACTGCAGGACCTTGGGGACAAAGTTTTACAAATAACGAAGAAAGCAGAGTAAGGATATTTAACTCTGAAAATACTACAGTTTATAAGGGTATCAAAGTAATCTTTTGAACAATAATACACACATATAAAAGTGCATAACAAATAAAAATACATCTCAATGAATTTTCACAAAACTACCATATTACTAACACACAGATCAAGAAATATAGTATATAGTTCAGCAGCTTTTCACATTCTTTTTAGTCACTTGTTATTTTTCATTAACATGTCTGCTCAAGCCTTTCCCCCTTTTTAATGGCATTGTTTATCTTTGTATTATTAATCCATGGAGATTCCATACATATTCTAGGCACAAGGTCTCTGTCAGATGAAGTTATTGGAAAAAAGGTTCTCCCTTTTAAGTTTTTTAACAGTGTCTTTGATGAATAGGAGTTTTGAGTTTTGAATTTTAGTTGAGAATTTAGTCCTAAATTCCAGTTCATCTTTTTTTATGGGTTATGCCTTTCACATATTAATTGCAAAATCCTTGCCCACCACGATAGTCACTAAAATATTATCCTATTTTTTCCTTTTAGAAACATTACAGTTCTGACTCTTACATATAAGTTTAGGAAACATTTTGATTTGATTTTGTGTAAAATATGAGATAGATTATGAGGTTAACATTTTTCCCTTTATTTATACAGTTACTTAAGCACTATTTGTTGGAAAGACTTTCAAAGTCCCATTTCTAGGATATCTTTGTTAAAAATTAATTGTCCACTTAGATGTGGGTCTGTTTCTGGCCTCTCTTTTTTGTTCCATTAAACTATATATCTGTCCTTAGGCCAGTACTATACTGGTTTGATTATTATAGCATTATGGTAAACATCGAATACCAATAGTGTGAATTCTCAAAAATTTGTTCTATTTCGAGATTAGTTTCACTCCTTTAGGTCCTTTACATCTCTATTTCATTATAATTAACTACACTGACTGTGGCAATCATTAGTTCGGACAAAACAAATATTCCTATTTATCCCCGGGACACAATAAAATGATTGCATTTCTGGCCCTTAGCAGTAAGTGGAATTCTAAATCTAACTATGAATTGAGAGTGAAAGGGATGCTGGTATTTCTGGTCTAAATATTTGATTATCAAGTTGAGACCTTCCAGATCTACCTCATTTCCTTCTGATATAGTTACCAACTATGTTTCAGTTGATAGCAGCTCCCTTAGCCTGAGTCCCTAAATGGCTATGATGACCAGAGAACTCTTGACTTGAGATGTACATGTCATAAGAGAAACAAATTCACCCTTCTTATATTAAATGAGTCACATTTGGAGGTTATTTGTTACCATAGAGTTATGTGTTCAATCCAGACTTTTACAACTTCTTTGCCTACCAACCTCACTGATATCTACCCTCAATAGAGATTCTACATTTCAATGATTTATAAAAGTCTGGAAAATTACTTCTATCATGTGTCCATTGTTTCAAAGAAAATAAAATGTGTAATTAGTCTTCCTAAACTACATTTCCCTAACCATGTGCTGTATGACATCAGTATGGGGATATATTTGTAGCTGTTTCTCTTAAAGACATTCAGCAATTTAAGAAAATTGATAAACTCTATATATTCTAGACCTTTCTTAGTGAACAAAAATAATAAGGACCCATAGGAGATCTTGAAATTAAAAAGCTGGTTTAACTTTATTGAAGCAAAATGTATCTGAGTAAATGATGAAGAAATCCTTCCATAATAAAACAGAACCACTTTTCATAATTTGAGAAAGTTAAAAGCACAGCATATGAATAGCTCTGTAGCATTTTACTCAACAAACACTCTGATCTTTTTCAAATATATGTTATCAATACCTTTTGCAGATTGCTTTCAGTAGAAGGAATGCCCTCCCCTCCCATGCTCATCTACCTGGGTGTAACGGGGCCTCTTTTTCCTTGCTGATACCAAGGCAGTTATCAAAGAGATTCTTTGGTTGTTTCTGTGTAAAACAAAAACCTAAAGTTTAAGCATTGAGGAGTTAGGTATGACTGATTTCAAAGTTTTGACTCGACCAGTGCCCTCTCTTCTGAAGACTTTAGTAAGCAAATAGTCTTATTTATAATTTGGAATCTGTGGTCTGATATCCTACAATAGCACTTAAACTTCCTTTGATTAACTTTGGAACAACTTTATGCCATTTAAGAAACACCTAACAAAAAATCCTATTGCCCTAAAAAAAGTCTTAGAACATCCTTTACCTACTGGCCAACTTGACTGGTACAGATGACCTAACACTGGGAAGATTATACAAATCAGAAGTCTGTTTTTACATTAGAAGTCATAATCTCAACTTCTTCACTGACTTTCCACATCTTTGATTTTACCAGAGACCTCATAATCTAGTCACAGATATGTCTTCATTCAGTAATAAAGGAAAGACAAGGTAAGCAATAGCAGGAAAGTCTAAATAAAGAAAGTATTTCACAGCAAGAGAGAAAGAACAGAAAGAAGAAAGAAGAGGGGAACAAAAGGTAATAAAAAGAATAAAAAGGACAATGAATAACCAGGAGAAAAACTGGCCCTTTAATTTTTCCCACCTCATGTGTTTTTCTTCCACTCTTATAGAGTTCTAAATGTGAAATTTCTGAGTTACAATAACGACCTTTGATATGCCAATACTCACAATCTAATTCAAGGAACATTTGTGGTACACATAGTACATGGTTAGAATGTTGCTAGGTCTAGAAAAATTTTTTTAAAAGACCTGAAATAATTCTCAATAAAGTACAAGGATATAGATAAAGATTAACCAATGTTCTCCAAGCCTTGTATCTATGATGCAAGTGGAGTCACATTAACTGAAATAGATCAAATCCTTCTGGTTCATTCTGCAGGACCTTTAGATCTCTTTCAGATTTTTTCAGAAATTTTAGTTTCACATGATTTTATTATTACTCATTTTGTCTTCTTCTGCTTCAGCCATCTGGTACCAACATCCTGAATGAGCATGTGGATTGTTTACCCAGGTGTTACATCCAGGTGGTCCTCACAGCTGTAGGTGAGTGAGGTGTCAAGTGAAATGGCATTCATCATTGCACAAAAATGGGCAGAATTCTCTCTTTCTTGACTTTGTACCACACTGTTACCTACACCTGAAACAAAATTTGTCGCTCAAAGTCTGGGCTGCCAGCCCCTCTAGCCTCCATCTTTAATCATGAAAATTGGCATAGCTCTTTTCACTGCAGGCTTTAGGGCTAGTCACTAGAACTGGGTAGAGAATAAATGCCATGCTCTTGTAGATTCATTTTTGTTTTTATAGATTCCAGGTAATGAATGCAAATATGTTCTCGGCAAGCTCTACTTCTTTAGTGAATTCATTCATGCAAGTAGATGACTAGATGATTTGTGCCTGGCTATCCTCATCAGAAACTATAAACATCTGAATCTCTGTATGGTCTTAGCTAGAATGACTACCCAAAAAATAAGTAAATAAGAGGGGCTGAGGCATAGAAGCCCTTCTTATCCTATCAGGAGATCTGGAGCCACATGTATACCTGAAGACACATATACAGGTATAAATATAAGTAAAGCCTCTCCTTTTTGCTATACCCAGCTCATTGTCATTGAAAGGGTGGAATAAGTTGGGAGATGAGAGAGAATTCTGGATTGTGTTGCAATTACCATCCTTCTTATGTTTCCAGGTGACTGTTGTGAGAATGGGTTCACCACAAGTAAAAGGAATTAGGTAGGATACCAACAAACAATAATAGGAATCATAGACATCTTTCATCACAATAATATA
>NW_011888848.1:5077096-5079677 GCF_000151845.1 Pteropus vampyrus
ATGTGGATTGTTTACCCAGGTGTTACATCCAGGTGGTCCTCACAGCTGTAGGTGAGTGAGGTGTCAAGTGAAATGGCATTCATCATTGCACAAAAATGGGCAGAATTCTCTCTTTCTTGACTTTGTACCACACTGTTACCTACACCTGAAACAAAATTTGTCGCTCAAAGTCTGGGCTACCAGCCCCTCTAGCCTCCATCTTTAATCATGAAAATTGGCATAGCTCTTTTCACTGCAGGCTTTAGGGCTAGTCACTAGAACTGGGTAGAGAATAAATGCCATGCTCTTGTAGATTCATTTTTGTTTTTATAGATTCCAGGTAATGAATGCAAATATGTTCTCGGCAAGCTCTACTTCTTTAGTGAATTCATTCATGCAAGTAGATGACTAGATGATTTGTGCCTGGCTATCCTCATCAGAAACTATAAACATCTGAATCTCTGTATGGTCTTAGCTAGAATGACTACCCAAAAAATAAGTAAATAAGAGGGGCTGAGGCATAGAAGCCCTTCTTATCCTATCAGGAGATCTGGAGCCACATGTATACCTGAAGACACATATACAGGTATAAATATAAGTAAAGCCTCTCCTTTTTGCTATACCCAGCTCATTGTCATTGAAAGGGTGGAATAAGTTGGGAGATGAGAGAGAATTCTGGATTGTGTTGCAATTACCATCCTTCTTATGTTTCCAGGTGACTGTTGTGAGAATGGGTTCACCACAAGTAAAAGGAATTAGGTAGGATACCAACAAACAATAATAGGAATCATAGACATCTTTCATCACAATAATATAGATCTGATTCATCAGTTTGAATGACCATTAGTATATGGTTATGTGAATTAGCCGTAGTGAGCATTCTCAGTGATGAACACTGCAGTTTTTTCTATATTATATTATAATAAAAATAAATATAATCAACAGCAATATTTTTAATGCAGGGCCTTTTTCTTCAGTATATGTTATTTGAGATAGACAGCTGATTAATTATGTATAATCACATTCATATGCATATTGCTAAGCCACTTTGTCCACAGTTTTATTTGTATTTCAATGTAATAAACTTTCAAAGGTAGAGTTAATTATCTTGTCGAGATACTACTTCATTATCTTGATATGGTTTTGCAGGATAACTATTAACTATGCTTTTGGAGAATATTATAGCAGTAATATTAAAATTTTAAATGCTATTGAAATAGAGTGAAATGAACTTTGCTTTCTTTAACCTTACTAACAAAAATATAAAGTCATTTTGAGAAAATCACTGAAAATCTGGATTAAAATCAATATTTCTACTATAAACAAGTGTTTTAAACTAATAAAAGGTAGTGGACTTGATTTGCAATTTGCTCTTTTCAATAAAGCTGCATTATTTTCACTTGTCCTTGGACTTAGTGTAGGCATTAGCTACATGACCATGTCCATTGAGACTCTGCTGCTCTATAGAATAATATAAAATGTTGACATAGGTATTATTAAATGTACATGCCCTGTGTATATGTAAACATACAAAATGCAATTTATGTGCATTTTCATGTGCATCTTAACCCAATTAAAATCACGTTGTTCCACTAGGACTGAAGCCCATGAAGTGAGTGCTCTGGGCTGTGCCAAAGGGGCTAGGGACTGGCACTGATTTTTCCAGGGCAGAACTCCAGTCCTCTGCATGACAGGCCTGTGCCCTCCGGCTAAGTGAAATCTCAGCTGAAGAAAGCTTCGGACTCAAAGTAAAAAACTCAGATTAACTTCCATGCCCAGGAGAGTGAACAGGTGATGCTATTCAGTTTGCAAATTGTGACAATAATAACTTAATTATGCAGTATATTTTATGTACTTGCAAAAGGCATCAATTTTATAATTCTAACTTTCATGAAGTATATAGGGTGGTTATTATTACTTTCACTTTTTCGTGTTTTTGGAAATAGTTTCATATATTTCTGACTTATTATTCTCAATCTGTTTTGTCAAATTCTCTACTTTTTTGGTGCCCAGGCTGTCTCACAAATATTCTTGTGAGAAATCAGTTCAGTAAACATTTACTAGTACTGGGGTTCTAGTAAATTATAATACAAGACCTCATAGAATAAGGAGCTAAAGTCTGATAAGAATGACAAGCAACTGAGCAATGCGATAGAAACGTGTGTAGGGTGTTTTTAAAGGCAATAGTACTGTGTCCATGAGTAGTGGAGGTGTTAGGACTTACTCTTTGTAGAAGATAACAACCAAGTCAATCTTTTAAGAGTGAGATGGAGTTCATCAGTCAAAGTGTGGAAGGCTTTTGAGACAGAACAAATACCAGGAGCAAAGACATGAAAAAGTGAAACCGTATGGTGTAAGAAGAGTCCAAGCATCCTGATAACAGTGGAAAGTCTAAGGCTCAGAGACTGAAAATGAGGCTGGTATTTTAGGCAGTTCTAGGCCTTTGAGGGATGTATATGACAGAAGATTTTTAATCTGCGAATGTTATTGTTATTTGTATTTTAAGTAGATCATGTGGTCAGCAGTTATTATGAAAAATAAAATGGAACATAAAACCTTAATGCAGATGAACTACTGTCATCAGATAATTATAAGAGTTAAA
>NW_011888848.1:5079727-5087223 GCF_000151845.1 Pteropus vampyrus
TATTTTATGTACTTGCAAAAGGCATCAATTTTATAATTCTAACTTTCATGAAGTATATAGGGTGGTTATTATTACTTTCACTTTTTCGTGTTTTTGGAAATAGTTTCATATATTTCTGACTTATTATTCTCAATCTGTTTTGTCAAATTCTCTACTTTTTTGGTGCCCAGGCTGTCTCACAAATATTCTTGTGAGAAATCAGTTCAGTAAACATTTACTAGTACTGGGGTTCTAGTAAATTATAATACAAGACCTCATAGAATAAGGAGCTAAAGTCTGATAAGAATGACAAGCAACTGAGCAATGCGATAGAAACGTGTGTAGGGTGTTTTTAAAGGCAATAGTACTGTGTCCATGAGTAGTGGAGGTGTTAGGACTTACTCTTTGTAGAAGATAACAACCAAGTCAATCTTTTAAGAGTGAGATGGAGTTCGTCAGTCAAAGTGTGGAAGGCTTTTGAGACAGAACAAATACCAGGAGCAAAGACATGAAAAAGTGAAACCGTATGGTGTAAGAAGAGTCCAAGCATCCTGATAACAGTGGAAAGTCTAAGGCTCAGAGACTGAAAATGAGGCTGGTATTTTAGGCAGTTCTAGGCCTTTGAGGGATGTATATGACAGAAGATTTTTAATCTGCGAATGTTATTGTTATTTGTATTTTAAGTAGATCATGTGGTCAGCAGTTATTATGAAAAATAAAATGGAACATAAAACCTTAATGCAGATGAACTACTGTCATCAGATAATTATAAGAGTTAAAACCTAGGCGTTTTTAGATGTGGTAGTAGAGCCAGACCTAAATGGATCTATTTGAGAAATGTGTAGAACATCCACCAAAAAAACTAAAGTAGACTGTGTTATAGAGAAATAAGGAGAAGAGTATGGTGAGGGAGCAATATAAAAATGGAAAAACTAAAAATGCAGAAAGTACATGGTGCTCCCATATCCACACAGCCAGCTGCAGAACATGTCAGTTTTTACAAGTCTGCACTCCTTCTCCTCAAATACTGGCCTATAAATGAAGCTATAAATTGAATATTTAAATATATCATGAGTATCTCAACCTCAGAATATCCAATATCCCCTTCAAATGTCCTTCCTACTTAGACTGGCTGACAGACCTCCATCTTCTTAGTCTAAATGTTAAAATCATGGTTCTCTTAATAGCTTTTTACTTGAAGAGTAAGAGTGAAAATAATTAAGAAGTCCAAGATTTTAGCTTAATTGAGCACGAATACCCATAGTCTCCATCACTTATATATGTCTTGACTTTAACTTCTCAAATTGAGTTTTACTCTCAGAGCCTTGGTGCAAACTACTTGGACTATTATAACTGTCTCCTAATTTATCTTGTCTACATTTCACCCCTTCTACTAAATCCTCCAAATCGTTGCCAGAATGATTTTTCTAAAATTTAGCCTACTTGTAAGACTTACACTAAAACCGTCAAATCTTCTCCTAACAGTCATATACATAAAATGCTTTGTTCACATCCCAAAATGTAATAGACACAGTGCAAACTCTGTAAAATGGTCCTTGGAAATCTAACTCTGCATGTGTCTGCAATCTCAGATTCCTCTTTCAAAGCTGGCAAATCATACAATAGAAACACAGAACGCATTTGGGCTCTCATAACTTTCATGCCGTAGCCAAGCCCATAGTAGATATGCTGCTTATTTTGTCCCTTAACTCTTCCCCCATTCTCTGACGTGGTGTTAAGCTCCTGATTCCTTCTTTATACATTTAGTTGAAGCATTGCTTTTCTGTGATACATACACTCTCATACCCTCTCACTCAACATTCGACCTCGTACAGTATTGCATCCTTCAGATCCTTCTATTGCAGCACTCGTCAAAGGGATTGTGATGATTTTTTCTTGTATGTGTGTGTGTGTCTGTCTGTCTGTCTGTATGTATGTATATATGTTTTCTTATTTTTGACCACTAGGATTTTCAGGGTTGTCACTTTTCAACGAATGCCACTTCTATTTCACCATTATTTTGCATCGTATGTCCTAAAGTGGTAAAGAACTGAAAGAAATAGTAATTAATTTTGATATACATTCTACTAGACAATGAACTCTCTATAGTGAGAACTATGTCTTCTTCATCTTTGTAGCAACATCATCTAGAAGAGGGCTTATCTCATATATAGGAGTTAAAATTATAGTTGAATAAATGATTACAAAACTAACAATTGTATAAACAATTGATCTTGATATAATTTGCAAAGCAGCATTAAATATACTATTTTAAAAGGCCACCTACATTGTTTTGATCTGCAATGACTATGATGTTGACAACAATGACCAAATTTTTTATTTCTCTTGGATAACCATTTTGTAGAATAATCTTCTCTGACAGGTCACTTATATTTCTAGGAATCTCAGAGCTGAGGCTTTATAAATAAATTAAGCTTTCATCCAAGATTTCATCATCTGCAATCCCATCAAGAAAATATTTACATGAAAACTTATAAATGTATGTGTTTTTTAAATTTCATTCTGTTATATATCTAAATAAACTTTATTATTATTATTATTGATTACTAAAACAGGAACATCACAATGAATTTGAACCGGTCCGTAAGCTCTAGGTAGTTTGGTTGCTATTTTCGATAGCTAGGGGAATATTTATGCAAATCTGGTCTCAGGAAAAGCTCTGCACATTTCTTAGTTCTGTAAGCTCAATTTAAAAACCAATCTTGGGCTATATATGAAAGTAGCATGCAGAGACATATATTAATACACACATATTCAGAAAAGCAAAAGATTTAAATATAAAGCTCATTGGGAGGAGAAAAGACCCTTCCTCAGGAGATATTCAGTAATTAAATTTCTCTGATGCAAAAAAAAGGACAATATTCTTCTTGGCTATTACAGAATGTGAAGTCAATTTTTCAATCTGCATTTACTCTATATTAACGTTTTTTGTGTATTTTACAGATATGTTTTTCAGTGTGCAATATTATGATTTACAAGAAATATATATTTGGTCATTCATATGAGCAAAATGTATTTCTCTTATGTATTTGGTCTTCGTCCACAGTTTCTGGCTCACAGCTTTCAAAATCCTTGAAATTTCCTAAGTGATGAGAGCATAAAGGTGTCTTTCATTATGATAATGCAGTGACTTTTGAAATGCACCTGAGGATGGAGACCGGTTGCCAGGAAAACCAACCATGCGATTAGAGGATTGGGACTTTCAGTGTCACCCCTTGCTTCCTGGAAAGAGAAGATGGTCTTGAAGTTGAATTAATCACTAAAGGCCAATGAATTAGTCAATCGTGACTACATAATGAAGCCTCCATGAAAACCAAAAAGATACTCGTGGACCTTTTTTCAAAGAGCTTCCGTGTGCCACTGTTCCGTGCCCCAACTCCACAAAGACAGAGCTCTTGTATTTGGGACCTTGCCCTATGTTCCTCTTCATCTGACTATTGATTCATATACTTTAATAGCCTTCGTAATAAATTGGTAATCTAGGGAGTAAACAAGTTTTCTTGAGTTTTGCGAACTATTTTAGCAAATAAATCGAATCTGAAGAGGGGTTTTTGGGAACATCTGATTTATAGGCAGTTGGTCAGAAGCACAGATGACAACTTGAAATTGCCACTGGCATCTGAAGTGGAGGGCAGTCTTGTGGAACTGAGCCTGTGGAATCTGATTCTAGCTCTGTATAGATAGTGCCAGAATTTAGTTGAATTCTCAGACACACCACTGGTGTCCTAGAATTACTGGTTGGTTTGGGAAGCCTATATATACTATGGAATTGGGTCCTGGAACCCTTTCAGAGTGTTCACAGGTTTTCTTGTTCTTCACTAGGGTTTTCCAAGTTGTCACTTTTCTACAAATGTCTCTTCTATTTCACCTTATCTATTTTATATCTTACATCCAAGTGTGGTAAATAAATCAAAGAAATAGTAATTAACTTTGTGCTGATAAGCTCTCTGAATAGTGAGCTATAAATTTTGCTGAAAAAATATATAATTTCCATATCTGCAGGGTGGCCATAAAATCTATATTAAATAGTCAGAAAAATGGTTACTAACTGTTTGGGCTATGCAAATGTCTAAAAGTGTTTATATTAAAGTTTTTGATATATAGTGCCACTAAAGTTTTTGATATATAGTGTCTTATATTTTATCTGCTTCAGTGATAACAATATACCCACCAATATTAACACATTGGTTGAATAATTTAAGCTATAATCTATCCTATTTTGTTTCCGTAACACTATCCTAAGCCATCATTTTCTCCCTGTGGCATAATGGCAAGCTCATTTCTCTCTGCCTGGTACTTGAAGACAGACATTTATAGGATTTATTGCTCATTTCTTTCCTATTACTATTTGGTCTGTAACTTTGTTCTTAATCTTCATTTGTTTTTTGTGTGTCCTTCCTCATTTGATGTGCAAATATAGAATGCTGAGTTTTTTAATCTTCCTGATGAGCTAATTCAATACTAAACTAGGCGTCTGTCCTTGTGGTTTTAAAATCTTTACTTAATGAAGGAGCCACACCAATTATTTTTTCAATCCTAATTATTTTCTCAGTTTTTTCATCAGTTTCCTTTTTTATATTTTATAATAATAAAAACGAGTCAGAACAACACTCATTATTGTTTTCTTTTTCCCCCCCGAATTCTCTGAATTGGTGTGTAAAATGAAAGTTTCTCTCCCAATGTCAGTCCCAGCTTTCTTCCTTTCAGTTTTCAGAGTTTCTTATTGCCTTTCCAAGATATTCTTTTTAATAGGTTTTCATTTCTCTATGGTAATTCCACCAGAAATTCCAGTACATCTCAGCAATAATGAATACACATCATGTAGATACTAGTTAAACCACAGGTTTTTTTAATTGAGAGCCATATGAAGAGACACCTAAATAAACATCATTATTTATATGTATGTAAAATTGTGAATATAATAATATTAATGGAATTCTGGTGAAAACTTTAAAATATCTAGTTTTATAAATGTATATAATTAAGTCGACTTTACAAATAATCCTTCTGGTTTAAAAATAAAACCTTGACTTTAAAAGGTTTGCTAATAAAGTGCGTTTTTTGTGATTATTCCATCATTTATTAGCTATCTTTATATAATATGCTGAATTTTATATAACAAAATGTATTAGGCTCAATCCAGTATGGGAAACTAAGATAGTCATTATTGGAAAAACTGGTATTTTTTCTTCATGTTTATATCTCTCAATGTTTTGGATTGAATACTTCAATTACATCACACAAACTCATTTTTGTTGATCGCTGTTAAACAAAAAATTTTAATTTTCAGAACGTAAAGTCTTTTTTTTTTTTGGCAACATATTTTTGGACTTTTCACAAGTACTTGGTACAAGATGATAAGTCCTGCTTTATTTTATCAAAATATACTTTTGAATTAATTTATTCAAACTTTATAACTGTGTTCCAGCATAATCCCCACTTTGACCTACTTATTATTTATGTTAGTCTTGTTTCTAAATGTTATCGAAAGTGTATTGTAGATTTTAAAAATTAGATCTACCTAAAGTTTTAAGAATTCCTTTAGATAATAATTTCACTTTTTTAATTTAAATTCTGGTTTATGTGTAGCTTGCAAACAATCATTGTTTCCCCCCAGTAACTGGGTATGAAATGACAGGCTCTTTTTCTTCTAGCCACCTGATATCTGCTATTGCATAATCACAGAATTATCAAAATAGAAAAGGTAGAACAAATGCGAGAGTGAGGAAAGAGGACAAAAGAGAATGCTCTGAAGAAACTTCTGATCTTTACTAAGAAATAAATTTATATACATATCCACATTTTCTTTACAATTTCTTATAAAGAGAAAATCTTTCTGTCACAAACTGGTGTTAGTAAACTAGAAAGAAATATAATATTAGATGGAACCACTGAAATGCTGGTTTCACTATAAAAACAAAATATATTTTTTAAAACATATATCTTGTAATTATAGCCATAAAGTTATCAAACATATACACAACTAAACCTACATGCTAAAGTAGACCCCAATCACAACATTGGTTTCTCAAGCTTCTGCATCTTTATTAAAGTTCTCTCTTGAGAAATTTGAAGATGAAAGTAGCATTGTCCTCTGAGCATGGCAGAAATAGCACAGGGCTGAGAAGATGCAAACACCAGGGACCCATCCTTGACCTGCCATATACTAACCGTGGTGCCTTAGACTAGTTACCTAACCTCTCTGAGACTCCATTTCCTTACCCACTTACAGCCATGTAGCAAGGAGATTATGAAAGTCTTATTAAAAGAAAGGGTTTATTAGGACATTGCTAAAAAAAAAAAAAAAAAAAGTCTTGTCTTGAGGCATGGAGTCTAAACCACCAGCAGCTCGTCTAGGTAGGAAAGACATATCCATCATCCTTGAGTTTTGCAAGTACTTTTTATACATCAAGTGTGTGTGTTTGTGGGGAAGATGTGTTTCTGAAATGATTTATATTAGCTATAGACAAAGATAGGGAAGGTAAGGGGTGGGGGCGGGACTAGTTCTGGGATAGGCACAGAGTCCAAAAGAAGAAGGGTCAGCTCCTGTGGATTAGCTGTGGGCAGCAGGTTGGGAAGTTCATATACAAATTAGAAGTGGAGGCTCCTGGGGTTTAATAGCACCTGGTTATTTTTAGATAATCTCAAAAATAGCCACCTTGCAATTAATTTTAAATTCCAACAGATATACAGGAATATGGCCAGCCTTTTGCCAGAGCTGGTCCACAGCTAATAATAGGCTAACTGTTCTTTGTCTCACACTCTGTGGCCGCTGAGATTGGAACACCTCAGAATTTTTTTCTTGTTATCACAGTGTTGATAAATTTCTAAACTGAATTATTCACTGGATGCTACTTTGCTAAGTTTTATGAAGTATTTAGGAACATTAATATTCACATTCAGAAATTTGTACTGACCTCAGCATGTTTTTTTTGCCAATAGCACCACATCCTCCACAAGTTCTCTTCTTGCAAAAAAAGAAACAAAATAACTCTTTACAACAAAGTTGCCCTTATACATATAGCATACTCCCCAGTCAAATGAGAAGAAAGAGGAGGAGGAGAAATTGCATTTCTTATAAGCTCAGCGATTACTTCTTTGGGGCCTTGTTTCATTTAGTGTTCAGATTCATCACTGTTCTACCTAATTCTTTAAACTTCTGGGTAGAATTTCCCTTAATCAGAACTGAATATGTTACCGAGCTGAGCGAGAGTTCATCCGCCCGCATGCGCAGACCGAAAGAAAAGTAGGAGCAGGAGCGGGCAGTGGAGAAAAGAATTCATTAAGATCGGCGCCAATCCAGAAAATAGGTGAGCTCGAGCCCCCAAATACCTGACTCCCCGAAGGTTTACAGAATTTACTGAGCTTTTGGCTTTACTGAGCAAAAATCACAAGTCGCCATGAGTAAAGAGTATGGAGTCGTGAGTGGTCAAGAGTGAGGAGAGAGCACAAATTCGTGATTTCAGGTCTTGAGGTCAACTTCCAAGCCCCTTCCT
>NW_011888848.1:5088163-5094940 GCF_000151845.1 Pteropus vampyrus
CCTTGTTTCATTTAGTGTTCAGATTCATCACTGTTCTACCTAATTCTTTAAACTTCTGGGTAGAATTTCCCTTAATCAGAACTGAATGTGTTACCGAGCTGAGCGAGAGTTCATCCGCCCGCATGCACAGACCGAAAGAAAAGTAGGAGCAGGAGCGGGCACTGGAGAAAAGAATTCATTAAGATCGGCGCCAATCCAGAAAATAGGTGAGCTCGAGCCCCCAAATATCTGACTCCCCGAAGGTTTACAGATTTTACTGAGCTTTTGGCTTTACTGAGCAAAAATCACAAGTCGCCATGAGTAAAGAGTTTGGAGTCGTGAGTGGTCAAGAGTGAGGGGAGAGCACTAATTCGTGATTTCAGGTCTTGAGGTCAACTTCCAAGCCCCTTTGTCTGGTGGCCAGGGTTCATTCCGCTTTAGGGCTCAGGAGCTGAATGAAACACAATTTAAGGGATGATGTTATCTTTAGCTTAAGGAAACCCATTCCTTGTGACCATTAGTCAAGGCCTGGTCGCTGTTTCTTACTGCCTCAGAGAGCTAGTAAGTGTGAGGGAAAGGGCTGGGGCGTACAGGGCATGCTGGGAAGACACTGAAGAGTTGGGGTTACATGTTAAATCAAAATCATACGGTAAATCAGAACCTTCGGTTTCAAATGTACTTATCCAATGTTACTCTAAATCGTATAGAATGGAAATAAATACGTAATGAAGACATTAAGCATTTAGTAATTATAACAGATTTTTGGAGAGGAGAGCTGGTGGGGGTGGTGCCTAGTAAATACTAGCTGTCAAGATGAAAGAGATTGTTAACTGCCCACCAACTGATTTCCTAAGGTGCATAACATAAATAAAGTTTCCTGGATCTCCCTATGGGTCAATTTTAGATGGCTGTATTAGCCTGATCAACTTCTGGGATGCCAAATGAGTCTAGTTAAATTTAAGAGATGTAAATATTTATCGGAATCTTTGTTAATATATACAAAGAAATACAACCATCAAACGGGTCAGATATTTATATCACTAGAGCCATTTTCAGTTTCTTATTTTAAAGAAACTATGAAAAGCCAAATAATTAGATTATTTGATAAACCAGAAATTGGCCTGAGAGAGTTGGCCTAGTAATTAATGTGATGTTTATGCTTAACGACTTTAGGGTGTGTGTAGTGTAAACCTTGAAGGTTTTTTGTTGTTATTGTTTTTGTAATGCAAGTGCCTGAGATAGATTTTGATTGCTTAGGCTTCCATTTCAAAGAGGCATCGCTTCAAAGAGGGATGTCTCAAATAATGAACCCTTTGTCAGCCAGGTGGCTAGACCTGACCTTTGGCCTACAGCACTTGGATTTGTTTTCTCTTCCCCACTTTAAATTCCCATTCTTATGTTTTAAATTCACCAATAAAGAGTGAGCTACGAAACCCTGAGCCCCTACCCTTGACCCAATAAAGCAGAACTCCAGGCCCATGTGCATGCAGTCTCTCCCTGCACCCTCACTGTGTGGGCCCAGGTGTGCTGTGTAATGCCCAGGTTTTGTAAGTAACAAATCCGTATCTTTTCAGTTTCCCTACGGTTACTGCCGAAAGGCATCATGCAATCATAAGAACCACAAGTGCTGATCCAGCCACAACACTGGTTACTAGTAGACTGAGACCAGTACAAAACAGTCTGAGAGTCGATTCCTCCACGTGCATTGAAAAACTATAATGTTAAAATATATAATGAGATTGGATATTTGTATCAGCATTTCAATGTAGTGTTACTCCTGGAAAGTACTAGGAAAGAATTTGAGAAAATAGCACTACCACTACCATCACCAACTCCCCATCTTACCTTACCCTAGTATATGTGTGTGTTTTAATATATTTCCCTTTAATAGACCTCTTTACTTATTAGTACAAATTTTTAAAATGTGATAATACCAATTTCTTTGAGTTTTTCGAATAGAGATTATTTTTTGTAACGTGTTGTATCTTCCCTTACTTGTTAACGCCTTCCCACCCCCCGCCCCCCAACTTGATCCATTGTGTAACTCTCAAGACATTTGGGGTAACTTGGGTTGATGTAAGAAATGTTCAAATTTGTAGAGAATTTTTATAAGAGTTTGTTTGAGCCAAGCTGATAACATGCCAGGGAGCAAGATCTCAAATGCTCCCAAGAATAACTGTTTTGCACCTTCTTATATGAATCTGATATTAAAGAGGGAAGGCACATGCAGGTGGGAGAAGGAAGGCCAGGTTTGGATTGCAGGAAAGTTAACAAGATTATGTGCTCTCTTGAGGGTTATTACTCCCTTCCAGGGGTATTCCATCTGGTATTTCAAAGGCGTGTTAATCTACTTGCACAAGAACAATGGACAGGGCTGGCTTAAAACCTTCTACCAAACAGTTAAAAGCCTGGGGCGTAACTGCCCACCATAACCTGCCCAGTTAGGAATTTATGATCAGATCACCCTCTGAGGTTGCTTTCCATAGAATTTTTTTTCTTTTCATTTGCATTTGGCTGTGTCAATTCTCTAATAACAATGAAAATATTTTTAAAATAAGACTGAATCATTAGAAGGTTAACATTGGCACACTTATATGTGCCTGGAAGTCGTTTAATGACAGAATTAGAAAAATTCTCCTGCCTAAAGCTACCCGCTAGTTGCAAGTCTCCCTCACAGGTGAGGCAGATACTAAGTGTTTTCAAGAGCTGGTTCCACCATCAGGAAGCCTGGACTCTTAGATCAGCTCAAGGTCTTTTGAGAGAGGTGTAAAGATCTCACACTCTTATAAAGAGAAAAGACTCTTCTTCCTCCTCACTCTGGATAAAGCCACAGAAGAATTTAAGATTCATTTTCCTTCTGTGAATATTAAATGGTGAGATCTTTTTAAATGATGATTACATGAGAAAAATAATATATTTATTTATGTCTGATTATAGATTGAGAAGTAGAATAATTAAACTATATAAATCTCCTTACATGAGCCAAATTAAATATTTTAAATTAAATATATTTGGTATTAAAATACTTGAAAATTAGTAAAAATTCTTATTTACACTTTCCGATATGTATCAGTCTTCATTATTGGTATTTTCCCCAGATACTACAGAAGTGGAATGAAATATTTAATGCCCGATACAGTTAAATACATATGCATGTATTTACATGAAAATTCACAGACCTACAAAATCTACATGAATCTTTTACCTAAGAAAAAATTTAAATAAATTACGTGGGGTTTTGTGGGGATGGGAAGGGATGGGATGGGGATGAGGTGGAAGGTAAGATCCAGTTTAGCCAATATTCACTATTATTTGCAATGCTAAAGGACAGTTTTGCCACTAGAGGACAGTATTTGACTAGAAATCAAAGAGTAGTAATGCTTTCCTTGCAAGCAAAAACAACTGGTTATTTTACCAACAGTATACATACAGTTATACTGTCAATAAACATCTCTAGTTTCACCTTTGATCTGATTTTTTTTCTTGTCTTTGTAAGTTTCGTTTGCTGGATGTAACATCCAGTGATCCAAAGGTCCGATTCCATCAACCCCCTGTGAGATTATGAACTAGGTACAGTTTATATAAGTGGCCTTATTCCTCCTCTCTGCCTGCCGATTTCTGACTTGACACTCCTTGCCTTTGACATGCAGTTATATTCAATCAAGAAAAAATGCCTCAAAGTGTTACTATGAGCTCTAAAGCTTGGGATCTTCTTGTACATTTTTGAAATGAAAACTGTCCTTCTCTAGAGCTTAATCAACAGTTTTCCTTTTACTGCCCACAAAACACTTGGTACCTTCAGTGGTAGTCCTAAAAATCCTACCTTGGTCCTATTCTTGTCCATTTCTTCCACCTGAAACCTAAATTTTATGTTTATTGCATATTCATTAACAGGAAATTGGTAAGCTTACATATGATTTTAACAATGAGGGCTAAAATGAAAATACTATAAGATCTGACCCTTCTTAAAATGCATTTTCAATTTAGAATTCATTCCTGGAGATGACTAATAATAATATTTACTTCGTATTTGCATTTGTATTTTATTTGACCACTTCTCATTACCTAATATTTATAAATATTTTTCACATGTCTGGCACTATAAGTATAAGGTAATACTGATTTTAATCATATGATGTAGGTAGTACGATTATTACAGCTGAGATTGGGCCTAAGGGTGAATTTTTAACCATTTAGACTGTGAAGAAATGTAAGGATCTAGGCTGTGGCTTATTTGAGACACCGTGCAGGCAAGTGGCAGCAATAGTTTTCCTGACGCTAGAGTTAATAATACCTACTTGTTGGGTTTTCTATAAACACCCACTTAAGTCATCTAAATTAAAGTCAATGGTGTGACCTCTGAAGTGATAGGCAGATATTATTGGGCTTATTAATGTTTAAATGTAAACATTTATATTTACATTTAATATCTTTATATTCTTATGCTCACTAGAACAACTAATTAATCCATAGGATAGGTAACACACTGCTGGGGCCTGAAGGGATGATCATGGTTAAGACCAGACTCCCTAAGAAGTGTTAATGACACATAGAAAGTGAACATGGATGTCTTTTTTGTGTATTATAATCTTAAGTAGAGATAAAACAAAATAACAGTTATGCACATCAAATACCTGTTTACACAAGTGTTGATTTAGAAAGCAAAAGTTGTACTAAACAGACATGCTGCTTTCTAGGCTGCAATTCTGACAACTGACAGAGACAGACAGCTCTATAAGCAGTCCCGGCCATGGACATGAGCACAGTGGGATGCACCTTGTAGTCTGGAGCATGTTTGAAGCCGACTAAGCTCTCTGGCCTTTCCTGCAAGTATCAGAGTGAGGACATAACTCAGCCTGGCCACGTTTCCTAGGTTACAGAGGATACAGCGAGAAGATGACATGAGAGAACAAGTGGAGTTCATTGGGCCAGTTGGAGGGATTTGGATGATAAGCAACTCTCACTGCTTGGGATCCAAGCTCACCTATGAGCCACCCATAAGGACCCGGACATTTCAGGTACCACAGCAGTTCACAGAAGATTCTTGCTACCTTTGAGCTATCAGTGAGTGAGGCAGCTTTCCTCATATATGCCTTGCTGCCAACTCCTGGTTTTTTCTTCAAAACCAAGAAAATTATTTTAATGTTCACTAATAAAGTTAAATACATATGTATTAATAGCCTTTTTCTATACAGAGAAAAAACCGTCAACTTCAAATATGGTTTTCAGTTATTTTTTTAAGTGAATTATTTTTGCTTGTTTGCTTATTTGTTTGAGATCTACCTATTATATCCCATAAAAATGAAGTTAAATAATCAGATGTCAATAAATGTCTGGCGGATTGAAAATAACACTTTTTTTTAAAGTTTATTAGGGAGTTGAGACAGAAAACAAAGGTTCGGTTTAAGATGAATGATAATCCATTTAGCTCATCCTGAGAAGAAAAAAGTAGATCATGATTGTTAACACCACTGGCATTTTATTCAAGGTGAATTTGTAAACTCGTTGGCAGGAGGAATGAAAATTACACAATACCATAATTTTTAAATTTTACATTTTTTCACCATAAAACTTAGGATTTTCTCAACTTTATTGAAGTATAATTGGTTTACCAAAAAACTTCACATAATCTATAAATTCGGTGAGTTTACATTTATGTAGGTCCTGTGTTACCACCGCCGCAAAGGTAATAACGATATCCACCACCTCCAAAAAGCTTAGAATTTAGACTTAAATGTGTCATCCTAATGTTTAGACAGTGTTTGGTTTGTTTTTCTGAGAGCACACGTTTGCTCTGATGCTGCAAATTGCCTCAGTTCATCACAGGACGGGAAACACGAAATCTAGAAGATGGTATGTTGACCCGACCCTCCACCGCGCCTCCCTTCGCCCCGGCAGCGAAGTGCTAGCAAAAGACCACAGGAGGGAGCCCGGATCCTCCCCTGGAAAATCACTTAGGATTGATGGGCTCCTCAGAGGACCACCTGCAGGGTAGGTCTTGTGAGCATTCAGTCCATTTCCTGAGAGATTTATTTCAAAGCATTTGAAAATGCGCTGAAGTGTTAAGCATAAGGTGCAGCCTCCGAATGGCAAAATCCATGTCCTTTCCAGACTGAAAAAGCAGCTCTTATATCCCCTTATGAGAGGAACTTTGTTGCAAATATAGAAGAAAGCTAAGGATTTATTTTTACAAATTTCTCAGGATGAAGAATGTAAAATGGTATTTGCACCCTAGAATAAATCTGGATCTGGAAATTTACAAAGTTTATTATCCAATTAAATATAACCAAACATTCAAAGAAAATAAATCCATAAAGAGGATAATCAGTCAGTAGGAAAAGGCCCAGAAATGACACAGATGATGGAACTATAAACAATAACAATTTAAAAGTTATAATAACTATACTCCCATATGTTTAAGTGCTAGAGGAAAGATTAAACAAGCAGAGATATAGGAAATATAAAAGGACACAAGAATATGAGGTAAAAATTAATAAAAGCAGATATAATGCTGGAGCAAATAAGAGTAGTGAAATAGAAAACAGAGCAATAGAAGCTGTTCAAAATAACAGTCAAGAGGAAAAAAAGACTAAAACAAAATTTGATCACAGCGTTAATAAACTGTGAACAAGTTCAAACGGCCTAATAAATGTGTAATTGCAGTTGTTGAAAGGGTGGGGGATATAATAAAAAATGTATTTGAATAAATAATGGCTGAAAATTACCCAAATTTGGTAAATACTGTAAACCCACAGATCTAAGCAGATTAATGAACCCTGAGGAAGGAGAAATATAAAG
>NW_011888848.1:5094990-5099403 GCF_000151845.1 Pteropus vampyrus
TCCATAAAGAGGATAATCAGTCAGTAGGAAAAGGCCCAGAAATGACACAGATGATGGAACTATAAACAATAACAATTTAAAAGTTATAATAACTATACTCCCATATTTTTAAGTGCTAGAGGAAAGATTAAACAAGCAGAGATATAGGAAATACAAAAGGACACAAGAAGATGAGGTAAAAATTAATAAAAGCAGATATAATGCTGGAGCAAATAAGAGTAGTGAAATAGAAAACAGAGCAATACAAGCTGTTCAAAATAACAGTCAAGAGGAAAAAAAGACTAAAACAAAATTTGATCACAGCGTTAATAAACTGTGAACAAGTTCAAACGGCCTAATAAATGTGTAATTGCAGTTGTTGAAAGGGTGGGGGATATAATAAAAAATGTATTTGAATAAATAATGGCTGAAAATTACCCAAATTTGGTAAATACTGTAAACCCACAGATCTAAGCAGATTAATGAACCCTGAGGAAGGAGAAATATAAAGGAAAAAAAAAAAAAAAGCACAAAGTGCTTAAAACAAATGATACAGAGATCATCTTAAAAATATCCAGTGGAAAATAATGTAGTACAGAGATAAGAACATGAGCACAAGGACTGCATGCTTTTTGATGGAAATAATGCAAACCAGAAGATATTCTTACCAGTAAAAGAAAATCTTAAAATACTGTAATTTAAAAACAAACAAACAAAAAATACTTATAACTTGGATTTCTAAACCAAATAATAAAATCTTTCAAATATGAAGGTGAAATAAAGCCTTTTTCAAGCCTGGTATAAAAAGCTCTCATTTACAACTATGAAAATTCATCACACCAATAAGTTATTGACCAAAAAGTTAAATACCAAAGTTTCCAATTAAGTTTAAAACGATTCTTAGATTGTTATTCATGATAAATCTATTCACAGATATAGTTAACAAATCTGTATCATTTTATTCTACTAACCGTACTTTTTTAAATAAAAAGCTTATTAACAATTTTCCAGAACATTCTGGACTGGCACAATGGTCTTTAAATTTTTTTTTTTTTTAATAATTTTTCAGTGGCTCTACCCTGAGGATATAAAACTGCATGTTGCGAGGACAGGTAGGAGATGTAAGGCATAGCTTCCTGGAAGATTAATTCTGTTAAGAATTTTTTTCATCTTCTCCAGCTGTGAACTTGTAAAACCAGACAACAAATTATCTACTTCCAAAATGCAATCATGAGATAGGCATAGAATAGACATTCCATTTCAAAAGAGAAATTAGAAGGGAGAAAGAGAATACAGGTCCCAACAAATCCAGAACCTCACAAGGCAAATTTCATTAGATTTTAAGGCTTGACAATAATCCACTTTGGCTATCAACAGTAAATAAACAAACAATGAAGTCAGAAATGCGTAAAATATATTTGTAGCTATTTTTCCAAGAAGGATATACTAATAAAAAATATACACAAGGAAAGATGTTCAACATCATTAGTCATTATAGAAATGCAAATTAAAACCACAATTTGAAATTACTAATAAAATAAAATATAGTTACAACAGAAAATGCTGCAAGGATGTAGAGAAAGTGGATCACTCATACATTGCTGGAAGTCAGTTTGGCATTTTATTAAAAACTAAATATACAACCACTATATGACCCAGCAATCGTACTCTTAGGCATTTATCAGAGACAACTGAACAGTTACATACATATAAAAACCTGGACATGAATGTCTGCAGAAGCTTTATTCATAATAGCCAAAAAGTGGAAACAGCTCTGAGGTCCTTCAGTAGAAAGTGGTTAAACAAATTGTGGGTCTTCAATAACACAGAACGCTGCTTGACAAAAAAAAAAGGAACAAAATATTGATACATCCAACAACCTGGATGTATCTCTGAGGAGTTACCCTCATTGGAAAAAGCCGATCACAAAAGATCACATACAGGTTTATGCCATCCTTATAACATTCTTGAAATAAGTTTTAGAAAATAGGGATCAGTTACAGGTAGCCAAGGACTAACAAGGGGATAAGTGTGAATGAGACAGGAGCAGGTGTGACTGTACAAGGTCCTCATAAGCGATGCTTGTGGTGACGGAAACACTCTGTGTGTTGCCTGCATAGATGCTAGTATCCTGGTTGTTTTTTGTATTATTGCTCTGCAAGATGTCACCACGGGGAGATGCTGGGCAAAGGATACATGGGGTCTCTCAGCATTATTTCTTACAAGTGCAAATTTACAATTAGCTGAAAGTAAAAAGGTTAATTAGAAACTAAAAAAAAATAACTAACTAGTCTGGATATTTCTTACCAGAACTTTTTCCCTTGGGCAAGAGAGGTTCACATTATGCAAAAAAAATAACGTAGGCCATCTAGGAGAAGGAAAAGGTTGAAGAGAAAGCAATAGAAGGGACAGCTCTTGGGGAACAGGAAAGGGTATCGATGTAAATCAGGAATCGAGATAACAGAAGTTTCCAGACTTGATCACTCCTCCCTCAATGGAGGAGACAGGACCTCAGAGGGGAAGGGTATCCCAATGCCATAGAGCAGCTCAGCCCAAGGCACTGGGATTGAGCTTCTGAGACAATTCCTGAGCCCACGTGTGGAACAGAGAAGAAACACAGAAAGCTTGCAAAGGACCATGTTCAGTGGGAAATTGAGCTTGAGTGTGTGGGCAAGTACTGCCAGTACCAAGAAGCAAGAGGAATCCCAGGTATGTTCTGGGCTCTGCAGAGATCCCAGGCCCATTGCACATGTTTGGAGTAGGGAAGGAAGTAAGGAGAGGGAAACTGGATTTTTCATACTGAAAGATAAGAACTAGGAACCTGATTTCAACTGATTTAGAAAAATAAAGCAAGTTAATATTTTGTTGCTGCTGTTGACGTTGTTATTCTCCAGAAACAGGCAGTGAAATTTATATCCTCCGGTATATGTCACAAAATCTTTTCTTACTGATGTACTGCAGAAAGGAAGATTGGATTTACTTAATTTCAAGAATTGTATTTTCTTTATATTATCTGGTGTAAATAGCCCATAATCACTTTGACAAAATGGCTAGAGTGTTTTTGGAGCCAGGACCTGCCTTCTTACTTTTGATGATAACAAGTTAAATATTTTTACATCCTAGAACGAGTGAGAGTTTTTATTTACTGTATGCTTTCTTTTGAAATCTTTCAGAGACACTGGAATGACCATAAATTATTAGCATTGGGGCTGTGACTGAAATAATTAGACACACAGAAGGATTAAAAGTAAATACATATGCAGATAAATAATGGACATCCAAGCTGTCATGCTTTTCAGAAGTAAATAAAGTATATGTAGATATTAAACCATTTTTAAATACATTATTAATTCAATCATTTTAATATTAAACCTTTGTAAAATGCTAACAGAATATTATTTTCCTGTTATGTTTTCAGGCACATGTGAACATTTCCCACAGCTTTTATGTTGAAGCTTATTTTTCCCCTTGAAGCTGAAAATACTCCCAACTGGTGGGCACCTTTTCTCAGATAGAGAAAAGAAATTTGCTGATTATTCTTAGTTCCTCGGCAACCAGATTTACCTTTCTTGGATTTCCCTTGAGAATTGTAGTGGGTCAAATAGTGTTCCTCCAAAATTCATGTCTACCCAGAACCTCAGAACTTGACCTTATTTAAAAATACAATTTTTGCCAATGTAATTATTTAAGTTAAGATCAGGTCATACTGGATTAATGAGAGCCCTCAACCCTGTGACTGGTGTCTTTATAAGAAGAAGAAAGGAATACACAGTCATACAGGAAGAGGCAAGAGAAGACATAAGCAGAGATTAAAGTGGTGAATTCCAAGGATTAGCAAGACCAATCGCAAAAGAGGATGAGACTAGGAAGGACCTCCCCCGGAGCCTTCCGAGGGAGTATGGTTTGACGTTTGGTTTGAATCAGGATAGTTACTTCTGTTTGGTTTGAATCAGGATAGTTACTTCTGTTTCTCAGAGAACATGCTGGCTTTTTTGGTGTTTTAAGGAACAGCCAAGTGATTCTGCAGCTACTTTTTCAGCTAAACAGAAGAGAAGATGTTAAATCAGTTGAGCACATTTTTAAAAAATCATTCAGTGCCTTTCTTGTTAGAAAGAAAAATTGATTTCCTCAAGTCTGAACTGCAGCCAGCAGTCATTGCTGTTGATTAGGAGGATGGGGGTAGTAGAAAAATATACAATCAGCTGAGAATTGAATGAAGATGAAGTATCGCTCTAGCTCTGTCCTATTTTCTAGTAATGTGTTCATCTAACTCTTCGGGAAAAAAGTAATTCTGGCATTTAAAAAACATTCTGGCATAATTACTATTCTTATTCATATGATACCATTTTCTCTGGAAATATGTCAAAATAGAATTAGAAATGCAAATATATATATATGTGTATATATGTGTATATATATGTGTATATATAATAT
>NW_011888848.1:5100538-5110589 GCF_000151845.1 Pteropus vampyrus
GCATGAAGACATCAACTAAAGCTGAGGAAATAACTATGCTAAATAATTACAGGGAACTGTACCCAGCACTCATACAAGGACCAGGATGAAAAACTTTATAATTCATGGAACGCTGGGTAGTGTACTCAGAGAGACCTTGCCTAAGTGGTAGGAGATCAGTATCCCCAGATTAAACACTGTGATGGGAACAAATCTCAAAATCAAATCTTGAAGGAATAAACTGTTTTCAAGTAACTACATTTTAAGGAATTGCATTTCAGAACAAAGCTAAAGGATGGATGATAGACAGATGATAGATAGATATAATATAGATATATAGATATATTCATATTTGTGTGCGAATTATATATATGAATACTCAGCATAGAATAAGGTAAAATTCATGTCTGACATCCAATAAAAATTATTACAAGGAAGACTGAGAAGAAAAAAAGATGTAACTCAAAATGAAGAGAAAAATCAAACATTTTGAACTGACCCAGACTTACTTGGACTTAAAATTAAGAGACAATATTAAATAATTGTATTCTATATGTTCAAAACTTCCAATTTTTAAGATGAAAAATACACTGAATAGAGAGATAGACTATTTCAGAAGGAAAGGTTAGTGAACATGAAAACATAGCAAGAGAAACTGTATGAATTAAATACACACACGCACGCACGCGCACAAAATGAGTGAAGAAACACTGAACAGAATATCAATGAATATAGCAAAACTTCTTAGTGTTCTAAAATACTTAGGATTCCCTGAGTTCCAAGGGAGTGGGAAATATTTGAAGAAAATAATGGTTAAAATTTTCCAAAGTTGGTGAATACAATAAACCCACATTCTGAGATGTTTAACAAACTCTAAGCAGAAGAAACATGAATAAAATTATGCCAAAGCACATGATAATCAAATTTGCCAATGGCAGTGAGGAAAAAAAAGTAAATCCCAGAAGAGTTAAAGCTTTAAGCTAAAACCTATAGGCTAAAAACTAAGCTTCTAATTTCCGGTAATGGTTGTCTCTATTAACAAGCTCGGTTATAGTGCTAAAAATAATTAAGCTTGTTGGATAAACTTTAAAAAATCAGCACAAAATGGCTGAAATATTTACTGAGGTCAAAATATACTAAGGACAAAACTGAAAAGGAAATGAAACACAACTGGGCACAAAAGCACCCTCTCTCTTTTTTTCTAAGAGGCATTAGTAAATCTCAGTAAATTGGGAGAGGTTCTGATTACCTCTCATGGTAAAAGGAACATAAATCAAAAACCTGGAACCTATGCTGGGGATTCAATTCATCACAAAATGAGGGAATAATACAAAGTGACATACCCTCAGTGGAAGCAGGAACCAGAATTAAACCAGCCACCATGCAAATATACAGGTTGTGTTTGTATGTTCTGGAAGATTCAGAGGCACATGAGCCATCAAACTGTTTTAAAGTAGTTCTGCACTGCTAAGAGCTTTAAGAGCACAGAGAATGTGCTTAGGCAAACTCTATACAAATAGATTTTGAAATGGTCAGCACAAGGTCAAAGATACAGGTGCAGAGGAAAACCAGGACCGATGCCTGAGAATAAACAGAAATGACAGCCAGGAGAAACACATGAAAACTTCATATGTTGGAATAATGGATACAGATTATTGAAAATATAACCATAGTAACTATGCATAAAAATAAAAGAAACATTTTTGAAAATTTCTGAAAGGCAGAATTACAGAAAATGTCATGAAGATTTGAAAAAAAACCAATTAATATTTCTAAAACTAAAAATTCATTAGCAGAAATATAAAAAACAAAACCCCAAATTTAAGCCTTACTAGGTAGGAAGAGTTTTGGTTTCACCATGCCAGTATAAACTCTCCAGAGCCCACTCCCTTATTACAACTAAAGTTTGACAAATACATAAAATAAAAAATAAAGCTATTCTAAAGTAGCTGAATTGTGGGAGGGAGTCAAATATTGAGAAGCAATTCTCCCAAGGGTGAGTTTTCTTGTTTTTTTTTTTGTTGTTTTTGCTTTATCCTTCTGGTGGCTTGACTTCCATCTTGGGCTCCAGTCACGGTGGTGTCGTCGGCAGCCAGGACACTGATAGACTCATCACCTTGTTTATGGCCAGAAGAAAGCGCCTTAGGCAAACTAGAGTGTGAGAGGAAATCCTGGAGGGGAGAGAGCCAGAAAAAGGGATCCCCTAAGTCTTTGTATGAATTCGTGCATGCCACAGCCTGACCCCTAAGCCACAGGTGTGGAGGCACACGGAAACCAGCCTGAGAAAACCTCTGAGAACTGAATTGACTCGAACTATCCACACAGTTTCAACCTCACCCCTGACTACACATGCCCTGGACAAACCTAAATCAGCAGAGCAAAAGCTGTGAGCATTGAATTACTATCTGAACCACTCTCCATAGTTTATATAAAATTAAATTTTGAACATTTAGATTGTTTGACTTTACAGGAAAGTGCAAAAGAGTTTTCCAAAGTTTCTGACTGGAACATATTCCTCCTATCTGAAGAATTTCCTTTAGCATTACTTGTGATTCAGACATACTAGTTAAGAATTCTCAGTTTTTATTTGTCCCAAAATGTATTTCCCTTTATTTTTTTAAGTTCAGAATTCTAACTTAAGAGATTTTCCTTTCAGTACTTTAACGTTTCACAATAATTTCTAATGGTTCTGTAATTCTTGTCTTTTTTTCCTCTCTATCTAATGTGTTTTTCCCCCTCTGGCTACCATCAAGATTTTCTTTCTCTCTTCAATTTTCAGCAGTTTGAACATAATGTCCCTAATTTCTAAGTACTCCCGTAAGAACCTTAGCCTCATGAGGCATAGAAATTGTATATGATATAAAGATAGAGCATGTTTGCTTCTACTTTCCCTAGAAGCATTTCACTTTTCATGTACCATGAGAATTAGAACTATAGCTTTTTGTCTAGTGAATGTCTGTGTTCTGAGCACCAGTGGTTACAGCCAGATTGGGTACCTAGGTTAAGCTCCAGGTAAAAGGAACTGAAGCTGATCTTTCTCAGTATTTACATTTTAAATGGGAGGAGGCTCAGATCTTATAGTCATCAAATTTGAGACACCGCAGGTTTGTCAGGCCCTTAGAAAGATTCATTTACATCTCAAAATATTATATAGAGAAGGCAAGATCCTCTTAATCCTATCTTAAAGGAGCAAAAGTTTGCTCTCCTTTCAGTAGAAAACTATCTCCTGAATATAAGAGACAATCCATTGTTCTCCATCACTTTCCTGTGGAGTGCCTGGCCACTGGAATAGGAGGTAGGTGGTTTTTTCCATCTGGTTTTCATTGTAGTGCTCTAGAAGTAAAGTCTGAAGCAAGGGAAGCTTAGGTGCTCATTATTTACTGTAAAATAATTAGTAAGTAGTTTGTCTCTGATCCAGAGCACCTCGTGTATGCATTTAAAATAAAATAAAATTAATACTATAACAAAATGATCAGTTTTGATCATTTACTAATCTTTCCAAAGTATAAGCTTTTGTTTGCAATTTATTTTGGTTACAGTACTTGCTTTTCTTATAAATTTCAGCTTTAATTCTTTAATTGTTTTTGATTTTGTGCTATCTCTCCCTGCCTTTCAATTTCAATATTAAATTTGAATTTTAAAAGAATTAAATAATAGAAATTTAAATATGAGCAATACTATAAGAAAGAGTATTTTTTCTCCCTGCTCTTCTATGATAATGATGTCTCGTTGGTATGAGATTCTTGCATCACAATCCTTTCATTTTAAAACTCTGTAAAATTGTTTTTATTATTTTCTATCTTCCAGATTTCTAGATGTCAAGTTCAGTACCAGTTTGATTCTCTCATTATTGTACATAACCTACTTATTCTGTCTCTATTATTGAGCTTCAGAAATTTCACTAGGAACTTTTCTGCAACAGACCTATGATATCTTTCGGTTACATTGTTCTCAGCTTAGACAGTTCTTCTCTCTCTTTCTCTCTCAACCTCTCTCTCTTTCTTTTATTATTGTTTATATTTTGCACAAATATGTTGTTTTGTTTGACTTCTCAAATATTGATTGTGTGTAGGTATTTTTCCAAATACAATACATACATTAGAACATTAGCTTGGTTTTCAGTAACAACATATAAATTTTTTAAAAATTCTTAGTTGTGTGTTTTAATTCGAAAATCATGCTTTCAATTCCAAAATGTATTTTTGTATTGTACTCTTTTTCCTTAAAATTTTTTATTACCTTTACAATTATATTTCTTTTCTTAATTTTCTAATTGACCTGTTTCAACAAGATAGCCTGTTCTTATTTTTTGAGTTGGTTTAGACCTATGAAATTATTGAGTCCTCCACAATGAACTGTATTTTTTTAACTGTTCATATCGAATTCCATTCAGGATGATGGCATCTCTTGTGTTGGTTGCACTTGTAGATGGTAGAATACAAGGTCAAAAGTCTGTTTCAGTTGATCTGTGACAAAAGAAATGGAAAACGACTTTCTGCTATGAGGTAGTGCAAGAAGCTTCTTTTTTAAAATCTAGGTGTAAGCAGAGAGAGGTAGTTCTTTCCTAGACATGTTAAATGGCATGAGTTCACTGCAGTCTCTTCTCTAGAAATGAGTACCACCACTGAGCAGGAGGACAAGGGATTTTAGGCAAATCATTCTTATTGAGTTAAAGGGTTCGATTTCATTGGTCTGACTGGCTCTCGCAAGACATGCAAGGAATGTATAGTTATTGCCATAGGAATCAATAACCAACAAACATTCTTCTGTCACTAAATCCTTTATTTTCTTTCTCTCTTTCTTGATCCTTTTACTGACAGTATTACCCCACAACTACCCTCTTCTCTTTGCATATTCTGGCTTCAGATTCATCTGAAATTTCCTCCAGGCTATTTAGGTAGCTAAGTCTTTCTAAGAGGTTATAAATAAGGAGGGTAAGATCTTGAGTCAGCCTTCAGATGATCAGTTTTATAATATTTTCGTTTTCATATGTTGTTTTTAAACTCAGATGTTCAGCATTGTGCTATACTTGTTTCTTAATTCATAGCAGACAGTTATAACAGTTTCTAGGTAATGTCATTGATTAATTTTATTGTAGTATTGCTTCCTTTTTATTCCTCATTCGGATAACCATTCTTTTCCTATATACACCTACTATAATGGGTTTAATAAATTTCTTCAAGTAGGTATTTATTTTGGGCAAATAGTATGTAGTGTTATTTTGGCCAATCATGAGTGCATATGGTACTAACCATACAAGTTACATGTACATTTGTAGTAATAAGTCTCTCTTTCTAGTCAATAATCTTTTAAAATATCTATTCTTCTCACTGTGTATATATCTAATTCATCACTACTCTCCACTCAGTAATATTTATCTACTACCTGGATGATGAACACATTTGCACCTATATACCTGCTACCAGAAATAATGCTGTGGTAAACAAAAATCCCCATCAGGCTTATTTACATCAAAGTATAATCACTCTATAATGGTCTTCTCCATTTTCAGTGGTTATAAAGAGAAATCTCGGGATGGGTGGGAAAGAAAAGAACTGGAAAATTTATAAATCTTTACCTGGTCAGCATTACTTTCAAAATATGTGATTCACACAGATGTGCCAATCACTTCATAAAATAATTCAATAATATCATCAGGGGTGTACATTTATATCAGGCTTACTGACTCATGTACCAAATTACTAATTTACAGAGAAAGAATGTATAAAAATGTCATCTTATTCTATTAGGTTATTATTAACTTTCACTTTGGGGGAAAAAAGAAAATAAATAAGTGAAGGTTTCCTCAAAAACAAAATCAATATTTGTTATTGGTCCACCAATAGCAATTGGTTCAATTATTAGAAATACCTAATTATGGAAAATGTTCTCTATACATATGTCACAGTTTATGTTACAGTTGCAAAAGATCAGTAGCCTCTTATCAGAAGAAACCACTGATTAATATTTCATTCTTACCAAAGCATGCATTCTCAATTGTCTTTGATTTAATTTTTAAATCTTTAAAATGTTTTAATATTCCTAGACTGATTATATGACATAATATAAAGCAGATAGGAAAACCAGTAGAAGATTATTGTTCATACAGATAAAATTAACAAACAATTATTTCATTAGTCAAATTACTACCACAATGGGAAATATAGTGGCGAGATGCCCAGACAATGTTTTAAAAAAAGAATCAGCACCATTAGAATTAAAATTCATTGTAAGCTGACATTTTACTATATATTTAGCATAAAACCCATGCAAAATAATTTTGTATATTTAGTTTTACCATTAGAAATATTTCTCTAAAGAGACAAGAATGAATTCCACAGCTATAGGTTTCTTTAAGAGACAAGAATGCATTCAGAAGCAGCAGAATAGTTTCTGTATGGCAATTTTCAAATTCAGTTATTTCTTTTTACTGTGTATGAGGTCTTCTAGGTTTTTGACTATCTTCCAAGCTAGTTCTCACTTAATCCAATCCAAATTTCTGATCACATTTGAAAGATAATAAGCAAATTAGGTTTCAGTGGGAAAGGACAGTTAGCCCCAACTCATTTGGTGGCATTTCAGCATCATTTGGTTAGCTCAGGATAACTGGGTTTCAGGTCTGTGAATCCAAGCAGAAAGCTCACAATGTGAAGAGCAACAGTGTACCCTCACATTGTCAAAGTTTACCAGTGCATTATTGTTGTTATTATTAATGATAAAGAGAAGAAAATACAACTACTGTTTTAAAAGAACTCTGCATTTTGCAAAATATTCTTAGATTCAACAGGTACCACAATGAATCATGTTATGAAGCATCATTATTATATATTTATATGTGTCCAATGTTGGTAGAAACATCAGACTTTCAAATTTGGAACTAAATAATTTTATATAATTTATCTAATTTATTCAGTTAGAGTTAATTTAAAAATATACTCTGTTTGAATAAGATGGAACCACAACAATATTTATTAATTTATTTATGTTTATTTATAAACATAAATAAATAAATTTTAACAAGTCAAGAATGTATATCCCTATATTGTTAAATCTCTTTTCTATAAGCGAACATAGATCCTAAACAAGGGCAACCGTCTTTGTCAAAATCTGGGTAGCATTTCATTTGCTTTTTACTAAGATGTGTTGATCTAAATAATCTTAATATTTTCTCATTGATAAAGTTTAGATTTTTTTAAAGTAAAGAATATTCCTTTGGATAGAAGATGGGCAAAATATGTAAAGTAAAATTATTTAGATGAATGAATCAGAAGCCTGAAAACTAGAATAATGAAATCCACACACAAAGTCTACAGCAAACTGAAATAAAAACTAGTGTAACAGAAGGTTAGTTTGAAAAGATTGAGCAGGTACCAAGCCATTATATTAACTAGAATAGAGAATAAAACTTATCAGTGACTAGAATAGTTATATCTGCTACTCAAGACACCAGCTTTGTAAGATAGTTTTTAAGTCAAAATCAGAAAGAATGACTGGAATTTTCCCTTTGGACTTGGCATTTGGACTGTGATGGAATCTAAATAGTTTATTTTAGATTTACTCCATATTATTATTGGTACTAAAATGTTGCTTTGCCATTAAAATTCATGCTTACTAGAATAAACTATAACCAGTTCTTTGCTATTCACCCATCTCCTTCAATAGATATAATCAAGTATCATTAGATTCTGTCTATTAATTTGTTAATTATGTCATGGTGCAAATATTCAAAAACTGGCCTCCATAAACTTACATTTTTTATATTTTCCTGATAATATTTTAGAAGAAAATGTGAGGAAATATGGCAAATTTGGAGAAACATATTGTTTATTTAGCATTAAAATACATTTTTAAATCACCTAATCATACTACTTTATATTTATTTGTTTTGGTATATTTCAACATTAAAAGTGATATTTTGATACTTTATCTCCACATTCCAGAAATATGCCCAAATTGAGCCTGAGGTTTTTGTTATATAGTTTACATATCACTAATTATATAGTTTACTTATATAATACACTAATATTATTTTAAAACCACACAATTATAATGTGCAAGCCACATTTCAAACCTTTTTTCCCTAAGATAATGTTGTTTGATCAACTTAATAGAATATGGGAAATAAAATTCTATTAACTAATTTTGCCTCTTTTCATTAGTTTTGGGACTCAAACTTCATCTGTATAGCTTGGCTGTTCTGATATCCACATATCTATTATGTCCTTTCTGGGTTTTGTCCTTAACTTCTTGAGAAGGGAAACTATGTCTCTGGTGTTCTCCATGGTTAAGTGCTATTATTTCACAAAGCATCATCAACTTAGCTTATGTTAGAGCTTCACTGAGGTGTAGCTTATTGATATTTAATTTATATACAATAAAATTCATCTATTTAAAATTCACTGTTAAAAGAGTCTTGATAAGTGTATGCAAACATGTAATTGTGACTAAAATGCAGTTTTAGAACACCTACCTCCTTAAAAAGTTTTTTGTGCCCATTTACAGTCTTTCTCCAAATCTTCTCTGCTCCCAGGGGATAACTATCTACTTTTAATATTGTATATTCTAGAACTTCATGTAAATAAAATCATACAGTAGAATCAAAACTACCCTTTTGTGGTAAATTTCCTTTACTTAGCATGAAGGATTTTTGCACTTCATCCATGTCATTACACCCATCAGATCTTAGTTCATTTTTATTGTCAAGTACTATCCTGTTGCATGGATAAACCATGTTTTGTTTGTTCATTCATAAATGAATAGCCATCTAGGTTACCATTTGTTGGCTAATATAAATAAGGCATCTATGAATACCTGAATATGTTTTTGGGTGGACACATGTTTTTATTCTTTTAGAAAGATACCTATTAGATCCCTCTCTTTATTGACAGACTTTAAACCAACTGAGTAAAAGAGAGAGTCAGCTGATAAAAATCAAAACATCCCCCTCATTACCAAAAAAGTTATTGGAAAATGTGGCTTAGGGCTGTAGAAGACTGAGCTTTTCAGTGTTGCACTCCAGAATTACGCAGACTTGTCCATTCTGTCATAGGCACCAATGACAGATTAAAGTAGATTACCTAGTCAGCAAATAGTGCTTCTAGAATGGAGTGCAGGGCCCAGAGGAGTACTGTGATATGGGATGTCTGTGCACACAGAAACCAAGGTGTAAAAGTCAGCATCTCAATGTTCCTTAGCTATTTGTTTTCTTAACCCATTGTGTTAAGCCTGTAGTTAACCAGAATGTGGCTCTATCTGACAGAGGAGAAAGTTCACAATATAGTAGGCAGTCCTGTTCCCACCTACGTTACTCTACTCTAAGTACAAAACATTGCTTCTTTGTAGATTCTTCCACATACTTTAAGTGGCATTACATATTGAACCCCCAGAGGCTCTGAAAGCCAGAATTGTCTTATTCAAACAAATTCCATGGCTACTCTATTCCCAAAAGAGAAATTTTTATTTCCTATTTTCAATCATAAATTATTTTTTTCAATCTTTTCTAGTAACCTCAGTTCTGCAAGTAAATCAAAAGGCTTGATAGTCTACAAACACAATATCAATAAGATGCCCCATATTTGAACATACAATCTCTTGCAATATTAAATTTTAAGAAGGAATTTAAGTTAAAGTACAAATAACTTAAAGTCTAAATTTCCGCCTCTGTGAATTAAAGTGTAAAGATATTGAAGTCCCAAATCCACACAATACATTTTCTTATTTTTCTCATTCTCAGCTGAAATTGAGAACAAAATAGATTGTTTGCAAAATAAGATAAGAGCAGGGTTCTTTCAATGCTTCATCTTCTCTCTGGAATAGGTAAAATTCCTTCATAGTTTTCAAATTAATGAGCTCTGATGGGTCTCACTTTTTAAAAAGCTCAGCATTAAGAGTACATCCAAATTAATACAGCGCATAGCCAGCACTCATAAAACTTAGTAATCTATACAAACTGTCTTTAGATCTGATATCTTGACAAAATTTCTAGAAACCAATGCATAGTGAAGTTAAAGAACATAGAAATGTATTTGAACTTCAGGTTTCAACTTTGACTTGTAAAGAGTTTAGAAGTCAT
>NW_011888848.1:5111929-5114489 GCF_000151845.1 Pteropus vampyrus
TATACATTTGGTGGGTGAGCAGACACATTCAGCTCACAGCCCCAAGTGAGTTGAAAACATATGTCCACACAAAAATCTGCACACAAATGTTATAGCAGCTTTATTCATAATTGCCAAGATCTGGAAGCAATAGAGATGTCCTTCCATAAGTGAATGAATAAACTGTGGTACAGCCATACAAAAGAATACTGTCAAGTGATGAAAAGAAATGAGCTCTCAAACCACAAAAGACATGGAATAATCTTAAATGCATATTGCGCAATGAAAGCAGTCAGTCTGAAAAGAATACAAACTATGATTCCAATGATATGACATACTGGATAAGGCAAAAGTATAGTGATGGTAAAAAGATCAGTGTTTGCCATGGGCTTAGGAGGAGAGAAAGAGAATTGAATAGGTGAAGCACAGGTGTTTTTTTTGTTGTTTTTGTTTTTGTTCTTTTTTAAGATGATAAACTATTCTGTATTATATAATTGTGGATATATGATGGTAAATCATATAAGGAGATTTCAGGATGAAATGCATACTGTGTTGACATGTGAATCTAACTTATTATTAATGTGTCAATTTCATTGAGGGCATTGGGGATAAAAGATACTGACCTAAGTAACTTTGGAAATGAATAAATTTGTTAAAACTAAAAGCAAAGAAAACTATACAAAGCAGCGTATTCTAGCTGATAAAGGTGTTTCCTATGGAGGTGGTGGTTAACAATTATGGTGCCACACTCTACGTGGATACTGGAATTGAATAAACTAAGTAAATGAATGTCAAATGATTGAAACCTGATTTCTCACTGGCAGAGTGTATACAGATAAGCAAAGTGAGGAGACTAGAATGATCTATGCGGTAATAGATTAGAGTTAAGGAAATCAGTATGAGCTCACGTTTAGCTTAGTAGAGAAAATGGTTACACACACACACACTAATACTTTCAAAATATCTGTTTAATTAAAAATAAATTTAAAAAATTAAAAAAAAATAATCATTGATAGTTTAATCCACATAAGCAAAAGACTATAGTGCTCTCAATCATTTTTATGAAGCAAAATAGTCTGGAGACCAAAAAATTTGAGAACTACTGGGCTAGAATATGTGTAGCTCAAGACTTTGAAATGAGGTTCATGAATCCTGGCTAGGTCTTGCCTTTAAAAACCAAGCTTTGTTGCATTTGTATTTTGCATTTACTTTTTCTTTATAAAGCTGATTAAAAGCTTTAGTTGTATAAATGAGTTCCATGGAAGTGTGGTGTCTATAACAAAGCTAGAGCTTTTGAAAGTCTTTTTTGTGATGAGAGTTTGACAGTTACATTTGAGATGAGAAAAGGTAAAACTCAGGAAATATGGCTGGGCCTGCTTAGTTCAGTTTTCTATTTGCCTAGTTAGAATTTAGTTTTATGATTTCAAAATTTTGCTCTTAAATAAGATATTCATGTATAGATAGAGCTAATGTTAGTACTTTACTTTTCATGGGTACTTTTATTAAGTCTTCAACAAAATGTTAAAATATAAATAATATTTTATATATTTTTCCAGTAGGTACATCCACAAACCACCCTAATACTTAATCTGATAACTATTTGCACAAGAATTAGTCCAACAGCTCGTCTTCACCAGAAAATAAAGTAGCATGTTATCAGATAAGAAATTTGCAATTGTTTTCATTGCAGAAGAGCAAGTACTTAAAGCTGATGTTTCTTTCCAGCTATATACTGCATTATAAGGAACATTATGTCATGTTTAAGACAAAGAGTATACATGTATGTACATGTATATAATACATATATGTGCATATATATATACACACATATCACACAGAGAAATTTATAATTTTTGTTTGCATAAAATAAAACCTGAAAAATCTCAAGGGAAAAATCTCTTTGGAATGCTTAGCATGTTCCAAATAAAGCAAATATGACTTTAAGAAATAAACTTAGGAATCTTCAAATTATTTTCATCCAAATGTTTCTAAGTTTTCAAAATGTTTTATTCTCCTCAAATTTGATCACATTATAGAAGTCAGCTACTGATGAATAAGCATGAGATGCAAAGAGAAAGGCCTTGACCTAGTGAAGTGTTATTAATTAGTTTGATTTGGTTAAACACTGTCACAATCAAATTAATTAATGGCAATAACAAATTGAGAGGAAGAAATGAGCAGATGGGAAGCCACCATATGCTCATGCCACACTCTTAATTGATAATAATTAAGTAATTATGAAATGAGAGAAAATAGTAATTCAAATGTCTATGGCATTTGAAATGCCTGCTTATAAAACCGTGTCATTTATAATGGATATTGTTTCACTTGGCCCTTGATTTAGCTAGAAGTATTCAATGCTAAGGAATGAAATCTCTCTAGTATTGTCCAACCCATCCTCATGCACCAAACACATTATTAAACATTTCTTAATATGCAAGCTCAATGGGCAAAAAAGGAATGAATAAACATAAACGTTACCTATATTTTCTTATTCTTGGTCCCAAGACAGTGAAATATGCTCATTGTCATGGGGTATCAACTAATGAGAGGCTGTGGATATTGATGGATGTGACATTAA
>NW_011888848.1:5116434-5125997 GCF_000151845.1 Pteropus vampyrus
TCTGCCTCCAAATGCAGTCAAATTCTGAGATATTATATGTTAGAACTCTTACATATCAATTGGGAGAAGGTGCAGAATTCAGCCCATAACCTATCTCAGGAGAGTTAAACATTCAAGTAAATTATTTTTACTTTAAGATATTTTTATCTACAATTATCTTTAGATACCTGTAATAAATAAATGGTAATCTCATTCATTTGAACTATCACTTGGCTAGACAATGTCTGAGAGAGGTTAATCATGGATAACAATTTATTTCACAGGATGCCTATGCATCTGAAGAAGTGAGTTCATTCACATTAGAATATTAATGCTCTGTGTGATACTGTAACTGATCAACTCAGAATTTCCCCATATAGTTGTCCGACCTACACTCTATGTAGCTGATGAGGGGTAGTCGATGGCTTGCTTGCCAAAATAAATCTGACTCACTAGTTCGGAGGCTGCTCTGCTACATTTAGAAATCCCATCTTAAGCTTTTGACATTAAGCAATGTGACAGCAAAGCAACTAATATAATTCTTTGAATAACAAAAACGAAAAACAGTACTTGCTTGACTCTTATACGTTGATTTGTTTTTAACTCCCTTTCTCTTAAGTTTTTCCCAAACCTGCGTAAGATTCAGCAAACAGTTTTTTTCTTTCTAACATGTTGACACACCAGGTACCGAACTAAATATTTTGTTTTATTTTATTTAAAAAAACAAGTAACTTTAGTATTTTATGTGATTTTCATTTCACACAAAAAGAATCTAAAATTTAAAAAGCTAAATAATTTGCCAAAGAGTAACAAAAAGTAATAAGTATAGAACTTGATTTTGAACTCAGTTAAACTGACTTGACAGCCATTTTGGTAAGTTCTACACTTGACTATTTAATAATATTGTGAGATTTAAAATTCTGAGAGAATTATGATCTTATCAAAAAATGGAGAAGGAGACAGCATTCAATCTTAAGTATGATGTTGTGTTCCACCTTTGCTGAGAGTTTTTTCATAAATATATATTGAACTTTGTTAAATATAATAATTATATATTTATGACTTTTTCTTTTTTGGCTTTTGTATGGTAGGAAAGCATTCCTTCTTTTTATCTAAATGAGTTTCTTTCTTAAGTATCTGGAAAAATTTATCATTGAGGCACTTGACCTGGAGATTACTTAACCATCTTCTTTCTCAACTGTTACATTTAGCTTAATTATTTATTTATTTTTCTTGGTAAGAGTTTTCAAATCTAATCAATTCAGGATACTAGTAGTAAAGCTGATTTCAACCAAAGTTTAGTTTCTTTCTTTAAAACTACAAGGAGATCATATCTAATCAAAATATCAATAGATAATTTTTAGTGGGATTACTATGTGTTGGACTAATTATAATGCTTTACATGAATTATCTCTTTAATTGTTATATTTACCAAAATAAAAGCCTGAACAAAACCATTGCACACTACAAGTAAGCTCATTTTTTTAACATGTTTGTTCGTAACCCTTATGTGGTTTATACTGTAAAAAACATGTAAATTTGCATTTTCAGTTTAAATCACTTTAGAGAATTTCAAATACACCAGAGAATACTGTTAGCAAGGATAAAACTCTTCCTTCAGCAATACATATACTATCTAAACCAAAATGTGGCCTTTTTCAACATTTTTTTATTTCAATAAAAATTTTCTCTTGCTTTCAATATTTTTACAGCAATTGATTCCAATACAATATTTAAAATTCAAATCCATACTTTCTTATATGTTGCTAGAGCTAGCCTCTTCTGACAGTAAAAAGTAAGATACTAGAATCTCATAAAAATCTTAGCAAAATGAACATATAAATGATATTTAGTTTTTCTTGTTATTTTATGTTTATAAACTTGAGCCTAATCCACATCATATGTCATCAGAGAAATGTAAATTAAATAACCATGAATTATCACTATATATTGATAAAAATGGCCAAAATCCAGAGTATGGACAAGATCAAATGCTGAAAAGGATATGGAGCAACAGGAACTCTGCATTCACTGCTGCTGGGAATGCAAAATGGCTCATCTACCTGCTGTTTTCTTACAAAACTAAACATGCACGTACCTTACAACTCAGCAATCACACTTCTTCATATTTACCCAAATGAATGGAAAACTTAGGGTCACACAAAAATCTGTATGTGGTTGTTTATAGCAGTTTTATTCATAATCGCTAACACTTGGAAACAACCAAAGTGTCCTTTAGTAGGTTAATGGATAAACTGTGATACATCCAGACAATGAAATATTATTCAGCACTGAGAGAGAGAGAAAGTTATTGAGCCATGAAAAGACATAAAGGAATCTTAAACACATTACTAAGTGAAGGGAACCAATGTGAAAAGGCTATATATTGCATGACTCCAACTAGATGACATTCTGAAAAAGGCTAAACAATGGAGACAGTAAATAGATCAGTGTTTGGAGGAGAAGGAAGGGATGAATAAATGGGACGCAGAAGATTTTGGGGGCAGTGAAATTATTCTGTATAATACCATACTGATGGATATATGTCATTGTACATTTGCCCAAACCCATAAAATGTACAACATAAAGAGTGAACCCTAATGTAAACTATAGACTTTGGGTGATTATGATGTGTCAAAGTAGGTTCATCAATTGTAACAAATGTTTCACTCTGGTCGGGGGATGTTGATAATGGGGGATGAAATGCATTTGTGGAGGCAGAGGGTGCATGGGAAATCTCTGCTCTTAAATATTGATGTAAATCTAAAACCTCTCTAAAAACATCTTAATTTTAAGAAAAAACAAAATAATTGAGCCCTGGAATTTAAATAACTATGTTCAAAAGCATAGCTCTCTGAATCTAAGATTTAACCCCCAAACTTAAAATGAATTATATGTTAACAAGAATTATTTTACATTACAGCATATCAGGTTGTCCATTACAATTTGTCCTTTCTTTGTGTCAGGAATTGCCGATTCTTTTTGTTAACATCTCAGTCATGTCCTTTTGCCTAATTCCTACCATCCTACACTCAGCAATTTATAATTACACTTGAATTATTCTGTTTTATATTTAGGTAAAACAATCTCCTCTTTCATGTCCACTTTATTTTTTGCATTCTAAGATCCTAAAGATACACTGGCAGATAAGAGTAAACAGTCCCAAATACAGATACTAAGCTGGACCTTGTTTTTATAAATCTGAGTTTAAAGAATAAGTTATGATAGAATAAGTGAGTTACAGAAAAGTTTTGAAGGAGTTTTGACCCTAAGTGTTTTTGGATTCTTCAGCCAGAGGAGGAAGAATGAGAAGTAGTAAAATTCAAAATATTGAAGCCTGAGCACATGAGAACTCATCTCCAAGAAAAGTGGATTTGGATGCCTATTAGGGCTTGTGGTAAAGGACATTTCTGTAATATGAAGTAGCTCATAAGTGATTGATACACAGGGAAATGTTATTTGTATAATATGGAGGTAACAACATTGGTTTCTCCCACGTTAAGTTTCATACCACAAACCGATTATAGCTGAACACAAAGTTCATTAACGCAGCTGAGTGAAGTAGGTCTGGAAGAATGCAGCGCTGTACACCTTTCTTTCTCCTTCAGCTTGGCCACAGACCGTGTTTGAGGTGTTAATTGAGTGGTTCTGTGCATTCTTTGTTCATTTGGTCTTGTGTCTATACCTTCCATTACCTTTTTTAAAGGGTAAAAAATCATATTACTTACTTGTTGGGAATTTAAAATGTCTTTTTTAACTAAGCTAGACTTTTTATTAGGATTATTATCAATTTTAGTGTTCTGATTACAAAGCTAGTTAGAATTAAAGTGGTCTTCACCTAACATTATTTTTTATCATAAAACAACTGGTTTGGGTTGCAGTTTTGCCAAAGTAATTTTAGTTTTAAGAGATGCAAATATGTTATTATGGTTAAAATTAATGTTTACATGATGACTTTGCAAGAAATGCAGTAGTCTATGTGTTAGAAATGTTATAGAGAAAGTCACATGTGTTAAAAATCAGATTCCCAGATCACAAAGGTGAAACATGATAGAAAAAACAGTTTTTAAGCCAAGTTTATTTTTTGTTAAAAATGGCTAAACTCAAAAATAGTCTTTATTATCACATAGCTTAGCATCACTAGAAAGTTCAGCGATGGAAAAAAATGGATTAAAAATTTGAGTTCAGGAGAAACCTTTGAATGAATCCCACAATAAAGCAAATAGACAGGAAATCCCAGTCAAGACATATTTGTTATAAAAACTCTCCCTTAGGAAACAAATATAAATGAAGGAGTTGAAATAAGTACTTGAAAAGGTCTGAAAAATTAAATTCAGTTTTCTAAAAGGCTCCAGTATAGTATTTCCTTCTAATTATCATATTATTTTCTTTACAAAGCCCTTCTCATTTGTGCAAATAAAATTTAAGACTATTTCGTTGCTTTCTCTTAAGTGTCCAGTGGAATATTCTCAGCCTAGCTTGGTATTTATTACTTTTCTTTAATAAATTAATTGTCTTTATTGAAAAAAAATGCAAGTATTGTTTTTCCTAATATAGACATTTATTTTTCAATCATGTTTGGTATTAAATTTTATAGTGAAGGAAGATTATTGTAAGAAAAATATCTTAAGTATTAAAATTTTAGAGAACAATAATATTGTAAAGGAAACATCCTATTTCAAGAGAATACAGATAATGTATATGATATGCTTCTTAAATTTAAAAATATTCTCATTTAATATATCACCACCTCATACCCGTTAGAATGGCTATCTTCAATAAGACAGGAGGCAACAAGTGTTGGAGAGGATGTGAAGAAGAGGAAACCCTCATATGCTTCATATAAAACAGTATGGAGTTTTCTCAAAAATAAAAATTAAGAATAGAGCTACCATATGACCTAGGAAACCCTCTTCTGGGAATCTACTCAAAAAATTTGAAAACACTTATTCATAAAGACATATGTACCCCTGTGTTCATTGCAGCATTATTCATTATAGCCAAGACATGGAAACAACCGAAGTGTCTTTCGATGAATAACTGGGTAAAGATATGGTACATATATATAGTGGAATTATAACAGCCACAAAAAGATGAAATTTTGCCTTTTTTAACAACACGGATGGATCTTGAGAATATTATGCTAGGTGAAATAAGTCAGATGGAAAAGGACAAGAATCATATGATTTCACTTGTATATGGGATATAAAACAAAAAGCAACAAACAAACAAAATAAACAAAGTCATAGACACAGACAACAGAATGATGGTTATCAGAGAGGAAGGGGCTGGGAGAGAGGTTGAAAAGAATACAGGGATCAACTGTGTGGTGACAGAAGGAACTGGACTTGGGTGGTGAGCACACAATGGAGTATACAGATATTGTATTTTAAAGTTGTACAGCTGAAACATATAATTATTAACTAATGTTATCCCAATAAATTTAATTTAAAAAAATTCTGATTTAGAAGCTCTAAGAATATATTGTTAATAAATTTAAAGAACAAATTGTCGCTATCTTTCTAGTACGTATTTATCTCTCTTACTCTTACCCTAGGTTTTCTACCACGTTTTTCTCTCACACTTCTACTGAAGCACCAAAACACCTTATAATTTAGTACCTATGGTTTTCTCCAAGAGAGATGTCTCCATCATATTCAGCAAATATTTATTAAGTGTCTTCTTCATTCGTGTCTCTGATAATATAACAGTGAGCTTACATGATGGCAGATGCTCGAAATTAACATACACACTTTAGCCCACCAGTTTCAGAGCCATCAGCTCCAAAATAAAACAGATTTCTATTTAAAACACCTTAACAAATGAATTAACATGTAGGACTTGATAGATAATATATTACTGAAACAGAGCAGCTGCAGTGAGGGTCATTGCTATATTATCAGCACGTTGTTGTATCTAAGTCATAATATTTCTATATTTGAAATTCAATCTTTAAGTGCCAAATGAAAAGAAATACAGACATTTGTTACTCTGCTTCTGATGATATGGCTTAACAAGTATGAAAACTGGTCTCCACTGTGGTCAGGCATAGTGGGGTTTGGGGGAGAGGGCGAGGGAGGGATGTAAGGGAAAGAACAGTTTGAGAGCTAATTCTTTCTGGAAAGTGGTTAATGTAGATATTTTTGTGTTTTGCTACAACTGGGCTCACTCTAGTAAAAAAAAAATATACATATAGTAAAACAAATTATCTGAGATATTTACAGAAGAAGCCTTTTCAGTGAGAGGGTCAACCATTAGCATTTGAAGATGGCTAGAGAATCACAGTTTTAAATCTTTAGTCATAGCATGACTTTTTACTCTGATACTATTTCAGACATAGTATTTCAGCTGAATTCCTCAGACTTCATCCCATTTTTGTTAAGATTAGGTATTGGATGTTAAGCTTTGTCAGCCTAGCTACATCTGGCTTGACTTCTCTTGCCTTTTCAGGCATTGGCGGGTGGTTGATTTAAGACACAGAAGGAAATATGTCAGCAACTTCAATGCCAGAAGCCATATCAGGGTATATGAAACAGATTTATTCATGGGTACATAGTATCACATAGAATAAACAAGAGTCAGATTCTAGGATCCTTAGAGTCAAAACTACTCAAGAATGTAGCAATAGTTGTTGCACTATAAGTGCTGCAATTCCATAGCACACTAAAACATTCCTTGGCCACCCTAGGGCTTAATTTAAATCATGAAAGAGAGAATCATATTAACTCCTCCTACCCTCAAGATACTCACATACACTAAAGATACTCACATACACTAAGGCGCATATTTTCCCCACCATGAAGGATAACATCCCTACAAATGCTGGTCTACAGAGATGGTGAAAGAAGAGCATATTGTAAAATAGACACTATAAAAGAAATACAACTTTATTTTATTTTGATCTAAAAATACCCTCACAAAATATTTAGCATGCATCTCATTAAATTCAAGAGAAAAAGAAACATCAGACTTGTAATGTTACTTTTGATCTCCTTTTAGTGAATTTCTTTGACATATTCATAGTGACTTTGTATTCTTTCTTCTTTTTCAAACATCTTTCTTCTAAGTACCTTCTCCCTTTAGCAATCTTTAAAAATAAACTGTGAAACAATGGCTTACTGTGTCTTAAAATTCGTAGTTTAAAAGCTATGGGAGCTATTGAGATACATGTAAATAGAGGTCATTTGAGGATAGGTGTGATCACAGCAATGTTTGATTTAGGCGGAGCTTCAGCAGCTTAGAAAACATACTAGAACGTCAATAATACTGTTCTAGAAAAGGTGCACTATAATATTCTTAGAAAATAAATGTTATTAAAAATAGCTATGCAAATGACTGTTAAAAATCTTGCAATTCTTGGATAATCACCAAATCTTATTTTGTTTTTCTGGTTTTAACAAAGTCAGGGATTTTGAATGTTTATATTTGTAGTAAATAAGTATAAGTTTCAAAGGATTCTTAAAGTATATTTTGTATGTTTCTAATATATTCAGAGGCTTAGACCAATATGTTTATTGTTTTTTTAAAAAAACATTGGTTATAAATAAGGCCACAGGATACTCTAACATTTTGTAGAATTTTATAATAGTAATAATCAGAATTCCACCCATGAATAATGGTTTTAACATAATTTAGAATGTAAAATATCCAGCAGCCTAATTATAAGAAAAGAGACTTAAAACGTATAGATATTTGTGACTCTTAGGGGATCCAGTTTATAATGTCAACTCTGTAATGAGCATCTTGAGTTTCTAGCTATAGTATTTAATATATTTGAACAAGATATAACATAAGATGCTATTATATTTTTGGATGATGATTTCTAATAGCCCATAATTATTTTATTTAAAGAGAAGAAATGTTAGACCTTTGAATTAGAATTCTACATTAGAGATCTGCATAAGAAAAATTCACCAATATATTTTGGGTCACTTCTTAGGGCAAGTTAAAAAAATAGATGAAATTTATCTCATCCTTCAAATTTCACTTCCTGAACAAGTCAAACTAAGCATTGAAAACCAGCCAATTAAGAAAATAAAATAAGTTTAGTATATTAGTCAAGGTTCTTCAGAGAAATGGAACCAATAGGCTATATCTACATATACAGATATTTTTTGGTGATTGGTGAACTGGTGATTTTGAAGGCTGACAAGTCCCAACACCTTCAGGGTAAGTCAGCAAGCTGGAGGCTCAGGAGAGCTGATAGTATAGTCCCAGTCTGAGTCCAAAAGCCTGACAACCAAGAGAAATGATTTTATAGTTTCAGTCCAAAGGCTGGAAGAGTTGAGACCCAAAAAGAGCCGAGGTTTCAGTTTAAGACTGAAGGCAGGAAAATGTTGATGTCCCAGTTCAAAGGCAGTTGGGCAGGAATGCTCACCTACTTGGGGAAGGGTAAGATTTCTTTCTGTTCAGGCTTTTAACTAGTTGGAAGAGGCCCATCCACTTTGGGGAGATCAGTCTGCTCTACTCATTCTACCAACTTAATGAGATTAATTGTTAATCTCATCCAAAAACTCCTTCACAGATGCACCTGGAATAATCTTTGATGAAATTCCCAGGTACTCTGCGAACCAGTCAAGTTGACACAAAATTAACCATCACATCTAGCTATTAAGTACAACATACAAAAGTAAATGACAGCATCGTCTCTCTGTCACAACTCTAACTATCTCATCTACCCATTAATTTCTCTCACCACGGCTTCTGCAACAGGACATTGGTTTAATAGGTCATACAATAAAAAATAAAGTGTACTTATGACACATATAATGTTATTGATGCCACTTGGGCAATATCTGATTATTCTTGCCAATTCTCTTGTTTGAAAGAAATCAGTTGAGTTGAACTTTGTGCCAGGACACAGCACAAGTAGGGCCTTCCTCTTTTGATCCTCTCTTCCAAGTTTTCCAGCAGAAACATGGGTAAACTTCTAGTACATTCCATTAACCTAATACCTTTCAGAAAATAGGTTGATAAATGTATTAACTCAACAACAAAAAATACTTGTTTACTACCCATGATGTTCAAGGTATTAAACTATGCATGGAAAAAGATAGACATGATCTCTGAGTTCTTGAACATTAAAATATGATAGTAGAGGCAGACAGAAAAAATACAGAAAGAAATATAAATGTTTAAAACTGTTAAGAATGAAAGAAGGATAATAAAGTGATAGAAAATAATAAGAGTTTAATTAGAAAGAAAGAATAATAAGGCTTCTCTGAAGAAATTGCTTTTTACTTGAGGCTAACAAGAAAAGATTCAAGAAATATTATTTTTAAAAAATGGAAATCTTAGAGCCTATATAGAATTTTCTTCCCAAAAAATCATCAACAATCATCCAGTACTACTGATTATTAAATAAGTCTAACAATCTTTTTTTGAAAACTTTCATTCTGTCTTAAATGTTTTAGACAATGAATACTCTTTTTAAAAAAGACCTAAGTACTTTTTGTTTCAATTGAACTGTATTCCTTTTACTGAGACTAAGAAATGCATCTTAACATCACTCAAAAATTAATCTACTGCATACTTCATGAACCTGGCTAAAAACTTCTCTCTTTTATTCTCCATAAATTCAGTGT
>NW_011888848.1:5126872-5136179 GCF_000151845.1 Pteropus vampyrus
GTCTCAAATTATTTAAACATGATTGCATATTTCATCTCTAACCTTTCTAAACTGCATCCCTAAAGACGGCACTATTCTCAGGCCTACATACTTACTGAGTAATTGTCACAACTCTTATCTACTACATCTTTCCTTATCCATATCATCTAGTAAGAGAAAGTCTTGTTCCCCCAGTAACTCATGGAAAAGCTGTGGAATTGAATTTCACGGACCTGACTGGCTGACTTGGTCCATGTCTTTCATTTATCAAATTGTCATGGTCAGAGTAGACCGCACTGGTCATTAATTCCACAGTTAGAATTGAGTATAAAATAAGTTTCATTGGAAGCACTTAGGTTACTTTCACCACAACAAAATGAAAGTACTCTGGACAAAAAAATAGGGAGTAGATTTGGGGCTGCTAAACAACAAATTTGTTTTTTACCTTTCACAACCATGAGTAAAAGAGAGTCCTGAAAAATGTTTCCTGACCCCTACATTACCCCAAGACTCATATGAAGAGAGTAATAAGAGTAGTCATTGTAAGAAATGGCTAAACACAGGCATCTGTGACTCATATCCTGCTTAACTGGATGTTGTTTTGAGAGTAGAAACTTAGGCTGTCTCCTTGAATGAACAAGTGAAGCTTAGGGCCCAATGGCAGCCGAGCTAAAACCAGAAAGTGTCACTATGATTACATATGTCCACCATATCCTCCCTGAGAAAGGACATTAATATCGTGAGGCTATCATATGTTATAGTCAATGATGTATGTGTAGTAGAATGGACTTTTAGGTCACCATTGTCTATTGTACCCTCTGAAATAAAAACAATCTTGATTTTGATTAGACTGCTGTTGGATGCTTAATTTTACTATTGAATATGGGGAGTTCCAGGGTAATTTCAGTAAAATGCTTACACACACACACACACACACACACACTCTCTCTCTCTCTCTCTTTTTAAAATTTCAGCTTAAAACTGAGATTCTAAACCAGGAACATTTTAGGATATTCATTCTACTGGGGGATAGGCATGGTGCATGCACAAGAGATGACTCCAAAATTGACATTGTTTCTGGAACTCTCATTCTAATAATAATGATAATTATTGTGACAATTATTCAGTAAGTATGTAGGCCTGAGAATAGAGTCCTCTTTAGGGATGCAGTTTAGAAAGGTTAGAGATGGAATATGCAATCATAAGTTCCTGGTTACTTACCCTTCAATAACTCATTTAATTTTCATACCAAGTCTGTGTTCTAAGTACAACTATTATCTTCGTTTTTAGGAATGGGGAAGCTGTTGCATAAAGAAATTGAGCTGATATATAATAGATTTAAATTCAGGGGCCCTGATTCCAAAGACAGTTTTCTTATTCTGTGATACTCTATAGTCTACTAGGAACCAAATAGAAATGGAACATCACTCTAGGGGAAAGAAAAACTTATAAACGTGTGTGTTTCAGTAGAAATAATAAGTTTCAAAGCAGATGTATGATCGTGGTAGGGATAATTCAGGTAATGAGTCTACATAAGATTGTAAATCGAAGGCATCATTTTCTCTTCGTGATGATTCTAGCATGGTTTGTTGATCTCATTAGTTTTTGTGAACTCAGCTGCGCTCTCATCATTCTTTTACTATAGCACTTCATTCAACATGTTATAATTGATTTGTTTACAAGTTTCATCTTCTCTATTAGGCAATAATTTATCCTGCCATAAGGATCTAGTCTCTTCTCTGAATGCTTAGCATTTAGCTCTATAAATGCAAAATAAATATTTATAAATAAGCAAGTTTACATTAAAAACACTTTTATTGTAGCAAAAATTTTTAACCACAAAGAAGGTATTTGAAACTCTATATATTTTTTAAATTTTACTTCAAATAACTTCACATAAAGTTAACTTAGATAACAAAAATATATTCATAAAACTTTTACTAAATATACACTTTTCCTCTATTTCAATGCAAGTTAAATGCCCTAAGACCAATGAGTTCAATGTTTCCACTATAGCATTCCATCTTTAACATACATAATACTACTCATCTACTACCAAAAGTTCACTGACAATGTCTAAAGCATCTTTCCCACCTTAAATATGGCTATATACATTCTTCTATCTGTGACTGCTAAATTTTATTGAGATAGAAGTAAGTCATGTGTCCTTCATAGTTTCTATAAATATGCCACAATACCTTCTTTATATTATTATCTAGGGTCATACCAAGTGTCCATCTGCATGTCTATTTCCAAGGTATTTATTAAGTGAATAATAAATGGAGCATTTACTATTCTTTAGATTCACATTTCTAGAAGATACAAATAAACACAAGTTATGTTTTAATATTTAGTGGCTGTAGTGGAAATAAAAGGTGCTGCATTGCCTGACTCCCTGGAGAGTAGGAGAAAAGGTACAAGTTTGGGTGTTTCGCAAGCTGACCAGTTTGGCTGTATAAGATATTAAAACGTAGTGAGAAAACATCAGAAAAGTAAAAAGGCAAGCTAGAATCTTTTCCACCACAAAAAAAGTTTATATTTAAAGTGGGGAAAGATGCTTTAGCAGGTAGATGTAATCTTACTGCATTTTTAAGAAGTTCACTTTGGCTGCTTCGTAGAGAATGAACTGTAAAAGAAAGCATGTAGTTAACTTCAAAAGATACATAACCAACTCCAGTTTTTTTCTATTACCACATAGCTACCCAGATTTCAACTCCAAATAATGTTCCTCACCATGTAATAACATAAAATCATTATGAAAGTTATGAAAACACACAGGTAGTGAGTTTACTTCTATGGTCTGTAGAACTTCAAAAAAGAAACATGTCATTTCTAACAATAAAAATGCCCTGTGCATAGGTTGATAGGCATATTGGCAATTAGTAAGTTTCTTTCAAGGAGAATGACATTGAAGCTACTGGAACTATTCAAATATGCATGTCTTTGAAGAGCATTTAGACAGTTTAAACACTAGAATTGGTGGCTGATTTGATGTGAAGCCCAAAGGACCTCACATTACATCTAGAGAGCTGGATAAATGTGGGCACACTATTCACTAAACAATATTCAGGATGAGGTTTGTTTAGGAACATGTGAGTTTATTTCGGAACATGTTCAGTTTAACTTGCTTATAAGACATTTATATGTAGAGTGTGAAGATATTGATTTGGGATTCAGGAACAAGTTTGGGGCCAGGATTATAAACTTTTGAGTCAGGACATAGTAAAAAGATAAAGAAAGAAACAATAGACATATAAGCAAGTGAAGGTGCCAAATTTAAGAGGTCAAAGATAAGTTAAAGGGCACCAATATTTATGAAAGGAAAAGCAAAATAAAACAAAAGGGAAGCCCACAAAGGACACCAAACATGGCTAAACAGAAGGATGTGCCAAATGTCCCACAAAGGTAAAATAAAATGATGACCTTAATGTTTATTGGATTAGGCAAGAAAGAAGTCATTACAGTATTGGTAATGACCAGAAATCAGACTTTCCTGGATTAAATAACAAACAGGAAACAAAAAAGAAATAGTGAGTGTCTTCCTAGAAATTCGGCAGTAAAGGAAAAAGAGAGGTTTATATGGTTAGTAGATCCGATACTGCTCACAATTCCGATGCGTGAGTTTGTTACCCACCACCAAGCAATTCTCCAACACCAGCTTGATATCCTACAATTCAACTGAAATCTGATGTTATCTACCTGGAGTTAGCCTCAGGTTCCACAGGTTAAGGGCTCAGTCCCACAAGACTGTTCCCACTTCAGCTGCCAATAGCAGGCTCAGTTCATTACCTGTACATCTGACTGGCTACAAATCAGAGGTTCCCACAAACCTCCTCCTCGGTTCGATTAATCTGCTAGAATCGCTGACGGAACTCAGTGAAACATTTTACTTACTGGCTTGCCAGTTTATTATAAAGATATAACTCAGGATAGCCAGATGGAAGAGATGCATAGGGCAAGGTATGGGGCAGGTATACAGAGCTCGCATTCTTTCTGAGTGTGTCACTCTTCTCAAACCTCTAAATATTAAAGAACCTAATATTTTAGGGTTATTATGGAGGCTTCATTACAAAGGCATGTTTGATTAAATCATTAGCAAAATGAACCTATATATTCACGGGATTCTACATTTCAGGTAGAGTGGTACAATATAGCTCCAATTAGATTGTGAAAATTTAAGTATGCATAAGGTAATTCCTAGAATAACCATTAAAAATGCAAAGAATAATACTTAAAATGCTAATAGACAAATCAATTCAAATATTCAAATAATATTCAAGTATTCAAGTATTAAATCAATTCAAGTATTCAAATAATATTAAAGAAAGCAAGAAAAGAATAATGAGACAAAAAGCCAAGGGGAAAAACAGAAGCAATGTAATATAATGGCAGACTTAAATCTAATAGTTAATGACTTTATTAAATGTTAATACACTGAATGCTCCAATTAAAAGTCAGAGAATAGGTAAAAAACAAGACCTGACTATTTCCCATGTACAACAGCCACACTTTAAGTATAAATACACAATAAAAGGAAGATAGATAGAAAAGACATATCATACAAATAGTAAGAATAAGAAGGTTGTAGAGTATATATTAGTATCATATTAAGTATACTAAATAAAAAGAGTAACCATAGACAAAAAGGATTTCATAATAACAAAAAAGTCAATGCATTTGGAAAACATAACAAACAAATAGCTATGCACCTGATAGAGACTTAAAATGCATGAGCAAAATTGCCAGAATTAAAGAGTGAAACAGAAAACTTTTTATTTATACTTGAAAATTTTAGCACACTTCTATCAGCCACCAATTGATATACCAACTACTAAATAAACATCAGTAAAAATATAGAAAATCTGAGAAACAAGATCCCCTTAATCTAATTAATTGTCATAAAACATGTACCTAATAACTTCAGATTACAGTTTTTTAATGTAGTTGATACAATCACACTGTATGCTGGATAGTAAAAGAAGTATTAATAATTTAGAGGATTAAGGTTATACGAATTGTGTTGATGGCAATTAAAGGAGAAGAACTAGAATACTAGATATTATTCCAGAACAGTGCTATCTAATAGAATCTTCTGTGGTGATGGAAATATTCTATACCTTTACTCCGATATGATGGTAATAGGCATATGTGGCTATTGAGTGCTTGAAATCTGGCTATAGTGACTGAGGAGCTAAATTATACAATTTTATTTAATTTTAATTAATTTATATGTTAACTTTAAAAGCCACACATGAGTAATGTCCATCTACTAAAAAGAGCAATTCTATATAACAAATGAATGCTGTTCTTCCAATATGGTTAAGATCTGCTCTTTCATATATATGGGCATCGATTTGCCTTTGACAGAGGTATTAAAAATGTACAGTACATCACTTACATAACCACTCTTTCAATTTCTTAAATGACTGACCTCATTATTAGAGGATTCAGTGTAATATCTGATGTTGTTTGATTGGATAATACTAGCCAACACTTTTGGAACACATATTTCAAGTGAGAATTGATTTATTTATAAATTATAACTCTTAAATTATAACAGCAAGCACCAAATGTCTATCATGTTAGGTCATACATTTTTCTAGTTATACAGTTACATTAAGAAAGTGAATTATTAGATGATAAATGAAAAAGTGATTTCCAAGCAAAGACTATAATATGTTCATATTAGGTTATCAAATTTGTTGGTATATATTTATGATACTTTCTTTTTATTTCTGTACAATCAATAATAATATAACAATTTTCATGTCTGATTTTAGTAATTTAAGTCTTTTAACTTTTTTTTGTCCATCTAGGTAAATGTTTGTTTATTTTGCCAATTTTTTTCAAAAAACAAACTTTTGGTTTCATCAACTTTTTGTGTTATTTTTCTAGTCTCTTATTTATCTCTGCTCCAATTTTCATTATTTCCTTCCTTCTCCTAGCTTTGAGTTTAGTTTGCTTTTCTTCTAGTTCTTTAAGTTATAAAGTTAGGTTGTTGGTTTGAGATCTTTCTTAATTATTAATGTAAGCATTCATAAGTATAAATTTTCCCCAATGCTCTGCTTTTACTGGATCCCATAAGTGTTGTTTTCATTGGTCTCTGAGTATTTTCTAATTTCCCTTGTGATTTCTTCTTTGATCCATTGGTTAATTAAGAGTGGGTTGTTTAATTTTTACATTTGTCAATTTTCCAGTGTTACTTCTGTTATTGATTTCTACCTTCATTTTGTTGTGGTTAGAGAAGATAATTTGTATGATATCTATCTTTTAAAATCTATTGAAACTTAATATGTAGCCTAATATATAATCTATGCTAGTAAAGGTCCTACATACACTTGAGGAGAATGTGTATACTGTTGTTTTGGGGCAGAGTGTTCTGTATATGTTTTTAGATTTAGTTGGTTTATTGTGTTAAGTCTTTCTATTTCTTCAATTTATCTTCTGTCTGGTTGTTCTATGCATTATTGAGAGTAGGATATTGAAGTCTGCTACTATTATTATAGAACAATTTCTCCCTTAAATTTTGTCCATTTTTGCTTCACACATTTTGAAGATCTATCAGTAGGTGCATACATGTTTATAATTGTTATGTTTTCTTGCTGTACTGAAACTTTTATTGATTTTCAATGTCATTTTTTGTTTCTTAAAAACCTTTTAGATTTAAAGTCTATCTTGTCTGATATTAATATAGCCACCCCTGATCTCCTTTGGTTACTATTTTCATGGAATATATTTTTCTATCCTTTCACTTTTAATCATTTGTGTCTTTGGATATAAAATCAATCTCTCTAGACAACATATAGTTAGATCATGTGATTTTATCTATTTTTTCAATCTCTGCCCTTTAATACATTACACTTAAAGTAAGTACTGATAGGGAGAGGTTTATTGCTATCATTTACTTTTGTTTTCTACATGCCTTATAGCTTTTTTATCCCTCATTTCTTGCATTATATTTTCTTTTGTGTTTAGATGTGGGTTTTTTTGGTAGTGAAGCATCTAAATTCCTTTCTCATTTTCTTTTGTGTATATTTGATAGCTATTTTCTTTTGTGTATATTTGATAGCTATTTTCTTTGTGATTACCCATGGGAGTTATATTTAGCATCTCAATACCACTCTAATTTGAACTTATACCACTTTAACCTCAATAACATACAAAAACTCTGTTCCTTTACACCTCCATCCCCATTCCTTTCAGTTGACAAAGTTACAAAATTTCATCTTTATACATCATGCGCCCCAACACAGAAATTAATAATGCTTTTAAGTGCATTAATCTCTTTCATTATATAGAAAACAAAATTTAGTTACAAACCAAAATAATAATAATACTACATTTTAGATTAATAGTTTTTAAAAATATTAGTCTCAAAAAACAAAAAAAATGGAATTACAATAATATTAGCTCTTATAATTGCTTCAATAATATTAGCTCTTATAATTGCAAATGTATTTACCTTAACTGAGATATTCATTTCTTCATATAGCTACAGGTTACCGTCTAGTGTTCTCTCATTTCACTTGGTGGTACTTCCTTGAACATTTGCAGGTCTAGTGGTAATGCATTTCCTCAGCTTTGTTTATCTGAGAATGTCTTACTTTCTCCATCATTTTTGAAGAACAGTTTTACCAGGATTCTTGGTTGACAGTTTTTTTTTCTTTTAGCACCTTTTTTTTTCTTTTAGCACTTTGAATCATTCCATTGCCCTCTATCTTTCAGAGTTTCTTATGAGAAATCTGCTATCTTATTAAGGATCCTTTGTACATGATGAATTGCATCTTTCTTGCTGCTTCCAAGATTCTTTCTTTGCCTTTGTCTTTCAAAATTTTGATTATAATGTGTCTAAGTGTGGTTTTCTTTGAGTTCATCTCCTAGGAGTTTCTTGAGCTCTTGGGACGTTTATTATGTCTTTAATGAAATGTGGTAAGTTTTCAGCCATTATTTCTTCAGATATTCTCTCTGTCTTTTCTCTCTCTCTCCTCCTTCTGGGACTCCCACAGTGTATATGTTGGTCTGCTTTATGGTCCCACAGGTCCCTTAGGCTTAACTTTCTTTTCTTCAATCTTTTTCCTTTTTGTCCTCAGACTTGATAACTTAAGTCCTATCTTTGAGCCCACTGATTCCTTTTATCTGCCTGCTCAAAATTGTCTTTGAACTCCTCTAATGAAATGTTCATTTCATTTAAGTGTGCTTTTTAGCCCCAGAATTTATTTTTTTATGCGTTTCCTCTTTACTGAAGTTTCCATCCATGTATCATTTTCTTGACCTTTTCCACATCTTCCTTTACTTCTTTGTGCACCTTTAAAACAGTTGTTTTAACATCTTTGACTAGTATATCTGTCGTCGATTTTTTTCAGGAAGTTTCTGTTGATTTATACCTATCGTTTGAATAGGCTATGTTTTCCTGGGGTTTATTTTTTATGTCTTGCAATTTTTTTTGTTGTTGAAAATTGAACATTTCAATCTGATAATGTGGTAACTCTGGAGCTCAGATTCTCATCTTTCCCCAGAGTCTGCTAGATTTGGGTATTGTTTTTTTGTTTGCTTGTTTGTTTGTTTGTTTTGTGTATGTGTGTATGTGTGTGTGTTGTGTCTGTGTTATCTCTGTGTAGCAGATAAGCCTGAGGTGTATACTTAAGGTCTTCTAAGTTTTTTTTCTATGCCTTTCTCTGGGCATCCACGGTCGCTTTCTCATTTTCCCTATATATACAGTTGATTTTGAATATTCTAGTCTTTAATGTTTGGCTCCCAGTATGGGAAAAGAGAAAAAAGAAAGCAGTGGGAAGGACAAGAATCCTTCAAATTTCCTGAGCTCACTTCAGCCAGGAGGAGGGCCTTATAACAATAGAGAGAGGTGCAACAACAGAGAGAATCACAACAAAGAGTCCACCTGCCTCTTTGTTGCACCTTTTTGTCTGCACCTCTGGGATCAGAAGTAGGAATCAGTGATCAGAGCGCAGATCCTCATTATTTGTAGGACAGAATTATTTTTCCCAACCCTGATCCTTCAAGCTATGTGCAAGCTGCTCCAAGAACTTGTACAGTTTACTGCCATGGGGCTGGGCCTGGGGTTGGATACCTGCTATGCTAAAAACTAAAGTTGACCATATTAACCACAAACATCCCCCTGGAGGTTGCAAGGCTTCAGGAGACTTCAGAATTCCAAAATAGTTTTATCAGACAGATTCTTCCAGTGAAGGAAATTGTTGTCTAGGTGAGGAAACAGATTCTTGGTGCTTCCTACTCTGTTATTTTCCTGGGATATTACTTCTGAAATTAGGTATAAAAAGATTGTGGCGTTGTGTGTGTGTGTGTGTGTGTG
>NW_011888848.1:5137094-5140020 GCF_000151845.1 Pteropus vampyrus
AACAGCCAGAAAAAAAGTAAGCTCTTCAGTTCACAGAAATTGAATCTCACCAACAACCATGTGACCTTTCTCCAGTCAAACCCTCAGATGAGAACCGCAGCCCTAGTTGACAGCTCGAGTGCAGCTTCAGAAGCTAGAGTCTCCCAGAAAAGCTGTGCCCAAATTCCTAACCCACATCAAGTGTGAAATAATAAATATTTATTGGTTAAAGCTGTTAAATTGTGGGGTAACATCTTATTCAGCAAGAAATAACTAATATGTAAAACATAATCCGATTTGTCTTAAGTACTTGACTTTAAATTCTTTGATTTTTCAATATTTACTCTACTTTTGAATTTTTACCCTGTGTCATGTCTTAATGTATGCTGACATTTTCTGCAAGCCACACAAAGAAAGTCTCCCTTTGATTGATCCAAATTTGCCTCTTTCAATTTACCCATTAGCTCTGAAGAATTAAGCTTATTTTTCAAACTTATCAAAATTTTGCTTATATAAAACTGCCATTATGAAACTTCTTCAGCTTTTAAAGATTTTGCCACTATGTTTTTCTAGAACTTTGCACATGTCTCTATTATTAACATTTATCATACTGTCCCATGTTTTTGAGTTTATGAGTTTTTCTGCTCCACTAAGCTGTAGCATCATCAAGAGAAAAATGTTCTAATTTCTCTGTGTATCCCTATATCCTGCCTAATGTAACCACCCATCATAGAGCAGAAATACAGTAAATGTTGTAGAATGACTAGGTGCCCCATAGCGTAGGGCATTCTAGCTAACATCATGTATTGAATTCTTATTTTGTGCTAGGTACTATTGTAAGCACTATAAACTTATTAACTCATTTAAGTCTCATAGGAATCTTATGAGTGGCATAAATATATTCCAATTTTACATATAAAGAAATTGAGCCACAAAAATCAGTTTTTAAATAATCAATATATACTTGACATAATGCGATCTAAAATATGATCATATTACAAGCATACATACACATACACACACATTTAAATGCCTTTCTCTCTTTTTAGTATAAAAGTTCCTTAGCAGAGTTTTAATACAAAAGGAAGGGAAGTCTGGGTATTTAATGTGGTGTACATGGAGCATTTAATGATATGTACTTTCAACTTTTTCCCCTTCTTTTTAAAGAAATTTGCCCAAAGCTATCCTTTCCTTGAATATGTATCTTTTTCTCTTAAAATAATATAAAACTCTTCTTGACAGTACGTGACTTAAAATTATTCAGGCCATTCTCTGACTCACCAAAGTGGAAGAGAGCAGTATTATCATTATTATATCTGAGAGATAATCTGTCATTCTACCTAGTTCAAATAAGGAGATAATGTACAATACTTCCAAAAAAGTTTTCATGAAAGTGTTTCTTCTCCTCCAAGAGAATTGTGTTTAATTTTAGTTAATATCTTACCAAATAATTTATAGATGTTTTTAAAAAGACTTTTTACCAATATAAAGACGTGAGTTAAATTAATAAAAATTATAGAGCAGAGCCGAACAATAGAATGCCAAATTAATTTAGCAGAGTGGGGTAAGATACCACCAGCCTTTTTTTATTTCCTGCAATATAGCACTAATTATAGCTTTTGCAACTAGGAATAATGCTATGCATACCAGATTGCTGAGATTATACAAATGTCTATCTCTAAAGAAATTTTAAATCACTATAATTTAATTCTGGGTTTTGATTATTATAATTATACCCTATTAAAACACCTAACACAAGAAAATAATTTCAGAGCAAATGAGTGATATTTTTGGTTCATTTTTGCTGTCATTTGAGGTAAGTAGAGTCATAATGAACTGGGATTATAATTTTTTTTTACTGAAATAGCCTTTTTATCTGTGGCTGTTATTTACACTGAAAGTGTGATAAAATTTGAATACTAGGAAAAATTTAATGTCACTATCCCCATATACATGTGTCTGTGTCAATTTTTCCTTTTCTTCAAATGGGAGAAAATCTCCAAAAATTTGGATTCTCCAAATTAGATTAACTTTTTCTCTTATATTTTGTTTTATTCTTTACTTTCTCTAATTATTCACAATACTACTAATATTCATTCAATGGAAGATTTCTTTTTGGGGTGTGTGTATCTGTTTTCTGGTTCCTATTTGAAAGAAGGGATCATATACTCTGTGTTTTTTCACTCTATTTAAAAGGTTTATCCCCATCAAAACTCTCTCTCCTTCTGCCTCTCTTACATACACACATGACACACATAAAAACCCATAAGAGTTCATCTATTGAGACAACATAAATAATGTAGTAAATAATAGATGAACAAGTAAATAGTGATAGAAATACAAACAAAAAAGTTAATATAGTTCGTATGATCCATTATATGAAGATTTTCTAGTGTTTCACGAAAGTGAGGAGGGAAAATGGCATATTGACATCGAAAGAACATGAGGGGCAAGAAAGGAAATCAAATTAAGAATTAGTTTTGCCTCATGTAAGGACAACTTCTAACTATCCATAAGGAAAAAAACATAATGCTGACTGCTCTGCATAAGTAAACTGTTTAGGGTCTAAACATGAGCTATCGCCGCTGGAGCACTAGGCACTCAACAGTGCGGACAGCTACAGAAATCTCGTGAAAGGAAGGAGACAAAATGGTGAGCGTATATTTAGTCTCTATCCCTGAAAATTTGGCTACTTGCTTCATAAGAACAATATTGAACTGGTCCTGCAATGGTTGGGAAAAGATGTGAATGTATCAATAATCAATGCAGGAAAAAAAAACAACTCTAGGTTTATCAAGGGGCAAATGATCTAAAATGGGAAAATAGATGCTTACAAAATCATTGAAAGAAATGGAGGAATGGAAGTCAGAGACATAAGCTGGATTGCTGAATTCAGGATGATAACCACTGTACCTGCAATCTGGGAATGCTATTACTTCTGCCTCTG
>NW_011888848.1:5140070-5157114 GCF_000151845.1 Pteropus vampyrus
ACGAAAGTGAGGAGGGAAAATGGCATATTGACATCGAAAGAACATGAGGGGCAAGAAAGGAAATCAAATTAAGAATTAGTTTTGCCTCATGTAAGGACAACTTCTAACTATCCATAAGGAAAAAAACATAATGCTGACTGCTCTGCATAAGTAAACTGTTTAGGGTCTAAACATGAGCTATCGCCGCTGGAGCACTAGGCACTCAACAGTGCGGACAGCTACAGAAATCTCGTGAAAGGAAGGAGACAAAATGGTGAGCGTATATTTAGTCTCTATCCCTGAAAATTTGGCTACTTGCTTCATAAGAACAATATTGAACTGGTCCTGCAATGGTTGGGAAAAGATGTGAATGTATCAATAATCAATGCAGGAAAAAAAAACAACTCTAGGTTTATCAAGGGGCAAATGATCTAAAATGGGAAAATAGATGCTTACAAAATCATTGAAAGAAATGGAGGAATGGAAGTCAGAGACATAAGCTGGATTGCTGAATTCAGGATGATAACCACTGTACCTGCAATCTGGGAATGCTATTACTTCTGCCTCTGCTGCTCCAACACAGCTGCCACATATTCGTGACGTTTTGACAAGACACTGGAATGTGCACCACAAACTCACCTGTCTGAGAAAAGTCACCTGCCAACAGCTAAGCATCAGGAGATGGCTTCCACCTCATTTCTGTCTGTCAAGTATCATAAATCTACATCTCTGTGGCAGGACCAAACTTTCAAGTTTTCAGGATGGGAAAAATGTTAATTTTTTCCCTTCTCATTCTTTCAATAAGGAAAAAGTATAAGAAGAAATTCCACTTAACAATGGACACTATCCAACACAGGAGGCTGACATTTAATCCTTTCTATTCTTTTATATGGTCCTGTTAATAAGCGTTCACCTTGAACACAATTGTTTTCATGCTCTGGACTTATTCCAAAAAGTTGTTCCACATACCTCTCTACCAGACTTTGTCACAAATATCCCCTTCTTTTAACTTTGCAAGTTTTGACTTAAAGTCTGCATCCATGAATCTGGGAAGATCTTTATCTCTCTCCATCTATCCCACCCATGCAAAATGTATGACAAAATAGTCTTCCTTGTGGGACAATTTTTTAACTCCATTTCTGACTATTAACATCATATCATGCAGAGCCACTTAAACTCAGGCTGTAATTTTTCATAATCAGTTAAGTTGTTTTAGGGATTGTTCCATGAGATCAAACATGTTGGTAGATGACAGTAAATAGGATTAGGCATGCTGGGATTGTGAGCGATCCTCTCATGCAATTTCCATGTGACCCCAAGACCCATTCAGACTGGCTCTGAATACAACACAGTGCTGTAACTTGCCTGCTTTCTTAATATCAAATCAGACTTCTGGACTGGAGAAGACATCTCCCCATCCCTCACCTTTCTGCCTGGGCTGGTCATGGTGGTCCTTTTATACTCATTGGAAATTGAGACAACTGGGACTCAGAGAGGTGATCACACAGCTAATAAGTGACAGAGTCAGAATTCAGACCCACAGCTGTCTGAAGTCTCCCGAAAATGAGGTCTTTCCACCAGTTAAAGGTGCCATTTTGGCTTGCTCCTCGACAAGGAAGGACACATAGATGGGAAGATGGAAGGGTGGACCAAAGCATCCCCGGGCACACTGTCTATGGGTGGCCCTGAATTCAACATGAGGATACAGAATGGAATGAGACATAGTTTGTAACTGAAAGAGCCCAGTGAGTCAGTGAGTGCTTCTCAAACCTCAAGTACCAGCAAATGACTATTCCCGACAGAGCCCCAAGGTGCTAGGGAAACATGTGCACTTCCCGCAGCTGAGAAATTTCTTTTAGCTTACAATTCACGTGAATTGAGTGTGTTTTTCCATAGTTCCCATATACATATAGATATACCTATGTGATTACATAGGTATATCTATATATACATGCTGATTTTAATTTAAAAAAAAGCTGTGTTGCCCTCAGATCTCTTAGGGAAGATGGGCCATTCCAAGCAGATGCTTTTGAAAGCATCTTTGAAGATGTTCTGCTTAGCTCTGGGCCAAGAGGGACACATAGTTCCTGTTGGGAAGCAATAGGCAGTGAATGTGTTGTTCAAAACTCTGCAAAACTAAGAGTATGGAAAAGAGGCTATGGAGAAGGCACTTGCCCAGGGTCACAGAGTTTGTTAGCAGCCTGCTTGTACTTTAGCCCCTGCTGCCAAATGACCCTTGCTGTGAGCTGGGCCTCCAAGGGGCTCACTGGCGGACATGAGAAGGCCAGCACATCTGGTCGGAGACTCAAGGTGTATGAGACACATCTGATCCTTCCATCACTCCACCCAAGTCACCCTCTGGCGGGCACACTGCCTCCCTGGACTGGGGGTGGGGGCCTCCAGAGCCAGAATTCAACTTGGTCCCTTCTCATCCCAGAGGCCCACGGGCTCCTTCCTGAGGCCTCATCTCCTTCCTGCCTTCTTCATCTCAAATCAGACTTCTGGACTGGAGCAGAGATCTTCCCCTTCCTCACCTTTCTGCCTGGGATGTTCCTTGTGGTCCTGGAAGTTACGAGGCACACCTGAAGCTATACAGTAAGGTTGTGGTTAGAAGGAATTAGCACAAGAAGCTGGAATTCTGCTTTATTAGAGTCTAGGTTGGGGGCGAAGGTTTTGCTGGCTCAGTCAGTATTCATCAATTTAAAACATAAAAGCAGGAATTTAAAGGGTGGGAAGAAATAAAAATGAGCAGCCCAAAGGGTCAATTATGATAATCAATCAAGATCTTTGAAACAATGGAGGCTCTGATGAGAGAGTCCAGCTGCCTCATTATCTAGTCATGCGACTGGCAATATGTTTATTGAGATAGCATCATTGAAATAGACACCTCTTTGAAATGGATGCCTGGGCTGGGTCAAGCCCCTGTATTCCAAAAAAAATAATGAAAAAAATAAATAAATAAATCTCTCAGGGCTTTAGCTAAAGCATTGCACCCACAGAGAGCAGCAGCCAACTGGTTGTTGACAGAGCCCAGATTATAAAACTCTTAGTTATGAGACTGATAGATTCCAGTCATAGTGGATCTTGATAACATATTAAGAAATTTGAACTTTATTTGATAGGAGATGGGTCCTGTGCTGTGAGGGTTAATTCCAGCTGTACTGACTTATTCTTATTTCACCAAAAATTATAAACATACCTGCCTGGCACTAATTCTTAGTTGGCATGCAGCATATTGACTAAGAGGGCTGCTTGGTAGCACAGGTCTTAGAAGTTTCAGGGCAATTTGTATCAGCTTTTGAACATCATTTGATAACAATGATGTTTGTAATTTGCTTGGTAAGACCCTTGCATTATATATCAAGAATATGCCTATACAACCAGTAGGGCATAAGGATCCCTGTCAGACTGAATTTGGGATGCCCTTGTACTAAAGAGTTCTATTCACATGTTGGTGGTTTCTAGTTCCAGATAAAAAGTGTGTCACGGAATCACCCTTACAGAAAAAGGACAACTGGAGCTCACTCCTGGTCTTTCTGGATATTTTGCTATGTAACAGTCTTTGGCTGTGATCTTATTTTAATTTCGTGGCTATATTCTACCTTTTTCCTGAAGTAAACTGGAAATTTGTTAGCATTGTCATTATGGTCCTCCTGTGAGTCTTCTTATCAATCAGAATCTGTGAACCTGTCACACTAGGGAAGGCCATATTGAAAGTATAATTTCTGAAAGTTGGATGTACATAGTAGGGAGAATACTTACATGTTTCTGTTTTTGCATGATTATAGATAGAAGTATCATCAACTGAAATAGACAACACAGAGACATAGACTTTCTTTGGAATCTGATGTGCATAGTTTGGGAATAAAGACGAGTTAAGGTGTATGTTGAGCATCTGAATAAAAATATTTGGACAGCTGGAGGTAATAGTTTTCTTGCAGTAATAATAATCTCTTGCACAGATTTTGTAGAGCAAGTGTACTGGGGTAAAGACTAATGACATTTAAACAGAGGGAAACAAAGTAGCCCACGTTTTCAATCTTTCATATCCCTCTCCTAGATGCAGACTTCCGACTTCCCCATTGATTCTGGACTTGATTATGTTGTTTATGAATATTTTCTGATTGTGCTAGCTCTAATTCAATACTTTTTTCTTTCCGTTTTAAGAAATATACCACTGAATGAGAATGATAACACATGGATAATTTGGTGTCAGTTCCTATTTCTGCAAAAAGTAAATCTTCTGCAAAAATTCATATTTTAAATATTAGTTGTTACACATTCTTTGCCAAATATGTCCCTTTCTAAGATTGTGTTTGGATATTTGAGTTTTTCATTATGTCTATTTAATTTTATCTATACAAATATTTTGAAAATTTCTCACAAATTTAACTGCTTCTTTGGTACATTTAATATATAAGACTGAAATCTTTATGAATGACAATCAAGTAAGTATTTCATGTTTGTGACTTTATTAGAATATAAAAGTAAATTACTATGGATTGATTAATTTAACCTATAAAAAACATTATCATAAAGGCATTGATCCATCAATCACATTTTGAGATGTGACCTTTGTTTTTTTAAATTTTTTATATATCTTTTTTTTTTATTTTTTGTTTTTCAACTACAATTGACATTCAATATTCTCTTAATAGCTTCAGGTGTATAGCATAGTGGTTGGACATTTATATAATTAATAAAGTCATCCTGATAAGTCTAGGATCCCTCTGGCAGCATACATAGTTATTACAATATTATTAACCATATTGCCTATTCTGTACTTTACATTCCATGACCATTTTGCAACTACCAATTTGTGCTTCTTAATCCCTTCATCTTTTTCACACAGCCCCTCAAACCTCTTCCATCTGACAATCATCAGTTTGTTCTCTGCATCTATGAGTCTGTTTCTGGTTTATTTGTTCATTTATTTTGTTTTAGATTCTACATATAAGTAAAATCATGTGGTTGTCTTTCTTTGTCTGACTTATTTAACTTAGCATAATATACTTTAAGTTCATCTATTTTTTTGATGGTAAGGTTTTATTTTTTTTTGTGGCTGAGTAATATTTTATTCTGTATATGTACCACATCTTTATCTAATCATCTATTGATAGGCACTTAGGTTGCTTCTATATCTTGGCTATTGTAAATAATGTTGCATGAATATAGGGATGCACATATATTTTCAAATTAGTGGGTTTTTTTTTTTTTTGGATAGATACCTAGAAATGGAATTGTTTGGTCATAAGTTAGTTCTATTTTTAATTATTTGAGGAAACTTCATACTGTTTTTCATAGCTACTGTACCAATTTGCAATCCCACCAACAGTGCATGAGGGTTTCCTTTTCTCTACATCCTCAACAACACTTGTTTATTGATTTATTGATGATAGCCATTCTGACAGGTGTGAGGTGATATCTCATTGAGGTTTTAATTTGTATTTCTCTGATGATTAGTGACATTGAGCATATTTTCATGTGTCTATTGGCCACTTATATGCCCTGTTTGGAGAAATGTCTATTAAGCCCTCTGCCCATTTTTTAAATTAAATTATTATTTTTTTAGTGTTAAGTTGTATGAGTTCTTTATAAATTTTGGATATGAACCCCTTATCAGATGGATCATTGGCGAATATCTTCTCTCAAACAAAAGATTTTTGTTTTGTTAATGGTTTCCTTTGCTGCGCAAAAACTTTTTAGTTTGACGTGGTCTTATTTGTTTGTTTTTTCTTTTGTTTTCCTTGCCAGAGGTGATATATCAGGAAAAAAAAGTAATAAGAACAATGTTAGAGAGTTTACTGCCTAAATTTTTTTCTAGAAATTTTATGGGTTAGGGTCTTACATTTAAGCCTTTAATCCATTTTGAGTTTATTCTTGTATATGGTGTAAGAAAGTGGTCTAGTTTCATTTTTTTTGCATGTATCTGTCTAGTTTTCCCAACATAATTATTGAATAGACTGTCTTCACCACATTGCATATTCTTGCCTCTTTTGTCATAGATTAATTGAACATGCAGATATGGATTTATTTCAGGGATCTCTATTCTGTTCCATTGATCTACGTGTGTTTTTATTCCAGTACCATGATGTTTTGATTACTATATCTTTATAATACAGTTTGATATCATGTAGTGTGATACCTCCAACTTTTTTCTTTCTCAAGATTATTGAGTCTGTTCGGGGTCTTTTGTGGTTCCATATAAGTTTTAGGATATTCTGTGAAAAAATGCTATCGGTATTTTGATAGGGATTGCATTGAATCTATAGATTGCTTTGGGCATTATAGACATTTTAACATTATTAATTCTTCTTACCTTGAAGAATTAATTCTTCTTACTATGAGCACAGTATATGCTTCCATTTATTTGTACCTTCTTCAATTTCTTTCTTTAATATCTTATAATTTCCTGAATACAGGTCTTTTACTTTCTTGGTTAAATTTATCCCCAGGTGTTTTATTTATTAATTTTTTGATGCAATTATAAATATGATTATTTTCTTAATTTCTCTTTCAAACAGTTCATTATTAGTGTATAGAAATACAACCAATTTCTGAAAATTAATTTGTATCCTGCTACTTTATTGAATTTATTTATCAGTTTTGATAGTTTTTTCCTGAAATTTTTAAGATTCTCTCTATATATTATCATGTCATCTGCAAATAATGATAGTTTTACTTCCTTTCCAATTTGGATGCCTTTATATCTTTTTCTTGTCTGATTGCTGTGTGTAGGATTTCCAATCCTATGTTGAATAAAAATAATGAAAGTGGACATCCTTGTCTTGTTCCTGAACCTAAAGAAAACACTTTTAGCTTTTGCCCATTGAGTATGATGTTACCTGTAGATTTATCATATATGGCCTTTATTATGTTGAGGTATGTTCCCTCTATTCTCACTTTGCTGAGAGTTTTTATCATAAATGGAAGCTGGGGGGGGAGTTTATGCTTTTTTTTTCCCTGCAGCTATTGATATGATCATATGATTTTTACTCTTTATTTTGTGTGATTTATCAACATTAATCAATTTGTGCATATTGAACCAACATTGTATCCCAGGAATAAATCCCACTTGATCATGGTATATGATCTTTTTAATGTATTACTAAATTTAGTTTGCTCTGTTTTGTTGAGGACTTTTCTATTTATGTTTAACAGAGATATTAACCTACAATTTTTTTTTTTTTTTTTTGTAATCTGTTTGGTTTTGGAATCAGGCTAATGCTGACCTCATAAAATGAGTGGGGGAGCCTTCCTTTCTCCTGAATTTTTTGGAGTAGTTAGAGAAGAATAGTTGTTAATTCTTTTCTGAATGTTTAGTAAAATTCAATTGTGAAGCCATCTGATCCAGGACTTGTGTTTGTTGAGAGTTTTTTTGATTACTGATTTGATTTTGTTAGTATTATCAGTCTGTTCAGATTTTCTGTTTCTTTTTACTCTGTCTTGGAAGATTGTATGTTTCTAAGAATTTATCCATTTCTTCCAGATTTTCCGATTTGTTGACATGTAATTGTTCATAGTATTTTCCTATAATTTTTTGTATTTTTGTGATGTCAGTTGCCACTTCTTCTCTTTCGTTTCTCATTTTATTTATTTAGGCCTTCTCTTTTTTTCTTTAAAACTTAATCAATTTTGTTTACCTTTTCAAAGAAGCTTTTGTTTCATTAGTCTTTGTGTTGTAGTTCACTCTATTTCATTTATTTTTTTCTGATCTTTATTATTTCCTGCCTTCTACTTCCTTTGAACTCTATTTGTAGTTCTTTTTCTAGTTCTCTTAGGTATAAGTTTAGATTGTTTATTTGAAATATATGTTGATTTTACTCAATTTCAAAGTAACCAGTATTCTTTAATCCACTTAATCATTTAAAAAGTGAACCCTAAATTTTATGTAATTTAGGTATAAATGTTTCTGGTATCATTTTTAAGGGAAATGTAAGCAAATTGAAAAAACAGAACATACATAAAACAACAGAAATTATTTCAGAATTAATTAATTAGAATAAATTTATGAAACATGTGGAACCAAAACTAAGATCATGCATTTATACTGACAAAAGAGAAGGTAGGGTTTTTATTAAAAGATGCATATAATAATTTTTTAATAGATTTCACACTCAGATACTTGATTTAGTGAATCCATTAAATAGATTGATTAGCATATCAACTAACCAGTCAACTAGATCAAAACTATCTAGCAATTGTATGCTGCAATATTTATGCTTAAAATACCAGTTAAATTACTCTAAAAGTGTCTGTTCATAAAACATCGTTGAATGGCTCTAGATACTAATGATGCCAGTCCTGGGATTATAATCAAGTGTGTTTTACATTTTGACTATGGTACATTGCCAATTATAAAGAGAAAATTTTACCAAGTTTTTGGTTTTTCAGTTCTACTAATGCTCTCATGTCAGCACTTTCTTAGTTATTAATCTCCCATGTGAAATTGCATAGTGCTGTCTCAAAATAGATATTTTCGCATAATAGATTGTTCTCCACAGTTATTTCTGTATGTTTCAGACTTGGATGCTGGTGTCAGACACTTGGGTTTAAATTCACCCTGTAACACTTATACACTGTTTGATCCTGATATGTTACCTGACTTCTCTGTACTTCTGTTTCCCTAGGGGTAAAATTAAGTAGTACCTACCTAAAAGTGTACTGAGGGTTATATGCAAAGATATATATGTATATATACAAAAATGTATATACACATATGCACATATATATACATACAAAGAAACAGGAGGGATCATAGAAGAGTTACAGTAACATAAAATTCTCTCAATATTATTTTACAGCCTAATTGTCTTCTTAACTATTAACCTGACTTTGATTTTTGTCTCAGTTTGTTCCTTTCTTTAATCCTAACAATGATTTCTAATAGTTATAACATTTATCTGATGATATAATTTGTTTTATAATTTAAGACAAATATAGAAGAAAAATTTAATGATCTTTTTTATTTAGTTTACTATTATAAAACTACAATTCTTTGACCAATATTTTAAGAAGTACTGAAATTCTTTTTGAGAGAAGAAATTTTCCATTGCCATAGCTATGCAGATTAATTGCAGAAAAACAAAGAGTGGAAGAATGTAAACACATCAATTATTTCTTTATTTTCTTTGGTGTATAGCACACATTGTATACATCAAATACAGACCACATTCAAGGAGAAATACATCTTGTTAAGACAGCAGAAAAAGATGGAGCATGTAGAGGGAAACAAACCTAGTATCGTTCACCCAAGAATATTGAGTATTTGTAATACTCAAATACCATCTGTACACAGCAGGTACATATATACACAACAGGTATATACATATATGTGTGTGCATGCAATAATACTACACAGAGAGTTGTTATCTTTATAAAGATTAAAAATAAATATTTATAAAGATTAAAAATAAATATGTTGAGAGTAAATATAAGTTTATTCTTTAATAACATTAGTTGATTAGTTATGTTAGCCATCTGCACAAACACAGCCTGAACTTTTAAGACATGTAAATTTATGAACATTAAAACATAATTGCAAATTTTCGTTTAAAGTCCTAATTGGAAGAATGAAGAGAGCTGAAATTGTTAGTAATCTGAATGACAAAGAAAATAATTTTCAGAGAGTATAGTGCAAATAAATTAAAATCATAAAGCTAAAATACATGGATATTAATCAAAGTACTAAAAAAAGGAACCCACCCTGATAAAATTAGTCAACTCCAAAAAACAACAAAATTATTAGTATACAGATTTTTTTAATTGCTACTTACAATGAACAAAAACAACACTACCATGAGAATTATCTGTAACATAAGATGCTAGAATATGTCCATTCTCACTCTCATTCACTTCTTCCCATGTCCCACTCCTATCTTCACTGCCTCCATCTTCTGGATAAGCCTTTACAAATCTTTAATCACTTGTTGGGGAGGGGCAAAAAATTTTTCCCCTATCCTTCTTAGTACTTTTGTCTGGTCTAACAATTAAATTCACACAAGATAGATTAACAGGTGAAAAAAACAATTGAATTTGCACATATGGAAGTGTCATAGAAATGGGGCCCCCAAAGTGACCATAACAGACTGTTTATATACCATTTTAAAATAAAAAAGCTCTCATTTGTGAATATTGGACAAACAAGGGGTTAATGTTTGGGATAGTAAAGTAATAAAGAAGAAACAAAGTTCGTTTACACAGTTTTCTCAGCCTTGAATTCCCTAACTCTGGTGATAAGGATGCCCTGTGTTCAGGGGGAAAGATAGAGAATTAGGGTCCTCCTTTTTCTGTTTTTGTTTTTGTTCTGGCTGTTGTTTTTCATGTAATTTTAATTCAAAAAAATCAATAGGCCATTGTGGCATACTTTGAGTTGGCCTGAGCTGAGCCCCAACACACTCTAGGTAGCCCTCATTCAGAAAAGATTTTCTAATCTCCAATACTATATTAAGTACATAATAACCTGTAATATCTCTATCACTGTAAAATTATTATTCCTGTCTCTCTCAAAAAACTTCCATTTCCTTGAAAGTAAGGGATTGTGGTGAATTCATTTTAAAATTTCCAGTACTCAACAAATAGCAGATTTTCAATAAATAAGTCTTGGTTAATGGAAAAAGTAAAAGAATTATTAACTCATCTTCATGTCAAAATTTTCTGAGAAGATAGCATATCAAATTTAGTACCAAAATTATAAAATCTTAGTCCTGTGGGATATTCACTAGCAATGATGTTACTGGTGTTAAGAACTAAGCAAAAGTAAGCATCTTAGAATTTAACTATGTGAGACTAACTATATATAACAAGTAATTGTTGTAAATTACATAAATATCATTTGAAAATGTTTATCTTAAAAAAGTATAATCAGTTAATACAAAGACTATTCCACTCACATCTACTTATTATAGGGCAAACATCATATAATCACATAATCACCAATAATAGTAATATGGATCACTTTACAAAAGAACAATTAATTTACTCTGTTGCTGCCAAATTAAAAATGTTATAACAGCTAAAGAGTATAGTAATCTCTTGAGTATCACATAAAATGTTTTATCCCATTACTGTCTTCCTACTTTTCTATATGCTAAAGTTTTATATTCCACATTCCTATACCTAATATTTTGTTTCAGTATTAAAAACTTTTTGTATAATAAAGCCAAGGTATCAGATAAAGGTTTAATATTATCAACTTTCTCTAAACTACTTTGTGGGAAAATTAAATTTATTATTTAAATCATAAATTCATATTTACAGTCTCCTAAAAATCTAAGTTTGGGGAGAAAAATTAAAATTGATTTTTTAGAACACAGAGTTCCTAAATCTATTTTAAAAATATTACTTTATAATATATTAGCCTGAATTTCAGCCTTTTTTAAGGAATGAAATCATGCATGGCAATCCTCAATTTTACTTCGCTAAAAAAAATGTCTCCTTACAGCAATAAGTTACAATATATTCTCCTCTCCATTATTCTCATGAGCATTACGAAAGACAATTGCTTTGCTCCAATTTTGACTTTCTCACTCAGTAAAATAAATGATAATAGTTTAAAACAGGATTTTGAAAAAGGAAGGACTTTGCATCCCGAAATGGCATTTTAACTCATTGACTCTAGCTTCTTCCTCTTGCTTCTGGTATTTATTTGTTCATCCACATATGATTACTTCTGTCGATTCCACCTTGCAGAGACAGGTACAGTGTTTCCACATGTGCAGTTCTCAGCTTTTTTCTTCTTGGACAGCAAAAACGATATTACAAAGTATACAACCCTGCCCCCACGCCTTTAACAACTGTTAAAAGACAAAAATTTAACCAAGTAAATTTGAAGATCTTTAGCTTTTTTAAAGGAGTCATGAATGAAGCAGCATCTCATCTAGGAAAAGGACCATCTAGAAGGGAGCTCTGAGGAATAGTACAAAATGGAAGATTTTTATAAGCAGAAAGAGGGTGGAGCAAGGAGATTAAAAGAATCCATATTTCAGGCAAGATCACCTTCCATTAGGGGAAGTCAGGGGGTCTTTTTTTTTATTTAATTTTTTTTTTTTTTATTTATGCCTACAACACCAAGTCTTCCTAGGTGATCTCCCAACCAAGTATTAAACAGGCCCAACCCTGCTGAGCTTCTGAGATCAGACATCAGGCTTGTTCAGAGTGGCATGGCTGTAGACCATGGGGACTGTGGCTCCTCTGGGGCCAAACCCAGGACCTTCTGTGTGTAAAGCAGAGGTGCTAACCGCAACACTATGGAACCACGTCCTTGGGGGGTCTTATCAGGCTGATTACCTCACTAGTGTTGATCAGGAAATTTCAGAAACTGGAACTGCAATTAGGTTCAGAATTAAGCCTTGTTGAGGGTTACCACGAGTGACTTCACTTTGAGTCTGTTTTTTCTTTTATAACATCACAATCTTTCATCCTCCTCTATCTACAATTCACTTCAAGTTGAAGTTCAGTGTTTGTAGGTTCCTTTTTCCTACTTGTCTTAGTGTGGCACCCATTAATGAATTGGATAGATCCTTTTTTGCTGGCCCATGCCTTCTGATCTTTACATGAATTTAAGTTGTAATAATCATGTATGACTTAAATGCTAGTTGAAGGTCAGAATACTGAAACTAAGGGTCCTTATGACTTTGGTTAAATTTAATTTTAAATCCCACCTCTAGAAATATATCCCGCCCTCTCCTATACCCCTCAGAAACCCAGCCTTTTCCCCCAGATAATCAGCAACCCCGGAGGCAGCTGAAGACAGTAACCCAGACTTGACAAGGTCTGGACCTCTGACAGGCTGAAGGTAACATCTTGACTTAAGTTATGTTTCAGCTAATGAGCCCTAAGGTGGAACGACCTCCTGACTACTTTTCCATGAAACAAGACAGAGAGGTACAGGAACAAACCTCAGAACTGTCCTCAAGACCTGAAGAAATGATTTATTACTCTTACCTCACCTCTGACCAATCAGCTCCCTACACCTGTAGTATCTTGTGATTTTGCCCTATGTAATCTGTAACCTACATGGCATCGGGGAGTTGGATATCAAACATTAGCTCCTTGCCTCCAGATTGACCAGTTTAATATCAAACTATTTTTTTTTCTATATTGCAAAGTTCTGCTTATGCATTTCTTTGGACTACTGTGCACAGGAAGGCATATTCAAAACAGTTGGATCTTGGTAACAATTTCTCTTCATAAAGAACAAAAATAATAGAGCACATTTTGCAAATGAGCAGGTTCTAAAAAAGCAGTGGTCAAAATGATGATCTATTTCTAGCTCTAAAGATTAGACAGGCTTGAAACAAGCAATTTGCCTGAGAAATAACACATCTAGGTATATTGAAAGAATTTGTCACAAGATTCCTTTCCATTTCTTTCTAGTGAAGGAAAACTGCTCTGGTAAGGGAAAACGTCTAACAAAGGTAAACTACCAGTCTGCTAGCAAGACATTGCTCTGTTAGTAAGACTAGTGAAGAATGGAGGCAAGACAAACGTTTAAAAATCTGTGCCTTTCCTGGGGCAGGAAGAAAAACAATTTCTTGAACAGAGGCTATAAGCACACCACCCCAAAATATGCTTCTTTGGCATAAGGATTCTCTTGAGCTGGTTATTTTTAAGAAACAACAGACACAAGGACCCTTTTGTAAGGAACATTTACATTTATAAAGAAATTCTCTCTTTGTAAGGGTGTGTTCCTCTCTGAACCAGAAGAGAAGGATGACTAAATCTCTAGACACTCTTATCAACGATGAAAGCAATTCATTTAAGCCTAACAATCATCTTATATGGTAATCAATATGGTACTGTGGTACTAGGTTCACCTTCCCTAGTGCTTGACAGTTTCCACTTGCATACCTGATAATTAACTCCGCTTTACCCTCTTCACCCTGCTCTTAATTTCTGGTTTTGCTGTGATATTTAGACAGGGAAAACTAGTAGTTAATTTTGACATCATCTTTTAAGTATTCTTTACTTCCAGGGTAGGGGTGAGGAGGAAATATCATTCACCTGTCAAATAAGCTTTCATTCTCAAGCATCATTTGTTAACTCTTAAGACCCATAAGAAATTTCAGGCTCTCCGAGTATCAATCATATTTCATAATTCCCTACTCACCACTGTATCTACAGTGGGCACCAACCTAGAGGAATTCTTTGAGAGGTATTTGGGTGTTTATACAATTCAGGTGAGAAAAAAATACATAAATTATTATACAAGTGTCCAACCCCATAGAATGTATGACATCAGAGTGAACCCTAATGTAAACTATGGACTTTGGGTGATTATGATGTATCACTAAATTCATCAATTATAACAAATGTACCACTCTGATGGGGGATATTGATAGTCAGGTTGGCTCTACAAGTGTGAGGACAGGGAGTATATAAGAAATCTCTATACTTTTTTCTCAGTTTTGCCGTGAAGCTAAAACTTCTCTTTAAAAAAAAAAAAAAAAGTCTTAATATAAGAAAATTATTCTCGGGAAAGGATATAGGTTTCCCAGACTGCTAAAGGGGTCCATAGCACAGAAAAGTTTTAAAATATTTGACATTGAATATATAAATATGACAAAAAGATAATATTCTTGATAAGAAATAAAGAAAAATTTCCTTCCATAAGCAATAATGTGAAGAGTAAAGTATTACCAAGGAGAAAGAAACCTAAAGAGAAGAGGCAAATCTGATTTCCAAGACCCCATGGAGCAAGTGCAGAGTGTTTTGTAAGACAGTATCAAGGATGAGAGACCATTTTAATAGTGGCAGGTTAGATGGAACTGGGAGCTGAAGTAATCTCAGGGAGATTTGTAAGAAACAGGATTGAATACACATTACAGAAAAAGAAAAGTCTATTCTGGTTTATTTTTCAGTTTGTACATCAACTATGTTTCTTCATAAAACTTAGTTTATGTGATGGTGTTATTTATCTTTGAAGAGTCACCATAAAAGTTTTCCCTGCTTTCAAAGAAAATTAAAATTAAAAATGTTATAATTCTCAGAAGCCTAGTAACTTTTTCAAAAGATCTGAGGTGAAGAAAATTTCCTAACTACATATTCCCTGCACATTTAATGTTTTAGCCTTTCTCACCTTTGCTTTTATTAGTCCAAATTCTTTCCATGGAAATAACAATATAACTAGTCAAATTATTGATACAACATACGCAACCAAGTGACTAATTATTTTACTAAGAAAGCTTGAAAAGTACCTATGTCTTAAGTAGTCACTAAAAGAGAGTTCTCATGGTGCCACTCACTTAATTTCTAAATTAAGTACATTAATATTTGCTATATTTCTAGAGTAAAAATAATCTCAGAGGAAGTTATTATTTCAGAAATATAAGTTTAATGATGAAGTGTATTTAATAAACAACAAGGAATGAGAATGAAGTTCAGTTTTTTAAGCTATGATATCTTTGGGTACAGAATATGAACGATTCAGTCAACCTCTAAGGACAAATGTCCTTCCAAAGTAATCGAGTCTTAAATGCCAAACCAAAATTTTTTTGCCATAGCCTCAATGAAAATGTTCTTTTCTAAAAGATGTTCTGACTGATAGTAAATTTAATAAAGTTTAGAAATGTCAAGTTGAGTTTTAATTTCAAGTTTGTATCTACTAGAGCATAATGTGTTACAAATTCAATGTATCGAGACCACCTTTCTCCAGTTTTTTAGATTTTAGAAATAAGAACTTCAGAGAGCAAAAATAATCAAGAATCTATTTTGCTTATGCCCTTCAGAAATTCAAATAATTGACCTGAATTACAAACTTATAGAAAGTCATTTTAATATAAAAATTATAATAATAGCTAGGTTTGTGTTTCCAAATCAAGCTGCTTTTTATGATATCTATAAGTAGTCTTAATTTTTTAACTTCTAAGCTAGACTAACTATAGAATAAAAAATAAAATTTTTAAATGGTAAGACTACAATATATCAGTTAAACATCTACCCATTCTAGAAAAGATGTCATTTTTCAGTAAATATTAAGTTATCTTGCTTGAGGACAAAATAGTTATGTATGTGGTAAAATGAATTAAAAATTGACATTTAAATATCTTAGCTTCTTATAACAATTATTATATCCACAAATACAATGAGTCATAGCTTTATGTAGACAAAGCAATTGGTCTGGTTAATTAATTTAAATTTTTTAAGCAGTTGTTTTGGCACCTATGTTAATATAATTTACCCTTACTAAAAATATCTTACACATGTGTAGTTATACCTTACAAAAGATAAAGCTAAAATCTGACATTATCTTTTTAAGAGGCATCATTTACTTAATGTATTATTGAAAGACACTGTTCTTCTCATTTTTGTATGTTAACTGTCACATTTTACTTTTAACTTGTGTCTTTTATTTAAAATAAGATTTGTAGGTAGAATGTAGTTGGGTCTTAATTTTTCATCCTGACAGTTCATTTGAATTGTGGTATTTATTTATATTTAAAATAATTATTGATATTATTGGATTTAAAATTGCCATGTTGCTATTTGTTTTATTTTTATACCATGTTTATTTTTGTTTATTTTACCCTATTTCTTGCCTACTTTTAAAACTGATTTTTATTCATGTTTATCTCTTCTTGGCTCATTAGTTATAACTCTTCATATTGTCATTTTGATAGATGAAATAAGGATTGTAGTATACAACTTTAAATAATCACACATATCATTTTTTGCAGTATCATTTAAGGACCTAAAAATAGTGTATTTCTCTTTGTATCTCTCAGTCTTTATGCTATTATTAACATTCATTTTACTTCTTATGTATCTTTATGAAGAATAAATATAGACCATTGTGAAAATTCTTTATTTTAGAGCAAAATGCTAGAAAAAGAAAAATAACCTCACAACACGATTATATTTATATTTGACAGAAATTATACAATTGCTAAATACAGTTTTGAGCTTAGCCAATATTTAATATCCTTTTCTCTTATTAGTTACTTTTGTAATGGAAAGGCAGTATTTGTTTCTCTTCTAATAGTCTGAAGTGCTTATTTGACTTTGCTGGCCCTTTCCCAGCATGAGAGTTTTGTCTCTCTGCTGGAGGCTCCCAATTAAAGGTCAG
>NW_011888848.1:5157164-5162783 GCF_000151845.1 Pteropus vampyrus
ATTTTTCAGTAAATATTAAGTTATCTTGCTTGAGGACAAAATAGTTATGTATGTGGTAAAATGAATTAAAAATTGACATTTAAATATCTTAGCTTCTTATAACAATTATTATATCCACAAATACAATGAGTCATAGCTTTATGTAGACAAAGCAATTGGTCTGGTTAATTAATTTAAATTTTTTAAGCAGTTGTTTTGGCACCTATGTTAATATAATTTACCCTTACTAAAAATATCTTACACATGTGTAGTTATACCTTACAAAAGATAAAGCTAAAATCTGACATTATCTTTTTAAGAGGCATCATTTACTTAATGTATTATTGAAAGACACTGTTCTTCTCATTTTTGTATGTTAACTGTCACATTTTACTTTTAACTTGTGTCTTTTATTTAAAATAAGATTTGTAGGTAGAATGTAGTTGGGTCTTAATTTTTCATCCTGACAGTTCATTTGAATTGTGGTATTTATTTATATTTAAAATAATTATTGATATTATTGGATTTAAAATTGCCATGTTGCTATTTGTTTTATTTTTATACCATGTTTATTTTTGTTTATTTTACCCTATTTCTTGCCTACTTTTAAAACTGATTTTTATTCATGTTTATCTCTTCTTGGCTCATTAGTTATAACTCTTCATATTGTCATTTTGATAGATGAAATAAGGATTGTAGTATACAACTTTAAATAATCACACATATCATTTTTTGCAGTATCATTTAAGGACCTAAAAATAGTGTATTTCTCTTTGTATCTCTCAGTCTTTATGCTATTATTAACATTCATTTTACTTCTTATGTATCTTTATGAAGAATAAATATAGACCATTGTGAAAATTCTTTATTTTAGAGCAAAATGCTAGAAAAAGAAAAATAACCTCACAACACGATTATATTTATATTTGACAGAAATTATACAATTGCTAAATACAGTTTTGAGCTTAGCCAATATTTAATATCCTTTTCTCTTATTAGTTACTTTTGTAATGGAAAGGCAGTATTTGTTTCTCTTCTAATAGTCTGAAGTGCTTATTTGACTTTGCTGGCCCTTTCCCAGCATGAGAGTTTTGTCTCTCTGCTGGAGGCTCCCAATTAAAGGTCAGGTTTTGCAGCATCTCCTTTTCCTCGGGGTATAGAAATAGAATCTCTTGAACTCTATACCATTTATTGTTTTTTCATTTTTCCATGAAACTTTCCACAAATGGAGAAATGCTACCTCTGAATTGCAGAAAGAATATTCTATATCAACATAAAAGAAAAATATATTTTTATTCACTCAGTTCATTCAAATGCCTACTACAGTGAAGAAAAAAAGGCAAAGCGGTATCCATTAGATATATGTTTTATATTTTAAAAGTATTATTGGCTATATAAGAATATTCACAAAAACATAAATTTCTGCCTCCTAAGGCAGAGTTTTGATTAATATTTTTGAAATGATTCTTTTCCTTAAATTCTCCTGCATAATATTTACTGTCTAGTACAAACTTGAATTGCAAGACATCGAGAAAAAGTACAATTTTCTTGAAATTATTAATTCATTGGACAGAAATTCTAAAATGTGATTGAAACTCATTCAATTCAACCCATGAGGAAAGATGTCACTTTGTCTCTCTAAGTTTTATCATGCTAATATATACAGAATCCATTTGGTAATAGCGTTTTATAAAATTCTCTATTTTCTATAATAAGAAAAAAATGTTATTGAGTTTCTCGTAGATATTGAACCAAAGTTTATCTCACTCATTTAAGGCTAATTTTCCTTTAAACTTGTAGTTTTAGTCTAAAATTTAGAAAGCATTAATATCTTTCTTGAGGTCACAAATGCAAATGGTAAAATTTTTATTCAAATAAAAATATGTTCAATTTCAAAGCTTCAGGGACTTTCCCTTAGCATAAGCTCCCATATTTTATAGAATACACATATATGTTTACTATTAAAATAATAAAAACAACATGTTTCTGTCAAAACGTATATTGCTTCATTTAAATTCACCCATATTCCATATAATAGAATCATTATGTTTGTTCCTACAAACCTATTTGGTAGATCACAGACCTTATATGCTTACTCTTGATAACAACAAAAGCATGCTGATTGTTCTCATTTTTAAGTTATGACAATGATTCTCAAGAGGACTTATCATGTTGCCTGATAAAGATAATTTCTCAAGTCCACTTACTTCCCCACCCTTCTGAAGTGATGGTTCATTATCTCTCTCCTCACAAACATCTACTCTAGTCTTTCTTTTAATCCAATGATTAGCTTTTAATTTAGCAAGAAAATTGAAACAATCAGAAGAGAACTTCTACCAGCTCCACTCCTGCATCTACCTACCTGCCTGGATTTGTACCTATATAATTTGACTTCTTTTCTGTTAGTATAGATCTATTGAAGGCCAATTTTTCGCTTATGAATTAGATTTCATTCCTACTTCCCAATTCAAAGGCATTTCACCAGCAATTCTACCTTCTGTCTCATGTCTCTCTAAAATTTCCCTCTTTATTGGATCACATGCATTAACATGCTCCTATTTTACCCAAAGTTTAAAAATTCTTTCTTGCCTGTTTCCTCTCCCACCATTGTTCCGTTTTTTGTGCTCCCCTTAGTAGAGTAACATTCTTTGACAGAATTGCCTATATTCCATCACCAATTATACTTTTCCCACATAAATTTAAATTTAATCAATGTTTTGTTCACATCGTTACATTGGATTTCTTTTCAATTCTGATGTATTTTTTATTGTGTCGAATTAGTTAAACTGAAACTACTTTCCTGCCCAGTTCTATGTTGTGGGTCACGATAAATATTTCACTCAAGATTTGGAAAGTGAAAATGACCTAGCAGCCATGTTATTTGTTTTGGACATTGGAAAAGTTAGAGCAAGGCATTAGACATTAAGGTAATTTATACATGTTGTCAATCATCTGCTGGTTCACTTTGTTAACTTTCTTGCAGCAACTCCAGCTCCCTCTGGATCCTCCTTCAGTCTCCGATTTCTTGATTAGGTTCTTGCTTAGTACTGTGAGGTGCCATGCTCTCTCTCATGCTTTGTCATATTCATTCCCAAGATCTTAAACACAGTCTATATATGCTGAAAACCCTCTCCTTTACCTCAGACTCCTATATTTAAAAGCATACTTGTGATCTACACTTAGATATCTAAATGCACTTCAAAAGCAATTCTCCTAAAACTCAAATACTGGCCTAACTTTTTCAAGCCCATTTGTCACAGTGTTTCCCCATCACTTAATGACAATTTAATAACTTTTATTTCTCTGACCTAAAACTCTAAGTTATCTTTCACTCTTTCTATCACACCTCACACACATTCAGGTAGGAAATCTCTGTGTTATACCTGTTCTGTCAAGTGTTTAACCATTTCTCATCACTTCTGCTACCACGCTGGTTGAAGCCACTACCATATTTTACCAGGATTGTTGCAAAACCATCTGACTACTTATCCTGACCACATCCTTATCACCCTTTAGTCCATTATCAACATAGAAGCCAGAGTGATTGAGAAATATGGCAGATCATTTAATCTCCTTGCTGCAATCCCTTATTCAGCCAAATACCAGAAAATAGAAAATGAGTTAAACTTTGTTCATAATAGTCATTATAAAAGAATACGAATTACTATTATGGAAAACTATTATGGAAAACTATTATGATTAATTCCATATAGAATAAAATGTTATGCTTTTTATAAATAGCAAAAAATAATGAGACAGAAAAGAGTAAGAGAATCAATTAATTTAGTGTATTATGTATTTATATACTTCTAGTTCATTAGTTACATCTGTAACTTTTTCCAGAAAGGTTTACAGTTTTAAAGATTCAATACTATAAAATAGAATGTATTCAAATGTAAAAATAAAAAGCAGTGAATAAGGTAGAGACATAAGTATATCCAAAATTAGATATAAAACTTAAAAAGATTTTGATAAATCTTTTAAATAAGTGGCTCACAGATTTGTCTCTAAGTCTTTTGACAGTTAAGGGAAATGGGAAAATTGATTAGTAATAACTCACAGAGTCCAAAACATAGAAGAAGATGAAAAGAAAAGAGGAAGAGAAAATAAGAGGAGTAGGAGGATCAGGAATTAGAAGAAGAGAAGTACTCAAGACATTATACATCAGGTGACAATAAATAGTGATCTCTGAGGGGTGGAAAACAAAGGAGATGAGCTGTAATATTGACCCATTTCACTGCTCGGAGGAAGTTTCCAGACCATGGTGCAGGAAGAGGGAAACCATGCAGAGTTTATTAGTATCCCTGAGCTGGAGAGACAGAGCTACAAGCCCAGGAAAGCAAGATGGTTAGAGTTTACAGGTACAGAAGAGGAGAGAAATACACAGAGATAAAATTCAAACAATCTGAAGAGGGTCACCCTGAAGTATTCAGCTGGGTACTGACTGACATATGCATGTGAATACATGGAAAAATACCCATAGAATAAACATACCTTTAGTCCTGATTTATGAAACTTAAAATGGAAAACTTGAAAGAATGCAACTGTTTTTAAGTAACTTTGCCACATCCCAGAATTAAACTTTAACAATATTTATAGAAATAAAAAATATCCAGCACCCAACAAAGTTCAGAATGTATAGCCTCCAATAAAAATGACCAGACAGGCAAGGAAGAAGGAAAATACAATGCATAATGACAAAATCTTAGATGACTCAAGTGATAGAATTAGTATGCAAGGATACTAATTAGTATGCATCTCTATCACTTAGAGATGACTCAAGTGATAGAATTAGTATGCAAGGATAATAAAACAGTTATGAATGGATTTCATATATTCAAGACTTAGAGGAAAATTTTAATATATAAAGAGAGGCCTAAAACACAAAACAAGATCTGAATCAAACTGCTAGAGATGAAGATGATAAAGTCTCAAATAAAAATTATAATGGGTGGTTCAGATAAGGAGACATCTACTTTAGCCATGAAGGAGTAGGGCCTGGTTTAGGATCCCCATGTGAAATAACTAAAAAGAAAAGAAAAAATAAATAAAACAATTGTTTTTAAGACACTGAACATCAAGAAAAAAATCCTAGAAATATAGGAAACAAACAAGATGAGCCCTACAGTTATCTCAGCTTCTTGCCTTGGGAGAGTTTGCAGGTATAGGTGAAGGAGGAAGAAGTATGGTACTACCAGTGGTCTCCTTGATTACAGGAGATAGACCTGAGGGTCTGAGAAAACCAAGAAAAGAAAGTTTCACTGAAAGGAAACCCTGCTCTATGCACAATATCTTCTGGAAATATTCAGCAGAGTTCTGATCAAAATATGCATTCAAGAAACTAATGCTAAGGGAAAAAACACTTAAAATCATTAGATGAGAGTGTACTCAAACTCACAAAGGGTCATAGGTAGTGTCTGTTCCCATAAGCCAGACTCAAAACCTTCTTAATTCTTTTGGCCTTGGGCAGAGTCCTCAAGAAGAAGGGTCTAGCCTCAATAGTAGGGAGTAATTCATCCCAGATTAAAAGTTGCTCTCATCCAACATATCAGATAATTAAAGCATTACTGAAAGAAACAAACTATATTTAATTTCTTCCCCCAAACAAATCTCAAAAACTGTAGAAATGCAAAATTATCC
>NW_011888848.1:5164668-5170079 GCF_000151845.1 Pteropus vampyrus
GCAAGATGGTTAGAGTTTACAGGTACAGAAGAGGAGAGAAATACACAGAGATAAAATTCAAACAATCTGAAGAGGGTCACCCTGAAGTATTCAGCTGGGTACTGACTGACATATGCATGTGAATACATGGAAAAATACCCATAGAATAAACATACCTTTAGTCCTGATTTATGAAACTTAAAATGGAAAACTTGAAAGAATGCAACTGTTTTTAAGTAACTTTGCCACATCCCAGAATTAAACTTTAACAATATTTATAGAAATAAAAAATATCCAGCACCCAACAAAGTTCAGAATGTATAGCCTCCAATAAAAATGACCAGACAGGCAAGGAAGAAGGAAAATACAATGCATAATGACAAAATCTTAGATGACTCAAGTGATAGAATTAGTATGCAAGGATACTAATTAGTATGCATCTCTATCACTTAGAGATGACTCAAGTGATAGAATTAGTATGCAAGGATAATAAAACAGTTATGAATGGATTTCATATATTCAAGACTTAGAGGAAAATTTTAATATATAAAGAGAGGCCTAAAACACAAAACAAGATCTGAATCAAACTGCTAGAGATGAAGATGATAAAGTCTCAAATAAAAATTATAATGGGTGGTTCAGATAAGGAGACATCTACTTTAGCCATGAAGGAGTAGGGCCTGGTTTAGGATCCCCATGTGAAATAACTAAAAAGAAAAGAAAAAATAAATAAAACAATTGTTTTTAAGACACTGAACATCAAGAAAAAAATCCTAGAAATATAGGAAACAAACAAGATGAGCCCTACAGTTATCTCAGCTTCTTGCCTTGGGAGAGTTTGCAGGTATAGGTGAAGGAGGAAGAAGTATGGTACTACCAGTGGTCTCCTTGATTACAGGAGATAGACCTGAGGGTCTGAGAAAACCAAGAAAAGAAAGTTTCACTGAAAGGAAACCCTGCTCTATGCACAATATCTTCTGGAAATATTCAGCAGAGTTCTGATCAAAATATGCATTCAAGAAACTAATGCTAAGGGAAAAAACACTTAAAATCATTAGATGAGAGTGTACTCAAACTCACAAAGGGTCATAGGTAGTGTCTGTTCCCATAAGCCAGACTCAAAACCTTCTTAATTCTTTTGGCCTTGGGCAGAGTCCTCAAGAAGAAGGGTCTAGCCTCAATAGTAGGGAGTAATTCATCCCAGATTAAAAGTTGCTCTCATCCAACATATCAGATAATTAAAGCATTACTGAAAGAAACAAACTATATTTAATTTCTTCCCCCAAACAAATCTCAAAAACTGTAGAAATGCAAAATTATCCACCACTCAAAAACCCACAATAGTAATAGCCAATCAAAAATGATCAAACATTCAAAATAACAGGAAAACGTAATCTCAAATGAGAAAAATCAATCAACCCAACAAATTCAGTACTAACACTAATGGTTATTAGCAGATAAAGACACTTAAAAGTTATAATAACTGCATTTTATATGATAAAAAATAAAAGATGAGAAATTTTAAATAAATACTTGGAAGATATTTTTTTAAGCTGCATATCAAATCACTGAGGTAAAGACTATAATGTCTGAGAATAAAAAATATACTGGATAGTATTAATGACAGATTAGATATTGCAAAAAAAAAAATAGTAAACTTGAAGACAGCAACAGAAAATATCCAAAATGACACACACAGAGAAACAGAATTCCTAAAAAATGAACAACTACTAGAGGCCTAACATATGTGTAATTGGAATCCCTGACAGTGAAGAGAAAAGAGGGGACATAAAAAATATTAGAAGAAATAATGATTAAAAAAACTTACCAAATTTAATGGAACTATAATCCTACAGATCCAAGAAGCTTAATGAACTCTAATCATAAGAAACATGATGGAAACTGCAAGGCATACAACATCATTTCTCAAAATCAGGAATAAAGAAAAAAAAAAGTTTAAAACAACCAGAGGGAAAAGCAGCCATTACATAAGAAGCAACAAAAATAAAGAAAAGACGGAATCCTCATAAAATATGAGTCAAGCAATCATGTTTTGGTAACATCTATACAGCGCTGGAAAAAAAATCTGACAACCTAAAAATATATATCCAGAAAAAAAATATATATTTCCAAAAGAAAAACAGAATAAAGAACTTTTCAAATATACAAAAGGCTGAAAAATTCATCACCAGAAGACTCACACTGCCAGAAATGTTAAAGGGAATCCTATGGGCAGAAATAACATAATACCATGTGCAAATCTGGATCTACACAATGGAATAAAGAGTATTGGGAATAGTAACAAAATAAGTACACATAGAAATATTGACTGTTTAAACCCAAACAATACCAAAATGTTGTGGTGTTTATAGTTATATAGAAGTAAAATGTGTAACAGTAGCAAAAAAATTAAAGATGTGTATTATAAATTCTAACCCACTAACCAAAAATGTGCACTGAACTCTACTATCACTATAATAACAGCAAAAAAGTATAGATAATAATCCAAAAACATATGAGAAAAATAGAAAACAAACAGCAAGATGGTAGATTTATAATCATATCAATCACTTTAAAAGTTAGTTAGTTGAAATACTCTAACAAAAAATCAGATTGTCAGAATAAAAACATAATCCTTTAGCTAAAATGACCAAGACTAATGAGAGAAGACTCAAATTACCAAAATCAAAAAATTAAAGAGCAGACAGCACTACCACTTTACAGAAACAGAAAAGATTATAAGAGAACACTGAACAACTATATAATAATATAGTCAGATAACCAAAATGAAATGGGTAATTTACAAAGAAGAAATGAACTACTGAAAACTGACTGAAAAAGAACTAGAAAATCTGAAAAAAATTACACAAATAAATATTGGATTACTAATTTAAATACCATGTCATAAAGTTGAGTCCAAACCCAAACAGTTTAATGGATGAATTCTACCAAATATTTAATTAAGAATTAATGTCAATTATTGAGAAACTCTTCCAGGAAAAAAAAAAAAAAAAAACAGAAATAAGATGCATTTAACAACTCACTTGATGAGGCCAGTATTACTCTGAAACCAAAACTAGACAAAAATATAACAAACTACAGAACAATATCTCTTATAAATATGGACACACAAATCTTCAACAAAATACCAACACACAAATCCAGCAACATATACAAAGGATTTTAAACCATAACTAATGAGATTTTTCCCAGAAATAAGATTAGTTTACTTTTGATCTCCAGAGCTATACTATGATTAAATTTATATTGCTTAAATTCATTCTGTTTGTAAGAGTTTATTGTGGCAGCAACAGGAAACTAATATAGGTTCTCCTTGTTACATATTTTTGTTGAAGTTCTTGGCTTACACAAATATAGCCATGATTGCTATAGTGCCTAGGCAGTTGAATCAGTAATTCTTTTTAATTTAATAATAAATTTGAAAAATTCCCATTGTTTTAAGTATTTGTTAAGGTAATTTCTTTTAATGGCTACATAGTAATATCTTATATGGAAGGACCATAAACTGTTTAACAGTTATGTCTAGAATATTACTATTATTTATGCTGTTATAATGAACATTCTTACATGTTAATTATTTTATGGAATTTCTAATATCCCCTTAATATAAACTCCTAAAACTGTCATTGTTGGATCAAAAAGATGCATCATTTAATGTTTTTCATATGATGCCTACATTAACAGTACCACAATCAGAATGAGAGTGCCAGTACTCATGTACCCTTTATGACAATATCTATTTTCCTTTTTCCCCCTCGATGGTGTAAGTAGTAAATAACTGTTCAACACTGTTTTACTCTACATTTGTCATATTATTAGTGATAGAATCTTAATGTTGAAAGAACATTGTGATTTGTTTAAATTTATTTAAAAGTTTTCTTAGTCTTTCTAAACATCAAATGATCAGTCTCACATGTTTATAGAGCCCTTGTTACATTCACGATGTATCTGTGTTCATGTTGAAAAAAAAAACTAACAAGTTCCTATCTTCACAGGGTTTACAATCTCACCGTGAACCACAAATTAGCTATCATTTAATGACCAACCACTTCTAGGTACTATAATGAAGTCTTTTATATGTATTTCTTATTAAAACCTTGTAGCAATTTTCTTATTATCTCTTTTAAAAATGTCAAGATCAGGATCCAGAGAGCCTAAAAGTAAGACTTAGATCATTTGGTTAATATGTACAGTACTCTGCTAGAGACTGAAAACATTGCAATGAGGTAAAACGTAAATAATTAAATTTCAATGTAATATAAGCTTAGTACTAGATGGCAATGTAGAGAATGTAGTAGATTTGTAGGCTTAATTTCCAGGCTTTTTTGACTAATATTAGGTCCTTTTCCAAACTCTATGTCATTGTCTAAATCATTTTTTTTCCTGAGCTACTTTTTTCCCTTAAAAAAAAAAGGAATTAATTATGCCTATATTACAATTTGGCCTTGATTATATATTATGCATGCAAATTACTAAAACAGAGCTACTACCCTATTTGTTCTACTGAACAATAAGCTATAGGAGAGCAGGGATTATATCTATACTACTAAATATTTTATTCAGTCTGCCTAGGATACTGCCTATCAAATAGTAGACACTCAAAATATTTGTTCCAGTTTCCCTTGTTTTAGTTATTACCCAGTATTAGAATACTCTCGTAACTATCCATTAAAATCTATTTATGTGTGTGCTTTTTATTTCAGCCTTTATATAATTCAGTTTGCTCTGAATAGATAGGAATATTTCCAGCTTCAACGATGAGTCATAACTGAGAAAACTGTGGAAATTGTGTCCTAATATGTGATTCATGATGACCCATGTTGCTTCTACATTTTAAAAAAGTTTTTTATTTATCTGTGATCCTTTGAAAAATGTCATAAAGCTCTCTGTGTGTAGTCATTTGACCTACTGAGAATATGGATGCATTTAAAATAATGAAAATAAATGTCATTTGTGATAATAAATCAAAAATCAATGAACATCTTATTTTTAGCTCATTTCCTCTCCAGCTAGTGCAATTTAATGTAGAATATCTTAGAAATTTTCTCTTGTCAGTATCTAAAAATAAGAATTTTAGTCTCTATATGCTAGATACAAGACAGTTTTTTTCTTTTTTAATATAGTAACTAGCAGGTAATATATATTGAAATAATTACTCAACCACCACTTCTTATGGCCAAAAAAAAAGAGAAAAAAATTCCCTTTTGCCTAATTCTTTAATTTAATACTAGTAAGTTCTTTTTTGAGAACGATCCTTAAACTGCCTACTTTTGATAGCTTATTTTTCTAATCCATCTTATTTGAAGTTAGAATGTTCACTTAGTTAACCTTTAGTAAAATATTTTAAGCCTAGCATAGCAAAACAGTAATAAAAGTGTTTTATATTATTACATAATGATTTTCCTGAAGGC
>NW_011888848.1:5171939-5186708 GCF_000151845.1 Pteropus vampyrus
GCTTCTTTTTCTTTCACCAGCTATCTGTAATGATTAATACTAATCCTTTGTGTTCATGCTGTTAGTTCATATTCAATACTAAAAAATAATTATGTTCTTTCTTATTGTAGTAGTATGTATAAAATAGTACTTGGACTGTTTTATTATAATGAATTACTTGAAAAGGTAAATAAAGGTGTATGATGAGAACAAGTGGAGTGAGTAAACAGAAAAAAAAAGAGAATAATGCACAGAATAATGCGAGTGGAGAGAAAATTATAGTTTACAGAGCCTTAAAGAAATAAAGGGGCATTGAAGTGGGAAGAGACTGGAGAGGACCGATGGGAAAGAGTTGTCTGTTTTAATTGTCCAAACATAGCTGGAATAAAGCTTCCAACTTTAAAAGTAAGACAATTCTCACAAGCATATCAAGGGGTACAATCATTTCTGTCTCACCCCCTACCTTGAACTTAAAATCCAAATGATATCCTTATTATTAATTCTAGAGAAAATGAGAGCAGGAAAGCCAATATAAAATTGGTTATTCAGGCAAATGTTCTTGTTGAAACTTCACAGGTATTGATAACCAGTATCTTCATTTATTGCATCTCTGTTATTTAAATTTAATAATACCCTTCTGTTTATGGGCTTTTAAAATCTCTTACCTATGTGGAGCCTTTAAAATGAAGCAAATGTATGCCAATTTATCACTCTATCAAAAAATATATTATTGTGCATCCTGGTTTTTATTATGGAAGTATATATCAATATTATTATTTTGAAACTTTGCTTCAAAATATTTATATATGTAACTTTAGTTTTTTTCTTTAGATATCTATTAAGTCCTCTAAATGATGTTATTTATAATCAAAGTATTCCACTAATAATAGTTCTCCTTTTAATTGTGCATGCAATAGTAATTTCTCAAATTTTCCTAGAAACCATGTCACGCATTAACAAATGAGTTTATTATGAGTACACACAGTCAAAAAAATATACAGAAAACTTGTAAACATTTTCATGTTGCAGAGAAATAACACTAAAGTCTCTCATAGTCTCTGACATGGTATTACTTAATGCTCACTGACAATTTTAAATCAGTTTATCAGATAAATAAAGTAACTACATAACATAAAACAGCCCCTGTAATCAGTTGTCAACATATTGTGGCATGTCGCAATATATACAGCTGAAAAAGAACCACAATATAAAATTTCATATCTTTGCTTTGACATTTCAACTTAATCTATCAGAAATTTAATCATGGCTAACTGCTTTATTGCAGTGTATAACTATGTATTTATTTGTTTATTCAAGTAACTCACTTCATTTCTATATTCTGTGTGTAAATTCCTTCAACTCTATGCTTGGCATATGTGAATAAACATGATCTTTATCATGAGGTTAGGTTGACATCAAATCTTTTTGCTAGGTCAATCAAAGATACAAATACCAGTGAATATAAACATCAGTTCACATACCATAAGGTATAATCAACTAAAGGATCAAAAAATTGAACTTATATTAAACAAATTGGTTTTATGTTTAGCCTAGTCTGGGTAAACTCATTTATATGGTAAAACTTTATATATGCTTTCTATTGAAAATTTTAAATGTGAGGTTTCAGTAATAAAAGTACTTCAAATATGAAAATATTCTTATTCCCAGATTTAGTCTTCTAAGAGGATAAGACTCTAGTCATCATGAATGTGCTTGAAGATGTAAATAAAAAACAAACAAAAAAATCAAATCTTCCCAAGCAATCTACTGCCAGGCTCAGCAAACTACAGGTTGAGGAAGTAATTTTTTTTTTGGTCAAATATCCTGGTTTTATTCTGGTGCTGCTGTTCACTAGCTGTACAACCTAAAACAAATTATTGTTGTTTTAGTTTTCTCATGTCCAAAATAGAAATATACCCTTTAAAATATAATCTAATATTTATCTCACAAGTCTGATAGAACTATTAAAAGATAGAGCACATGCAAAGGGTTTAGAAAGAAGTTGGCACAAGTTCTCAATAAATTCTAGTTATTATTATTTTTGTCATTCTTCTTATTATTACCAATTTTTTCCTAAGTAATAAACTTTGATGTTGATAATCAACTAATCAAGTAGTATTTCGTGAATTCTCCAATTAGAAATTAATAAATCATCTCTGCTTCCTCTTGGAAATTAGAATTAATAAGTAGTATTTGACCAATATTCCTCAGACTCTGGCACTTATACTTCTGTCAAGAGAGTTGAAAGCACAGGATAATGAATGACAAAAGAAAACAAAGCACAATCCAGCTTAGCTGGATTTGGACATCAAACCCTAATCTAAAGAATAATGTAGAGATGGGTTATTGTTTTGGCCTAAATAGAGGATTTAAGGAAATTCTTTCCCTTCAAGGCCTTGACCTGAATCTTTGAAACTTACCAGAATCTCATTAGTAATTTTGCAGAAGAGAGTAGAAGGTAATTAAGATGGCTAGGTACGTGGCAGCAACCTGGGCCCTTCACCACGAAAGAGAACTCCATACCTTTATGCATAGCCTTCCAATTCAGCAACTTCACCAATATACAATTATGGGCCAATCAGAGATTTCAAATCTGGACAAACCTAGAAAAGATTAATTTACTTTCAAAACCCAGTTTATATTAAACAAAATCATTATATGAAAATTTTTGAATATACTAAGTCCAGTGGCTAAGTATATTATTAATCTTGTGAGATGTGTAGAGCAAATTTCTTCCCTTATCAACTACAGAGGTCTAAAAGAATTGTAATACATTCATCCTTCCCACCAAAACTTATAATATAATTTAAGAGTGTTCAAACTACTACTACTGCATAACAAAAACTTCAAAAATTGGTTATCTAAAACAATAATTTTTTTTTGTTCTCATGAATTCTGTTAATGAGAAATTTGGACAGAGCGCAACAATTACAGCTTGCTTCTGCTGGGAAGACTAGATAACTGACCTTGACTCAACAGCCTGGGGCTGGAATCAGCTGAAAGTTTCTTGATTCCTGTGTCTAACAATTGTTTCTGACTGTCTAATGAAACCTCAGCTTAACTTCCTCACAACATGGCTATCTCAGAGTAATCAAACTTAAGTAGCATTTCAGTGCTCCAAAAGCAAATGTCCTGGTGACAAGTTCATCACCTTCTCTAACTTAGCCTTTATAGTCACACTGCATTACTTCTGCTGCATTGTATTGGTTGTCATTGACTCACAAGCCTACTCAGAATTCAAGAGAAAGAACTGAGCAGAGTGTCAAGGTCATAGTAGCTATCTTGCTAAATATAATCTGCCACAAAGATATAGAATTACAATGTAAAAATAGTAGAAACCATATTAAAAAGCAAACAAATTAATGTCAAATTTTGAATATAACTATCAGCATAAACTAATATCAGGAATTGTAGATATCAGTGAAACCTACTCTAGCAAAAAATAACCTTATGGAAGAGACTGGCCCTCAATTGGGCCTTGAAAAATATGTAATATGCTTTAACAATCCCTATATACTTCAGAAAAGAACATACTGATGCCCAGCTGGTCTCAATTTCCCCTTTAGAATCAATTATGGTCTGCCAATTTCTTATAAGAGTTAGTATTTAGAGAAGGAAGAAAATTGACAATAACAAATATAAGAGTAAGAACTTCTAATATAGGCTAGAACATAGCTATTGATATATTAGCTATTTTTCCTAATATAGCAAGTACAAAATTTTGTTTAATTATGAAAAGAAACCAAATTATAAGTAGTTTCAAAATCCCAGATTAAAGAAAGAAAGGTAAAACTTATAAAGACTCTTCATTGAAAGAATATCAGTGAATGAATTTTTCCATTTTTATGTTAAATACCTTTTAAACAATACTTTTTGAGTCTCTTTAAATAATTTTAAAGGTAAGAGAAAAAAATCTTGCCAGCTTGGCCTGATTCAAACCAAATATCTCACTTCACAAAAGATATTTTCTGGATTTCAATTGCCAAAAATAGCATTCTTTCTCCGAAAACCTGTTTTATGAATAAACTATGAAATACTTCAATATTGATATATATTCTTTTAAAAACAATAGCAAGATAAAATAGCATTACTTAGCAGATAAAAACATGGCAGAAATATATGAAATATACATTCTAAAAAGTCTTATAGATTTCTAGTTTCAGCTCTGACATATAAACATCTTGGAAGTCTTTACTCCCATCTTTACAATGAGAAATAGTTGGACAAACCGAAAATTGAAGACTTTGTTTAGACCCATCAGAGAATTGGGGTGGTAGGGTAAATGCCACCCCAAAATCTGGAGAGAGAGGTATATCCAGAGAGATACAGCAATCAAGATTTGTCTCGCTGGAGCAGAAGCATATAGAACCATAATACTGAAGAAACATTTGGTAATTTTGATGACTCTTTGGAAACTGAAGATGGATAAGCATGAGGTTAAGGACACACTTTTAAAGAATCCTACCAGGTATTCATTGTAAGGATCCAAGAAAGATACCCTTGTGGCCCTGTCAGGGGAGAGGAAGTGTGAAACACTCCCAGACCCTTCTCCAGGGGAAAGAGCTTTGCCTGAACAACTCTGAAACCCTAGCTCAGCTGGGTGAAGGAAATCCCTGCCCACTTCGGCCTCTCCTGCTTTCCTGTCTCACTTACAGGGGAAAACTACAGGGAGAGGGCTTTAAGGATACAAATTAGGAATGTTACAGACAGGGAAGGGACTAAGAAACAAGATTAAAAAAAAAAAGCTATAAACTGAAGGAAAGTGAAGAACACTTATGAAGGCCACAGCCTGAGGCAAAGTCCCACTAAAAGACTGAGATTTAATCAAAAGATTATAGAAAGTTTTCCCTCCCCCACCAAAGCAAAGAGGCTCCAGTACAATAATAATAATTACAACCCAAAGAGCTGCAAAACACAGTGTCTAGGAACAATACCTGGAAAAGCCTCTAGGACAAAAAGAAGACATAAACAAGGACAGTAAAGGAATTTGAAGCCTCTAGTACCTATAACTACAACAAACATTAAACACATTCCAACTCCAAGACATGAACAGAAATCTTCACATTAAGGCTGATTTACTTTATTTCATCTTACCCAATACAGCATGTACAGCCTTCAAAAAACAATCACATACTTCCCTTGAAGACAAATTCTGTGCAATATGCATAATTATTTTTAATAATACTTGTTTAATTAATAACTAGAGACACAAAAGTGCTTTATATTGCTCTTTTGTTAGCCGTTAAAATTTTGATAACTTGTAAACAGAAAAGAGTCTCACTTTGACTAAAATCTGAGAATAAATTGCTCACATCTTTCAGTTTATTCTAGGCTGAAAATTTTAGCTCTAATAATCAGGTAAGTTTCAGCCAGTTCAATATCTAAAAGACTCCTTTTATGAAGAGCATTAAAAATAGCATAATATTTGTTGAAAATGACTGAACCAAATTCTAGTGTTTGAGTTATACAGTTTCTTTGTGCACATATAAAATTAATTATGAATGGGCTTTTTTATCCTTTTTATAATCTCACAAATAAATAATAACCCATTACCAATATGTCCTTATCATTTCTATGTGTAATCAATGTGAAATTATCAATGAGATATTTTTATTTACTTTTTTATAGTAGGCGTTAGAGGTCTAGTGTGTGTTTTACTCTTAATGCACATCTCAGTTTGTAGTGACCACATTTCAAGGTCTCACTAGCCACATGTGAATAGTGGTTGCTGTGCTGGACATTGCAGACTTGGGGTCTTAATGTTTGCCTAAATTTTGGCTTAAAATAAAGACTTTAAGTACTGTTTTTTCTTTGTTTGCTTGTTCTGCCTATTGATATCTACTGAAGTTTTCCTCTAGTTTAAGAAATTCTCCAATTCAAGATGTCAACTGCTTGGCAGTTAACGAAATCATTTTTGTTTAGCTGAAGTTCTCTGACTTCCTTCACCTGAGAGTTCCGTCTCACACCTGTAGTACTCTTCAGTGAATGTTGTACTTCATGTAATTTGTTTTTTTATCTACATGCTTTGGGAAAAAATGACAAATAAATTTTGGTGGAAAAAATAATGGCCCAATCTTAAAATGATCCTATGATGCACTTCTAAATAACACTATTAAATATCTTCCTAGAAGAAAGAGTTAATTGGCATCATCTTGTAATAACTTCCCAGGAAAAATAAGTTTTATCCAACTTGAGCTTATATAACTCTCCAAAATGCAAATTAATATTTTAGTTTTTCTAGTATATTCATACCAATTAATGTGTACTTCTGACCCATGGGTTTTGTTACTTATTCATCCTGATCAGGACACCCGGTCACTGGAATTGGTCACTATGACCCCTCTCATTTGAGACTACCCTGCACTCCTGAGCAGTTGTTTTCAACCCTTCCAATGATAGATTCTTTCTTTAAATAAAATGTCTGAATATAAATTCGAATTTTATTGGAGAGAGAAAACAAAACCTCAATTCACTTTCTCCTTTTAACCGCTGACACTTCAGAGAAATTCTCTCTGGCCGAAAAACAGAGTGAGAAAGCAAATAGTTTAGAGCAATTAAGAATATAAATTACACTCAAATTCTGAGTTAGGTTTTTCCTTTACTTTATCAACTGTAGAAATTCATTTACATAAAAAGAATATCTTTTTTATCCTTAATCCCCCAATAGCGGTTGTAACTACATACAGTGTCCAATATCAGATCCAAACCAATTAAATATAAATACGACCTGTAGAGCTATACTTAGGTTTTATTATGCAATATATCCACAAAAATCATACTGAAAATCCTAAGTTTGCAGAAATAAAGGAAGTTCAGATGTCATTACCACAGTTTCTTTCTGCTTGCTATATTGCTTTTTGTGGTATAGTTCTTGTTATATTGCTTTTCTGTGGTGTACTTCTGAAAACTAATAAGAAAATATCTCTCGACTATAAGTAAGCTATATTCAGACTCTTTGGTGGATAATAACTACAATAGAAGCCATCACACACAAATAATTTTTAAAATATTGTACAAAGTGGGGAGATATAGTTGGCTATAACTATTACCAAGGAGCAGATGCATTCTGAGATGATGAACTCCAGCTTCAAGAACATTTATTACTATTTCTTTTCTTCACTATTTGACAGATGACTCCCTTCAGTATCGCTAGTCTAGTAAGTTAGTGGAAATATGATTTTTGTCAAAATATTATTTAGTTCCAATTCCATGGATCAAAAATATTTTTACAGAAATACTATCAGATTAAAAAAATCATTCAAAGTAGTAAAAGATTTTTATATATTCAGTTCATTTCCCTAAGGACATCTTAAGGACTATTTCTTTTTATTCACAATATGATATGAATTTAAACACACAAAATACATTTAAAATACATTTTTTTCATGTATTTTTCTGTTATGATTTGAAACAAAAAATCAGAATACAAATACCCCATGTATAAACAGTTGTTGATATGTACAAGTTTCCATGAAATTGTTAATCTCTTGTTTAAAAAAAGAAAGAAAAGCAAAATTAAAGGGATATTGCTCACTTCATATGAGAAAGAATTTTTTTTGAGATACCAGAGGCTTAATAAACAATTTTTTAAAATAATAAAACATATAATAGTTTTTACGGGTCCTGTTTTGAAATTCTGGCCTCTACAATTGTCTGAATATTTATTTAGCTCTTAATTTTGCATTGTGTATCTTCTACATTTCTTACTGAAGAAATTTTAAAATTGTATAAATTCATTCTCTGTCTTCAGGAAGAATATAGGCATATTCTTAAATTTATATTTTACATTTAATAATAATCATACAAGTTTACAAACAGAAACAAAAAGCTTATCAGCAAAAAAATAACCAAAACAAATTTATAATGGAATTCTTTATTTATGATACTGGAAGCTTTAAAAAAGAATAGAATAGTATCTACACCCTACTATGAAAGTGGAATGCAACCCATAAGACTTGAAGATGGAGGAAGATTAAGAGAAAATAGTGATGAGAAATGAATTTTGTGGTATATCTAAAACTAGATAAATATTCAAACATAAAAATAATGTGATAATTAGTTTTCTTGAAACAGAGAGCTATACCTCAGGGGATGCTAAAATTTCTAAACTATTTCATCAAACAAAGAAGTTGGAGCAATGCAGAAGAGGGGAGAGAATAGGACAAAGTGAAGGGAGACTGAGTAACATCTATTGTCCCAATTTGACAGCCAGCCAGCTCCTCCATAGCATCCTAGATGATGAATAAAAAACCACAAATGCATGAATAAGCAATATTAAAATATATATTATGAAACATGATAAATACAATATAAACACTATACTATATCACATGTAATTTATTTTATATATAATTATATAACCATTCAACATATATTTATTTAAAATATACAGATTATAGTTTTATATTTGTACACAAGGAATTATCTCATGGAAGAGAAAATAATTTTATTCTACCATAATATGCTTAAATAAAGCAAAAATATAATACTATTAATGGATATCTGTGTCTAAATAGACATAGCATGAATATGAAAGCCTAATTAAATTAAGCCACATTATACCTACTTGTCATTCCATAAATGCTATCATTGGGAATTGCAAAATAGATACACATTTCTCATATGTAAGAAGATGTGGTCTGTCGAATTGTGAAATAGCCTCTTATATTTAAAGACTTCTGTCAAATTAGCTATTATTTATCACACATTTTTAGTTATGATAGTCAAGACACGATCAGTATCTCATTCCCTAAATACTGCCTACCTTTGGTGTCAATCTTGCCTTTAACAAGATTTTCATTCTCCACAATAATAACAAAAATTCTCCTGCAAATTTTATTTTCTTACTTGTTGTATGTATAAAAACATCTATAATTACAAAAGAATTAGTAACTACAATACATTATTTTCTTATGAAGTCAAATTCATTTTAGTGTTTTTAGAATCTAGTGCATGCTCACTTTTCCCTTGTATCATAAGGGTCTATGTATGAAATAGTAATGACAATGAAACTATCTTTTAGAAAGTATCGATATTCTCTATTTTTTTCCTTTGGCACAGCATAAGTGAAACAATATTTGAAATAATTACTCTATTTCGAGACAATAAAAAGACTACTTCTTGGCAATTTGTATTTACTTAAACAATTTTCCATCTGGGGCTTAATTTTAGGTCTATTTCCTTCCAAGCTAAAATTTTTATTACAAAAGAATATAAATATCAGAAATAGCAAATTTAAAAAGTAGATAGATAATTATATCACTCACCAGGTATATATCTGTACATATATATGACTGAAATTTTCTGTACCTGCTAAATAGAATAACTGATTATGTTTGTATATGAAACTAGAAGAAAGTGTCCCATGCATTTTAATGAAAAACAGAAAATTGCAGTGAAGTATGTAATATGCCATTTTTTATAAAAATTAAAATGTTTGGGGAAGCCACACATTTTATAAGTGGATATGTTTTTTGTAATTGTTTACAGAAAGCTGTAAATAATTTTATTCCTCTAATGGCAAGATTGGTAAAGTGGGACAAAGGATTTGTAGATATGATTTTCTTTGATAAATCTGAAGGAACTGATAGACGGTTAGAGTAAAACGACAAATAAAATACATTAAATAATTTTAAGAAAGGATTTTAATTGAAATAAAATAAAAGTAAAATTTTAAAATGCATCATGTTCCCAGTCATAGCATAGGGTCAATCACATGCAAACTAGCACTTACAGTTACTTTCGTATAAAATGTTATCTCTTTGGTTGATGAGATACTGAAGAACTCTAAAGATCCCCAGCCAAGGGGATAGGACTTCATGGGAAGAAAAAGGGAATATATCTATATTTCAATCAATGGGGGAGTATATCAAACCATAAAAGCTAAGACGGCCATTTCTGCACACACTTGCTGATTCTCAGCTGTGTAAGCAACCGTAGAATAGCAGCGTTGCAAATTCATTTGTAGAGATTGTGTGAGGGAAATGCCTATGCAACATAATTAATATCAATTTTAAAGAATTATGGTTGGAAGGAGAATGTTTTTATCCATGACCAAAGCTACTTTGTGTAAAATAGAGATACATACTGAGATCCTACATGTATATTCTTAAAACTATTGTCAATGGTCTCATCTTTTCTTTTATTTTTTGAATATTTTACATGTACATAATTTACTAGTGCAACCATGCAATATGTATAATTTATAAATAAATAAAGATGCATTTATTAACTGTGTATGCTTTCTTTTCAGTTCTTGACTAGTAACTTTGTAGAATACTACATTAGTTGACATATTATAGTATAAAAATTAGAATGTAGTTTGTTCCTCAGAGAGTTAGATATATTTGAATTTTTAATTTAAACCATGTTTAGATTTAACCACGTCAGGTACTGATTTGATTATAGATATCATCTTAATTACCAAGAACATTTGGAAATAAGTGTGTATGCACAATTACAAGCAAATTTTACATATTTTTTCTTTACTATCCTTCCATTCTCATAGTACTTATGCAGAGTGATCATTCAATGAAAAATTATACCAACCATAAATGAAATATATGTAAATAAAGATATCAGCACCTCTTTGCCATACTAACATCTAATTCCTCCTTTAAGTGACAGCAAATAAATGTGTAGCACAGAAATTATATACCAATCATGGAATCCTATAATTGTACTGATTAACTTTGATTCAATTAACAGATAGGAGCTCTCCAAAGAGCTCTTATTTTGAGGACTAAAAAGAAGCTGAACTATCCAATTACTGTCCCCTTCCCCAATTCAGCAGTTCTTAAGTTTAGAGTAATAGATGCTTTAACGACTTTTGAAAGATTAATTTTTCTCTTAATTATATCACCTGTATCTCTTGAATCAACATGGGAAAACCTGGTGTTTGCAGATAATCAACAAATGTCTGACCTACCACCCCATATTTACTTGAATAGAACACTTTCTCCTCTTACGCAAAAAAGTAAACAAATCCTAATGTTACTAAAATTATTTTTTAATGACTATGCTTTCATTTCTTACATCATACATGCATTTAATTTTCTAAAAGTTCAATAAATATACCAGGGAAATAAAGAAGGAAAGAAAGGGAATGAGAGGTAGGGAGAAAAGGGAAAAAGGAGAGAAAGAAATAATTTATGTGGTTTGGATAATACACTCCTCATTTTCCTGTTTTAACATAGCCCCAGGAAGAAGAGGAAATGAAAAACATGAATCTTCAATACAGTCATTCTGAACTCTCATCATGAAAACGCTTTGCACAAATAAGTATAATTCTAGTGTTTAAAATGTGCATCTCATTCTATCTGTACTGAAGACAATCTAATACTTTATCTTACGCTAAACTGTAGCCCCAGCACTGTATTCCAATTTAAGGACTAGCTATTTAGTGCTTAGGAAGGAAATATAGTGTGTGTACATATTATACTTTATGTGTGATATAAAGGATTCTCAAAGGCAACTTAGGTAATATTTCTCTTGCATACAGAGTGTAGTAACTAACCCCTATGTAATCTGTGACTATGCTGGCATGTGTATGTTTAGAAACATTGTTAGTTAAGATATCAATCACCTCTGCGTCATCAGTGTGGCTCACACCCAGCTCTAGTCCATAGTCCCAATTTTTAACCATAGTTATTCCAGTCTGCCTTTGCTGGTTGCGTTTAATTCCAAAGAGATTATCTGTTTGTTTATTTGCTTGCTTACTTGCTTGCTATTTTGTTGGTTTGTTGAAGTATTGTTTGTCTTCTATAAAACAGTCATCGGTGCTACATATCTGAGTCCCTGCATGTTTGAAAACATCTTTCTGTTATCTTTATACTTGAAAATGAATTTAATCAATGGGATAAATTTATTGAAACACACTTTTCTTTCCCTAAGAATTTTTAAGAATTCCTCAACTTTCTTCCAACAGGTAATGTGTAAAATTTTGAGACCATATTATTTTATTAATTTTAAAGTGATTTGTTTTTTACCTGTTACATATAATATTTTTTTCATATGCAAGAGTCCAGTGGTCTAGTAACTTCATTTGAATATATCTTGACTCAATTCTTTTACATTAATTTTGATTGTGACATGATGAATCTTTCTGAACTTTTTTTTTTAGAAATGATTTCCTTTTTTAGGTAAAATTCATATAACATAAAATTTTGTTTTAAAATTTTAGATAAAATTCACATAACATAAAATCTACCATTTTAATCATTTTAAAGTGTACAATTCACAATGTTGTACAATTACTTCTAATTTCAGAACATTTAAAATATGTTCTTCAAAGGATAGGATAAAAGCCTAGCTTTGAAGATGCCAAAATTCTTTTTTAGACATGCTAAAATTATTTACTTTTATGCCTTTTACATTTTTGACCACTTAAATACAGCTGCAATATACATTCTTGTACACAAATTTTTGTCTGAATTACGGATTACTTCCTTAGATCGAATCATTAGGATTGAAATTATTGGACACAAAGAGTGAGATCATTATTAAAATTCTTGATATATATTGCTTTATATCATACTAATTTCTACTGCTTTAATAATTTCCACACTAGCATTGAGGGTTATTATTTTAAGAATGCTTCCTATTTTAAAGTGGGGAGAAATTCATGGTATCTTTACTCACAATCTCTTTACTCATTGCTTTCCACCCAGTGCTTGAGTTGTATTAGCTATATACAACAGATGAGCTGTCATTCTCCAATTGAAAAACCTCTTTTAATACTACTTTCATTAATGAAATTGTTCAAACATAGCAAGGAGTTTCATTTCTTGATACTGTGAAGTTTCTTCCTTCACTTATCACCTTTGTGCTCTTGGACAACTTAACTTCTTATAGCCTCTGTTTTCTCATCTGTGAAATAGGTACCTCAGGTTCTTCAGTGTTGTTTAAGGATGAAGTAAGATCTATGTCAGTATAGTGCCTGGCAGAATAAAAGCTCCATAAATGGTAGTTATTTTTAATTAAATTAAATGTAAAATAAATTTTTAAAGGGTAGCTAATGAAATATTTTTGTAGTATCTGTCCCCAAGGCAAAGATATAATATATTTAGAAAATCTCTATAGTCAGATTGCATCAAAGTATAAATCCTTTATAATTCCTAATCCTAGAACAGCATCAGCATATAATAGATACTCAATAAATATTTTCTGACTGAGTGAATTTGAGTAACTTCTCTTTACACCACTGGAGGTCTCCAGTTTTTAAAAGACTCAGTATAAAAATTAAAAAAAATTTTTTAAAAAACAACCTTTTTCAAACAAAACCCAAAAAAAAAAAAGGGTCAAAAAAAACCAAAAACTTTGAACAATTGGTAAGGCCTGCCTTCCTAAAAAAAAAAAAAAAAGAAGAAGAAGAAGGAAAATTCACCAAAGAAATAAGAGTTATGTGTTCAAAATACTTTTTCTATTTTCCAAAGATCTCACTATTCTTTTTACTGAAGCTGTATAGGTTATTGTATCCCAAATAGAAGTAGTAGAGAAAGCAGTAACTATATGGATAACAACTCATTGCACATGATATAAATGTAATTACTAGATTACAAGACAAAGTGAAAATCATGAACAAAACAAGAAAGATAAAATTTAGGGTTAGAGAAAATACACAAAAGAATAGATGATGGTACTAGTAAAACTAGTAAATAAAACAATAATTTTGGACAGATATTATTTTCTATAAATATGTTATTAGAAGGTGTAAGAGAAACAACTCTAGTGAAGTTACCCAGTAATAGAAAGAAATTGCCATTCCCAATTATATACTTTACCTAAAAGATATTTAATATGGCATTTTGTTACAAGAAATGAATGTGGTTTTCAAATACTCTGTGTGTATGTATATATGTATAAATCTAATAAATAGATGAAAATTCTGCCATTCTGTTAAGTACATAAGAATATGTAAGCATCTTGAAGTAATTACAAACCTATAAAAATAAAATCTAATATGACCTTTTGTGAATCTATAGTTAGTATTAACCTCAAGGTCTCTTGGTAAGGAAGAAAGACCGGTATATTATTTCTAACATAAAACATACTAGTGTGTTTTACTACATATAACATAAAAATATTTTTCCTAACACGATTTAAAACACAAATTAACTTCTAAAATTACCATTTGCAATACAACATAAATTTCACCTACAAATAACAAGCCCAATAAAATAAACTTTATTTCTAAAAGGTCATACTTGAAAAACCAAATGTGCTCTTAAAAAATTCAGTGTCTAATTTAAGGTTGTTAATTTCATACTGCATATAGAAAGAAGAGCTGATCTGCTAAGAATTTAGTAATTCTGCTAACATATATTTGTTATAGGTTCTATGCTAGCTAAATGAATAAAGCTCATATTCATCTCTTAAATATCTTATAATTTAATGGAGGAGACATAGAGGTAAATCAATAATTACAGGATGGTATGAAATGAACCAAGCTAATGACATAAACAGGGTACTATAATGGACTTCCACATCATAAAAAGCTTCTGAAAAAATAATAATAATAATAATTAAGATGAAATGTAAAGAACTAGGAAGAGAAATGGTATTCCAGGAAGAGAGGCCAGAATCGGGAAGACATGGCATATGAAAGAATAGGATATGTTGGAAGAATCGCCAGTGGTTTCAGATAGTTAAAGAGAAGAGACGTTACGAGGAGAAGTAAAAGATAAAATTAAAGAGGAAAGCAGGGACCAATATTGAAGGACCTTGTTGCTTTCCATTGAAAAATTTTGGACAAGGGAATGATTGATCTAATATATATTTAGAAAGATCTCC
>NW_011888848.1:5188063-5202577 GCF_000151845.1 Pteropus vampyrus
AAAAAAAAAAAAAGAAGAAGAAGAAGGAAAATTCACCAAAGAAATAAGAGTTATGTGTTCAAAATACTTTTTCTATTTTCCAAAGATCTCACTATTCTTTTTACTGAAGCTGTATAGGTTATTGTATCCCAAATAGAAGTAGTAGAGAAAGCAGTAACTATATGGATAACAACTCATTGCACATGATATAAATGTAATTACTAGATTACAAGACAAAGTGAAAATCATGAACAAAACAAGAAAGATAAAATTTAGGGTTAGAGAAAATACACAAAAGAATAGATGATGGTACTAGTAAAACTAGTAAATAAAACAATAATTTTGGACAGATATTATTTTCTATAAATATGTTATTAGAAGGTGTAAGAGAAACAACTCTAGTGAAGTTACCCAGTAATAGAAAGAAATTGCCATTCCCAATTATATACTTTACCTAAAAGATATTTAATATGGCATTTTGTTACAAGAAATGAATGTGGTTTTCAAATACTCTGTGTGTATGTATATATGTATAAATCTAATAAATAGATGAAAATTCTGCCATTCTGTTAAGTACATAAGAATATGTAAGCATCTTGAAGTAATTACAAACCTATAAAAATAAAATCTAATATGACCTTTTGTGAATCTATAGTTAGTATTAACCTCAAGGTCTCTTGGTAAGGAAGAAAGACCGGTATATTATTTCTAACATAAAACATACTAGTGTGTTTTACTACATATAACATAAAAATATTTTTCCTAACACGATTTAAAACACAAATTAACTTCTAAAATTACCATTTGCAATACAACATAAATTTCACCTACAAATAACAAGCCCAATAAAATAAACTTTATTTCTAAAAGGTCATACTTGAAAAACCAAATGTGCTCTTAAAAAATTCAGTGTCTAATTTAAGGTTGTTAATTTCATACTGCATATAGAAAGAAGAGCTGATCTGCTAAGAATTTAGTAATTCTGCTAACATATATTTGTTATAGGTTCTATGCTAGCTAAATGAATAAAGCTCATATTCATCTCTTAAATATCTTATAATTTAATGGAGGAGACATAGAGGTAAATCAATAATTACAGGATGGTATGAAATGAACCAAGCTAATGACATAAACAGGGTACTATAATGGACTTCCACATCATAAAAAGCTTCTGAAAAAATAATAATAATAATAATTAAGATGAAATGTAAAGAACTAGGAAGAGAAATGGTATTCCAGGAAGAGAGGCCAGAATCGGGAAGACATGGCATATGAAAGAATAGGATATGTTGGAAGAATCGCCAGTGGTTTCAGATAGTTAAAGAGAAGAGACGTTACGAGGAGAAGTAAAAGATAAAATTAAAGAGGAAAGCAGGGACCAATATTGAAGGACCTTGTTGCTTTCCATTGAAAAATTTTGGACAAGGGAATGATTGATCTAATATATATTTAGAAAGATCTCCGTAAACCATTGTAAAGAATAGTTAACTACAGTGCTGCCTAAAATCAGCAGTGATCTATTCATCAGTGAGCTCTATTAGAGTCTGTCACAGAATGCACAGCAGAAGTAATGGAGATTTGCACTAGGGAAGTATCAATGGGAAAAGAAATAAGAAAATTGATATAAGAGCTTCTAAGAATGCTGAATCTATTCTACTAGAAGTGGTAAATGATTGGATTTGTGAAGGAAAGAGAGGAACACAAAGAAATCTAGAATAATTCCTGTTTCTAGTTTGAGTAATTATTCAGCCAGATTTATGTTCTTATTAACATGCGGGGAAAAAAGGTCTAAGATCTTAAAGATGAGTTCAATTTGGGTCTTGTAGAGTCTGAAGTGACTGTATGGCATCTAAAGGAAGATGTCCCATAGGTAGTTGAGTATATGAGCATGGAAAGGTAGATTTGGTACACATCATGACTAAAGGTAGTGAAGACTTGAATTTGCATGAAGTAGAGCTCTCAAGGAGAGTATACAGAGTAACAAAAGAAAAGGATCAAGACAGGAATCTCTGGAAACCCCAAATGTAAATGGTAGTCAGAGAAAGGAAGTCTCAAAATACATTGTTTGGATGTAGGAAGAAAGGAGGAAGCAGCAGAGAGTTGTTCTACAGCCTCACGGATGGAGAGAAAGTAAAGAATGAAAGAATAAATAATAATATTGTAGGTTAAACTGTGAGGAAGTAGGGTATTGCTGTAACAAATGTGGGATTGGCTTTGAAATTGGGTAATAGAAGCCAGAAGAATTTTGAGGCATGTAATAGAAAATATCTAGATTGCCTTAAGAGACTCTTAGATATATGGTTATTAAAGGAGATTCAGGTGAGATATGAGGAAGAAATAAGGAATCGGTTATTGAAAACTGGAAGAAAGATTATCCTTGTTATAAAATTGGCTGAATTGTATTTTGCTTTTGGGTGGAAGGTAAAACTTGTAACTGATGAACTTGGATATTTAACTGAGGAAATTTCTAAGCAAAGTGTGCAAGGTGAGGCCTGGTTTCTCCTTGCCGCCTGTGGTAAAATGCAAGAGGAAAGAGATAACTTGAGGAAGGAACTGTTAAGCAAAACAAAAAAAAAAGAAGAAGAAGAAGAAAAAAGAAAGATTTGTAAAATTCTCAGCCTGTCCATATTTCAAAAGATGAGAATGTCGTGTTCTGGAGACAATGCCAAGAGTGTGGCTGAATAAACTATTATTGGAAAGATTAGGCATATGATGCATTGATCCAATTAACCATTTCAGCAGAAACCACTATTTTGGCCTAAGGAGAACAGAGGCAGGATGAAAGGAAGAAAGGCTGTTGGACTTCTGGAATTCTACAGGCAGGAAAAAGGAGACTCTTGTAAAATAAAAATACAAGTATAAAATATGCCATACTGTTTCCTTGAGTTGTCAGAGAGGAAATAAATAATTAAGTAATGACCGGTATCCATTTTATTATTGTAAGTTTTTAACAAATTATTGGGTACATTACTAACATGTATTCTAAGCAAAAACACTGAGCGCAAATAAAATTTAGAAGAAATGTAATCTATTATGCATAATAAAATGGGTAAACACTTCTTGGTCTTTAAGATAAATACAAGGATTCACATAAATGGTTATAATTTATATTACACTCATGCAGTCAGACCAAGATTTAGTCACTATTATCTAAAACTTATTAACATCTCTTAAGCTATTTACCATGCTTAGCTTACTTCCCAGCATCCTTAGACATTTGTGTAGGTGCAAGCTCACACGAACTCCCCGTTTTGTTTTATTTTTTCCTCTCTCTGCCTTCCTACTACAAAAATGTTTTGTTGCTGATAATGGTGTTTTCTTTATTGTTTCATTACAACAGGGTCATATAATAAGCTTATGCTTTTGGCAATAAACCTACATTATCTATTAAATATAATCACAAGGTATGTAGATAACCTTCCTTCTTCTCTTCATCTCTATTCCATTACCTATATCTCAATATGTGATTTCTTGTCCTGATAATCTTGGGCTACATTAATATAGCTTAAATAAAAGAGAGTCATTAAAAGGCAAAAAATCTCTCTGGATGATCTCATACGGAAAGGACGGGACCTTGGTTTAAATAATAAAAAAAAATATTGAAAGGATAATCAGAATTTTAGTCTGCAATCCAAAAAATAAAATAATAGCTTCAGTTTTTAAATGCAAAATTATAGGATCCTTCTCTAAGAGTCACCTGGTCTGTTACCATGTCCTCTGCCCCTCTGCTCCTGACCTCAATGTTCATGCTTAAGGCTAGATTCTAATGGTAAGAGAAAGAGGATAGAGAAGAATGAGGAAGCCATCAGAGTGCACTTAGATAAGAGCAGATTCAGATTCTGGAGCTACAATGGCCAGATTATTCCCCAAATTCTCTTAACCAGGATCCCTCTTTCTTACACTTCCCTTATCTCCTAAATCTTCCCATTTTTTAAGGTGTGAACTCCTGGTAAGCCTGTCTTTTTTGGCACTTCATTTCATTCTCACAAAGAAATTTTTAAGAGAAACTGACATAATCTAGACTCCAGTGAGTACAACCTTCTTCTACTCAGTTACACACTCCCATTTTTTTTTTCTGTAACTTCCTATCTTACTACTTATAATACTTGCTTTAGTGTCAAAAATACTGCTAGACCACAGGCTCCAGAAGGACAGGGTTCATATCTGGTTGTTTCATTGCCACATCCCTAGTACTTGGCATAGCTCCTGGAAGGAAGTATACTCATTTCATATCTGAGGATGACTGAAGCAATGAATGAATAACAACTACTCAGTACTACTGCTCAGGGATACAGGGAAATTCTCTCTATGTAAGACAGATCTAAAAGGAAAGCCTTGACCTGGATTCCTCTCTTCCTCTGAAAAGAAAGACCTTTTTTAAGCCCTTGCACTCTAACTAGTTCTAATTTTATCATTATCACTTATTTTTTGTCATATCACCTTACCCATATATAAGTCCAAGGAAAATAGAATCACGACTTATGATACTCTGTATGGATAATTAAGGCAAGAGTATAATAGATTTAATAGACTTCTACACAACTAAGCAACTTTACAACTTAAACTATATGATCAAAATATACTTAATTATCAACCACTAGAATGATTCATATCATAATCTTGATAAGTGGTGTGTATTATACGAAGTATTTTTTTTTTTAATTCTTCCTTGATTTCATTAGGGAAGGGAGAGGCTTTCATTTGTAACAAGTAATTTCAGGAAGGTAAATTGGCAGAAAGAAATAATTTGGCTTTCAAAAAAATGGTTTAATTTAGAATTAATAAGCAGAGAGTGTGGAATCTCTATTAACTTATAATTTATCATATATTTTCACAGGCCTCTCTGGGAAGAAATAGGAAACAATAACCCTTGATAATTATGACTTTCAGCATGCATTTATTTTGCATAAGGGTTTTGTCAATGTAATTATCAGGTTGCCTCACGCTTAGCTCTATACACTATAGTTTTCATCATAAAAACTATAAAAAGGAAAACACTATTCATCACAAGCCACCCTGCACATCCATTTGTGAAATAATCATTGCAAGTTTTTTAAAGAATATGTTCTGAACAGGGAAACTAAAGAATTCAAAATATTCACAAATTACAAGCTAACTTCTTTTGAAGCAAGTAAAACTTGCTTTCGAAGAAAGGCCCGGTTGGGACCTCTGTAGTAGAGGCCTCACAGCATCCCCAGCCTCACCTTTCTTTATCCTATAGCTTAACAATAGATCAGCCCCTGAAGCTTGACCCAGAGCTTAGAACATCGTCTGCCATAGAAAGTTGCCCTGAAACTTATGATTAATGCCCTTAGGCTTACTGACCACAATCCTTCTGATCTAGCATTCTTTCCAGACTACTCCCATCTTTGCTCCTGGTTGCCAACACCACCAGAGAACCAAGTCACCAGAGGGAAGGCTCCAGGAAGCATGACATACCCCTGGAACCATCATGTAGCCTCTGGAATAATTCCCAGATGTCCCCTTAAATACCCTAAGCTGGACTGAGAAAGTAAAGCAGTTTTTGAAGGTGTTAACCTGCTGCCTTCTCAAATCACAGATGCTCTGACAATAAACACTGTCCTAATAGCCCAACTTCTGTGTTGGTCTATTGGCTGAGTGGCACAGGCAGCATAAGCCCCTGACTCAGTTGCCCTACGGTTACACTTTGATTCATTTTACCTGAAAACATTTAGATGAAATGCACCATGATAAAATTGAAGTAGCTAACATTTACTGAGGTCTCCTTCTTGCCTAGCGTTGTTGAAGGAATTCTGTTGAAACTACTCACCCCCATAATTATCTTATAAATTAGACTTTTTAAAAATTTTTCATTTTCAAATGTGAAAACTGAGGTTCAAAATTTTCAAGTGTTTTCAGGAGATTGTTAAATTATGTTTAACACTGAATTCCTGTATATCTATCCCCGAGAAATTAATAAAAGAGAGCTTGGCCTCTGGAACATCCTGATAAATTGCCTATCTACAGTCTACAGAGACCATTTCCTACAGCTGGCACTGCACAGAGCACTCCAGTTCACATGCTCCAGCCAAAGCTCAGAAGTCAGGCTTGCCCACTTACCCAGGAAACTAAGGCTATTGTTGCTTATCCTCATGTTCAGGCCCTGAAAACCAAAGCGCCAAATGTCCAAAACTGTATAACCGAGTGTATGTATTCAGATTGCTTACAGGATACGTTTATCCCAGAATAATAAAGAAATCTAAGTCTTGTCGTGTTTAAACAAACAAACAAACAAACAAACAAAAAACCCACATCTTGGGATTTCTAATTTACCCTCTGTGCGTTATGGCATTCCAACCTAAGCCAAGCCTCCCAAACCGTAGCCTCTCATGGTGATAGAGATTAAAGAGGAGGAACAGGGGACTTTGGAAGTGAGAGCGAGAGGAAAAGGGATCTGAGAAGTGATAACATGAACACGCAAGCAGAAGGTTGACTGAAATTCCAAAAGCCAGTTAACACCTAACAATATGACCATAGCCCGCAGCAAGCTGCACCCACACACTCTCTCAGGGAAAAGCTCCGGGGATTGTGCCTTCAGTTTAACGGTGAATGGTTTCATTGGTTTAGAAATGAACAGCCCACAGAAATGTCTGAGAACAAGGACCTCAGCAAAATATCCTGAAGTTAAAGAGGAAAACCAATCTTGGCAGGATTTTAATTACGTGTGAGGAAGTACAGCCCTTTCTTTGAGATGTCCACCCTTCAAGTTCCAGCTGCTCCGCAGCAAATAGAGAATGAATGAAATCTGAAGGGTGGGGTGGAGGAAAGGGGTACAATCGTTGTCTGCGAAGGGGTTGGTCAGCTCCGCGGCCCCTACAACGTCACCAAAGCAGGGGGCTATAAGAGACTATAAAGCGCGCCGCAGCATCCGAGCCTTAGTGCTCCGCAGCCGGTGCCAGGCCATCCCCGAGATCCCCGGCGGGGACAGTTCCTAATCTCTCTCTCTTCCGGATCGTCTCATCCTGCCTGCCTGCCAAAGTCGCAAACTCCTCGGACAAAGTGGAGCCCTTGCTCTCCATCACCTGCTTGTTCAAAGCATCTTTTCAGGAACAAGAGGAGCGGTACCTTCTCTGCAGCGCTTCCAGGGGGTGGGGGCTGAGGACCGCCCAGCAACCAAGAGACCAGGAGGCAAATAAGAACTTCAGGGGAGTTGGCTGAGGCTGGCGGCGGGTGAGTGGGCAGATCCGGGGCTGCAGACTGGTGGCGATGGCCTCTCTGCCCTCGGTCACAAACTGGACGACAGGCGCGGGAGGAGAGGGCGTTGATGCCGGGAGCCTGAGTGAGGCGCTCGCGTCTGGGGCAGCGGTAGGAGTGGCTGAGGCTGAGTGGCTGCAACAGCTCATCCAAGCCGGCGATCTCTCCGCCTCGTCCCCCACGTTGGGACTGCCCGAGACTTCCCCGGCGCCTTCGCAGCCGCGGGCCAATCTCACCAACCAGTTCGTGCAACCGTCCTGGCGCATCGCGCTCTGGTCCCTCGCGTACGGCGTGGTGGTGGCCGTGGCGGTCTTAGGGAATCTCATAGTCATCTGGATCATCCTGGCCCACAAGCGCATGAGGACCGTCACCAACTACTTCCTCGTGAACCTGGCTTTCTCCGACGCCTCCATGGCAGCTTTCAACACCTTGGTCAACTTCATCTACGCGCTTCACAGCGAGTGGTACTTCGGCGCCAACTATTGTCGCTTCCAGAATTTCTTCCCTATCACAGCCGTGTTCGCCAGCATCTACTCTATGACGGCCATTGCTGTGGACAGGTGAGAAGAAGGACAGGCGAGAGGGAGGAGGGAGAGCTGGGCGGGGAATAAAGTTACAAAGGAAATGGTGACGAGGTGGGTTTGGTAAAGGGAAAGAGCCTAGGAAAGAGTTGAGCCTAGGAAAGAGTTCCTGGAGAAAAGAGGTCAATGACCCACTCGTAGTCCTCCAGCGGCTGAACTAGTTTCTGCTGCTACGGCCTCCCGCACTCCCACGCTAAGCCCTGGTCCCGGTTAAGGACATCTACAGAGACCGAAGAAAAGGAAGGAAGGAAATGGAGAAATGTCATTTCAAGTAGGAGAAAGTCAGCTAGAAACACTTAATTCTCATATGACTTCAAACAACTGCGGCAAGGCTTACATTCTCTGCAAAAAATGTGTTTTTTGGCCTTCGGTCTCTCGGTCAAATGGGCGATGAGTCTACCCTTCACACTTCCCTTTTCTCTCCGGTCTTCTGGAACTCATCCCCACCCATCACATTCCCTAGCCTTACCCCATGGCCAATACTGGTTTGGCATCCCAGTCACAGAGCATCTATCCATCAGGGACAACAGGTTCCCTCCCAAAGATTGCCATTGGCTAGCAGTTTCCACAGTGTCTCAGGTCAGACTTCACTTCTGGTAATTTGTGGAGGCTATGAGTTGAGTAGACACTGTGCCTCCAAGACTGCATCCAAATCTTTCAGATAATGTGCAACAAAAAGCCCAGGGAATAATTGTTTAAAAAATGAGACACACTACTTTAGAGCTGTTTAAGATAACTTTTTAGATTCTTTCCTCATCTATAGTGGGGATTCTGAAATGTTTAAGCAATTAAAAGAAGCTTGATTGACCTTCAACATTTGTTCTCATATTTAAGTTTTAAAATTTTCTGTGTGCATTTTCTTTCTCATATTGACATTATGAAATATGCATGCTGTGTCAAGACAATGGTAAATCTCCCCCTGTTATTGAAAGCTGGTTACACTTTAATTCAATATTATGCTAAAAATGACCATACCAATTGATTTCAGTATCGGTTTTGTGATTGGCAACTGCATGTGGAATACATGGGGTAATTTCACTTTAACTTCAAATCTCAATATTCTCACTTGTGGAAGAAAAGAGTATTTTTTTCCCGACATTGAGTCTGTTTCAAAATAAAGTGAGGCTTAATATTAATTCTTACTACATTAAGCCACTATTATAAGAAAAAAATAAGAAGAGAATTCTTTTTATAAGTCATTCCTTTATTTATGTCATTCTTTTAACCCTTACTGTTTTGAAATAGTGAACACAGAGATATTTATCAATAAATCTTTAGAAGCTTTTTTGAATATCAGATCCAGAGGATTAAACTGAAGGAACACTGGTTACTTGCCACTAACTAGGATAAATAAGCACAAAATCACATTTTTTTACAGCCTCTGAAACTGATCTTTATCCCTTTCCCCTTTATCTCTGAACTTCCACATGTGTAGGGACAGAAATAAATAAAAAGAAGCAACAAAATCAACTCCAAATTGGGGAACAGGTGAAATAGCTTCTAAGCTTTCTGTACCAAGGTAGAATTGAATGTTCCTTTGGTTTGAGCATCTTATTTTTTCTTTTGCCTTGGGGCTTTTTTTGTCTTTTTTATTTCTTGTAAGCACATGGTTTTTAATGTTGTGATCAGGAGGAGAGGCATTAGCATATCATGGTATAAAATTCTCACAATCTTGAAATGTTAATGATGCATTGTGAAATTTGATGAAAGTTTAGTATGTGTGAAATTGGTAGTTTAAGTAAGAGGAAAATGTTTATTTTTCCAATTACTTTCTGCTAAAATTTATACAAAATCTGAAATGGCTTTTGAGTTATTTTAATGGCTAATATAATGCCATTTCATTACACTCACTGATTTGAAATTAATGAATACTTTAATAACTCTTTCCTATAAAACATTCGATTACTAAAATGATACAAAATTTATGGAGCATACAATTTGCAACAAAATATGAAGTATACTCAGTTCAGATCATTTTAAAATCTCTTACTTAAAGGAATACTCTTATTTGAGCAGACAATTGATAAAAAGAAATACAGAAATAGAGAAAAGCCTGTTTAAGATAATTTTTAGAATCAAATACTATGCAAATATAACAGTTATTAGAACTCTCAGTAATTCACCAGTATACGGAAACCTTCTGCATTTGTGTCTTATGAAACATGAACTGGAAAAACTTGTATTTGCAGTTATATTATAGATTAAACATTGCAAGGTAGACCCTTCTAAGGAAGTTCACATGAACTTCATGGTGGCTTGGTTTATGGTTGCATGGACTCCCTGCCACATTGGAACATAGTAAACGGTATATGCTCACAGAAATTAGATTTTCTTATATAATTAATGTGTTATTGAAATAACCATAAAGGTTACTTAACCCCTAATTTGTTCTTACTGATAAAAAATGCATCATTTAGACTGCCTTGTGAACACTTGGCTTATTGAAATGTGAGTGTTTTCTATTCCCATTTAATAAAAACAGAATTCAACTCACTCTGTCGCTCTGCCTAGAATCAAAAGATCCTGAGCTTGAAAACTACTTTCTCTTCAACTCAGGCACATCTGGCTTCCCTTCAGCTGCACTGAAATGCTTGCGACCACCTATGACCTTAGAAATTTTAGACCTGAAAAGAATTGTAAATACTCCCTTCATGAACACCTATATTTTACAAATGGAGAACCTCAAGCCAAAGATCACACATTTTGTCAAGTAAAAGGCATTGAGTTTTCTTTGAAATGTTTGGCGCTCTATTCTGCATTGATAAAATTGCTTGCTTTCTATGTCCACTTTTATATACATATAATATTGATAACTCTACTAAAAATTTAAATGTGAAGTCACAGATTTTGGTCTTATCCTGAAACGTGTTACCTTTTGCTTTGTTGATAATTCCTGCAAAGCTGTGTTTTTGTTGGCTAAGAAGTCATCTTTCATTTCTACAGTTTCTTCTTGCCTGGAAGGTTACCTCACCACCCCCCAACACCCGAAAACACACACAGTGGAAGTATTTGTCAATGAAGAGTCACTTTTTCTCTCCATTATCGTCCCTAAATTTGCCATGTTAAAATGTAACATTTAAATATAACATTTATCTAAAAGATGCTAAGCTTTCCCCGGATCATGCAGTAGAGCCAAATTCAAATTGCTGCATTCCATTCCCAGGCCTGTGCTCTTCTTAACTTCTACACTATTATGGCCCCTAAGAAGTAGTGATGATTACAATGTTTAATTAGATGGTTATTCCTTTAATTAAATTAGAATTTAGCACTTGTTTATGCTGTATATTTTACTTGTACATATAGCACTTTTCACACATATATTACCTATATTTTAATTGAGAATGTAAATGTTAGAAAATTATTAATGGAACAGTTAATATAATATAAATATTGTCATTTTTATTCATTTATGACACGTGCCACTCAGTATTTGGAGATATTAGTAAATAGAAAATGTTTTTCCATTTTCTAAGCAAATTTTTGAGATTAAGTTAGAAACTCTAATTATTAAAAGAAATATTTAATCTAACTGAAATAAGTTACATTTTTAACCAAATAGATAAAAATTGATCTCATACGCTACTCTTAATTTTTTAATTTCTTTAAAAAAAATCTTTTATATAAAGCTAACTGTTATGCAAAGTATTCATTGAACCTCTATTTCTTTTGAAATTTATTATGGGCAAATAAAAATATACAGTCATAAAAATTGTGAGGCCTCAATCTGGTAACAAATTATCTGGTAACAAATTATCTAAAAGTACTGTGGTAAATTCTACATCATTGCTATAAATATTATGGATATAAACACTTTGGTCAATTTTTTTATACCACTCTTTAATTCTGTTGCCCAAAGCCAATCTTCTCACTTCTCTATACTTTAGAGAAAGCTACTGGCCATGTAGTTAGTAGCTTTTATTTGTGTTACAGTAAGACTTAACTTATTTTTTTAGCCCACATAAACAGAATGAGTTTAGCCCAATATCTATTACTTTATCTTTGCATTCTTTGCAAAATAGTAACTTAAACTTATGTTTTGGAAAAGATTACTTTTTAGCAAGTTTATTATCTTTGGCTCTTTCTACAATTTGTAGTTCTTATTCAGGGGTTTTAAAATACACCATTTGCATCCGCATGCGAATTGCTGTAGTGAGCTGTGAAAGTTCTGTTAAAATAATAGTGAATTCTTGTAAAAATTATTTATGAGCAGATAGTGAAAGCAATAATTATATGTTATTTGAATGGGTGAAATGCAAGGTCATCACAGAATAAGATGTAATCCAAAGTGGTTCTTATATAACTAGCAGAACTACAGCTGATATCAAGGTTACATTAACCACAATAGGAAAAAATATGTCAAAAAAAGTTTGCAGCATATTTAGCCAGCATAATATTTTTAAAAACCTTACTTAATATAACATATTCTTACACACATAGAAAATATAACTAATATAAGAGATATAAACAGAGAGTTTGTTCACAAAAGAACCAAATATGTCTAACAAACATAAAAATATGAATGGCTTATATTCTTCATTTTCTTACCTGCTATGTGCTCCTCAAGCCGCTCAAATCTGACTTCCTTTCACAACACTCTATCTAAAGAGTCTTATTATAAAATGTTTTGGGTATTTGAGTTCTCGACTTTCTTGCCCTTTCAGTAGTATTCCCCACAGGTGACTATTGTCTCTTGGCTTTCAACTTTCTAATTCCTTTCTTCATCTTTGGCATATCTCCTGTGACTGTATTTCTAAGTCTTTGCTTCTGTGTAGTGATTAAATGCATAGGTTCTGCAATGCTAAATCTCTCTCCCCAAATTATCTAATCCGAATCTCTAGCTTCGTTTTTCACTGTTGAATAAAGAGTTCCCATTTTCTGTCTATTATCTAGCTGGTTTACTTCTGGATTATAAAGATACATAATAATCCATACAATAAAGCAGACAAATATAAATGAATCAAAAATTAAAACTAGAGAAAATATTATATATGTAAAAAAATAAATAAATAAGAACAAGACCAGGGTAAAGTTATAACATAGACATTCAAGTTAGACTCCTAATCATTTACAAAAGTTGAATTTCAAATGTCTCTGAGATTCTTGATAAACTTGCAAAAAAAGGATATATAATTAGAAATAAGGTTTACATTGTTCATAAGAAAATACATGCACGTTTCTTAAGAGCTAAAGAATTTCTAGTTTTCAAATTTCAAGAAATACCTTTTATAAGTAATAAAGAAAACAGCATCCTCAACCACACTGTCATAAATGCAAAATCAAGTTTTTTATAGATGTTTGTTTAGCGTTCCTCTGAGTCATCCAAAGGCATGTGGCAAAGCAAAGTTCAGAATGGAGTTCTCAGAGTACTAAACCTTTATCTGGGCACAGTTTCCAAATAGTCTGGTTTGATGAAGAGTATATTTCAAGAAAGGATAAATGTATTTTCTTTAGAAGTACTTTTCTCATCTGAACTTTGGATATAGTTTGAGAAGCAGATAACTCAAAATTGTAATATGTGGCAAAAACTCTCTAAATTATTCTCATTCTAGTCTCCGTTCTCTGATTCTGAACCATCCTCTATACCAATCTTTCATTTGAATGTATTTTTTCTCATTTACTGTAAGGGACACACATGCACAGTGTAAAAATATCCAAAAACATAAATATTATAAAGTTACATTTATTCATAATTATCCTACTCCTCAAATTTTACAAATCTATAATTTTCATGTTCACATTTCAATACTCTTCTTGATTTTTGTGATGTATCATATATATGTATGATATATCATATTTATGCACACTATATTATACACATGCACAAAGTCAGACATATTTCTTTTAATTACTAATGTTTACATTATGTCATGTTTAATTCCACACACTAGCTTATTAAACATTTATTGAAAACTTATAAATCTTGGACTTTATTCGACATGAGAATATAGAGATTCATCTTACCTTAAACCATTTTTACTTTAATTTTTTATCAGATAATACATATATTTGAATTAAAACTCAAAAAGTAAATGGCTCACCAATTTAAAATCCTATATCTAAACCTTCTTTTACTCTGGCCACATATGTTCAATTACCTATTTGACATTTCCACTTGGATGTCTGAAAATCTCCTTAAACACCACCAAAATCATTATTTTACTTCCAAAACTTTTCCTCTTCCAGAGTTCCCCTTATCAATAAACAGTACAAATATCCATCCAGTTGTTCAAACAGCTCCAAAATCTATTACCGTCTTTCTGTGTCTACCCCACTTTCCTTGTCCAAGCTTCTCTTATATCTTTCCTGGCCTATTACAATGGCCTTCCAATTGGTTTCCCCACATCCAGTCTTAACCCACCCTAATGTGTTGATACAAAGAATGATGCCTTCAAAACATATCTAGGAACATGTTTCTGCACCCCTATTTGGAATCCTACAATATTTTCTCATTCTTATAAGAAGACTATTCTTAATCCAGACAATAATGACTTTTTTTATCCTGATCCCTGCCCAACTTCATTTAATGCCTTAACTCAACTGGCTTAAACTTTGTTCCAACTACTCTAATTCTCTCTCAAGTCCTTGAATATATGATGCTATCTTTTGCCACTAAGCCTTTGAGCATACAGTTTTCCTTCTGTCTCCAATTCCCTTCTGCCAATTACTCATTAGTCAAATGTAGTCCTCTTTCAGATAGCAACTCAAATGTCACTTTCACAGGGAAACTTTACTTGAGTCT
>NW_011888848.1:5203033-5206447 GCF_000151845.1 Pteropus vampyrus
TCTTCCCTATGCCTCATGGCTCTGAGCATAATAATTTTTATTGAAACTTGCTCACTGGTAAATTAAATAAATGTTGCAAAATAGACAACTAGGGTGTGCAGCCCCACCACTTCATTAGACACAGTCAGTCTGAATCTCATTTTAGACTCAGAGGATCTCTAACACCAGAGGAATGTTTAGACCATGGATTTAACAGTCTGATATTGTACATATAGATATATATCTATATGTACAATAAGGTAGATATAGATTTGATATGCTCTGAATGGTTAGACTTTAGGTAATTTTATTTTCTTTTATACTTTTCTTTTTATAACTACCTACAACAAAATGCATTCCTTTTACATGAAACAATAATTTATTAATTGATTAAAGTTCTGGAGGTAGATGGTGGTAATGGTTGCACAACAATGTGTATTTACTTAATACCATTGAACTGTACACTTAAAATATTTAAAATGGTAAATCTTATGTATATTCTACTACAATAATTTTTTTAAACGTTGATTTGTTAAATAGATACCTTTTAAAGAACCAATAATGACTCTGAGGTATATGCCAAACAGTTTGGACTCCAAAAGAGAAAACTAGATTAAAATTTATATAGATATTTTTGTGGTAGATGTTTAATGGCAACATTTTAAACACATTTTGTGGGCTGCATTAGAAATTATGAAGACAACTCTGACAAGAGAGTACTGTTAGCATTATAATAGATTATTTCATAAGCTGTAAAATCTTTCCCAGGAATTGTATAAAGATATTTCACCTGTGTGGAGAAATTTAGAAACCTGCCTAAAAGTACGGAGAAATAGCTCAGTATTTCTACTATTTAGTTTAGTATGTGACATATCTTTAAATATTCACTTAAATCCCTTATTTTGAGCTTACATCATTATTTATGAGATTTTTTTTTTAACTCAAAATCGCCCAAAGAACAAAGGTAACTAAAAATCCCCTAAGCAAAAAAAGAAAAAAAGGAAAAGAATAAAAAAACAAACAAAAAGGGGCCAAAATGGAATCCAAAACCGAGTTAATAACGGCCAAAAGAAAACAAATGGGCAAAATTCCTCCCAACCTTGGAAAAAAGGAAGGTAACTTGGGAACCCGAAAATAAGAAAAGAAGAAGTAAAACCAAAAAAACGCAAAAAACAAAAAATAACCTTAATTTTTTTTTCCTGAGTGTCTGTGGTTAAACATTTACCAGCAAATGACTTCCTATATTTGTAGTCTCTCACTCAACAGATATTATTGAGTTCCTTTTAAGTACTAAACATTGTATAGATAAAGAGAACAATGGTATAAACAAAGTAAATTGGCCCATACCCTAATGATACTGTAATTAATAACTCTAACTTGAACCCCTCAGCTGCATTCCAGAGTCCTAAATCCAACAACCTACATGACTTCACCCTTTGGAAATCTGTTACACATCTCAGACTTTATACATCCCAAACTGAGTTCCTGACATTCCTCCAAAACTTACTCCTCCTGCAGTCTTCTGAGGTCAAAATCTGAGCCTCCGGTCAAAACTCCTGGAAGTATTCTTGACTCCTCTTCTTTCATACCTCATATACAATCCTTCATCAGGTCTAATCACCTCCACTTTGAACATATATGTAGACTCTAATGACTTCTTAAGGTGCCTCCTGCTATCTCCCTTGTCCAAGTCATCATCCTTCCTCACCTAAATGGTTCCCCTGCTCCTACTCTTGTATCCTTTAGTTCATTCTCAATGCAACAACCGCAGTAATCCTGTTAATAATGACTCAGAGCATATATCCCTTCTACAAATCCTCCGATGGCTCCACAGTGTTTTCAGGATAAAAATCAAAGCCCTTACAATGGTCTACAAAAATTTATAGTAACCAGTCATTTATTACTCTCTGACTTTAATTACCCCTACTCTCCACTCCACCACTCTGTTCCACCATCACTGGTCTCCTCTATTTCATCAGTATCCTAGGCATGTTTCCACCTCAGGATCTTACACTCTGTGTGAAACATTCTTCTTCCATGAGGCCTGCATTACTTCTAACCCCTGACTGTTCTATTTTAAATTGCTTTATTTTTTCTTTATCACATGTATCACCTTCTAAAATACCATATAATTAGCTCATCTGTAATGTTTATTGTTTGTTTTTTTGTCTGTCTGTCCTACTAGGTTGTTAGTTCCATGAGAACAAGCCTAGACCTGTGTCTCAGCTGAAAGAATAAATAACAGATAATATCCATATTAAGCTAAATCCATAAAGAAAAAAGTTTGAACATTTTCAAATTAGCATAAGAAACAATTTTGAAGAAATCAAAATGCTCACAAAATTGAGTGTTTATTTTGAATAAGTATTATTAATCACAATTCAGGTAAATAACTTACTGAATTTAAAAGATGTCACAGTACCATGTGTACTGATTTTTATACTTTCTAGTTGAATAGATATATGGAGGTAGTTTTTTCCAAAAAGCTAACTATATGGTGTAAAATAAATTCAAAACTTTTTCAACTATACATCATGTCTTCATTAACTTAAAATGTTTTACTCCTTATATCAAAATTTTTTTAATATTTCTTCAACGATGTACATAATCTAAATTTCATGCAGAGGGCTGTAGTATTTCAGAATCAAAGAAAAAAATAGTGTGATCCAATATTACTTTTTAAAAATAATAGATTAAATTTTTTTCTGTACAAAAAATTACTGGCAATCCCCATTCAATTATAGAACCATTGCAGATGAATATCTGTAAGGAACAAGAAAGAAACAAGTCTCCTTAGAAACATCTGAAAGGATACCAGTTTTAAGGTTTTAGCAGCTCACAAGTAGAATGCATATGCTAAAGATTAAACACAAACACAGACACATACACACAGTTGACCTTTGAACAACACAGGTTTATGTTGTGCAGTTCCATTTACATACAAATTTTTAAAATCTGTTTTTATGCTAAGTGAAATAAGTCAAACAGAAAAAGGCAAATACTGAGTTATTTCATTTATATGTGGAATCTAAAAATAAATAAATAAATAAGAAACAAAACAAAACCAAAACAGACTCACAGATACAGAGAATAAACTGATGGTTGCCTGAGGGGAGGAGATTGGAGGGATGGGTGAAAAGGTCAAGGGAAATAGACTTCTAGTTATAAAACAAATAAGCCACAAGATATGTGTACAACACAGGGAACATAGTCAATATCATAATAACTTTGCACGGTGGTAGATGGTTAGTAGACTCATTGTGGTTATCACATCATAAGGTATATAAATGTTGAATCATTGTGTTGTACACTGGAAACTTACATCAGTGTACAACATAATGATTCAACATTTGTATACCAACTATAATTTAATAATTTTTTAAAAATCTATTTTTAAGTGGATCCACGCAGTCCAAACCCACGGTTTTCAAGGTT
>NW_011888848.1:5207622-5210134 GCF_000151845.1 Pteropus vampyrus
TATTTTTAAATTAACAAACAGTAAAGCTAATTTTAATTGATGTACAGATCTAGGATTTTTAATGCATGGATAGATTTATATGACAGCCACCACAATCAGGATACAAAACAGTTTTATCACCACAAAGAAACTCCTTCAGACTATACCTTTGTAGGCACACCCTCTCCCTGACCTAAAATATTCCACCACTGTATTCTGGTATTTTGAAAAAATATCATATTAGTATAATCATGCAATCATACAATATGTAAACTTTGAGACTGGCTACTTTCATTCACTTATAACATCTCTGAAATTTATCTAAGTTGTTGAGTGTATCAAAAGTTTGTTCTCTTTTATTGCTGGAGTATTCCATTGTATGGATGTACGAAATTTGTTTATTTACCTTTTTAGGGCATTTTTATTTTTGAGCAATTAACAGTGTATGAGACTTCCACTCATTTTAGATCCTCACCAGCAACTGATATTGTCAGTATTTTTGTTTTTATTTTAGCTATTCTAATGTGTGTGTCATTCTATCTCATTGTGGTTTTAATTCACATTTCACTAGTGGATTATTATGCTGGACATCTTTCATGTGCTTGTCATTAATATTTCTTCCTTGGTGAAGTGTTCTCCAAGCTATTTGTCTTTTTTTAAGTTAAAATTTTAAAATACTTACTGAGTTATGATCTATATACCACTATATACCACACATTTTAAGTATATGAGTCAATGAATTTAGGAATTTTTTAGTTATGTAACCATCAACACAATCTAATTTTAAAACATATCTATTACCACTCCCCCCCAAAAAAATCTCACTTTCAATTGTAGTCACTCCTTTTCCACACCCAGCCCTAGACAATCAGTATACTATTTTCTCCCATTATAGATTTAACTTTTCTGAAATTTGATATAAATGAAATCATACAGTATGTAGTCTTCTGTATAGACTTCAATCGTTTTGTTTTCAAATTGGATTATATGTCTTATTAAACTGCAAGACTTTGCATGTTTTGGACATAAGTCCTTTATTAGACATGTTTGCAAGTATTTTCTCCCTGTGATTGTCTTCACTTTTTTCATTGGGTATTTGAAGAGTAAAATTTTAAATATTGATGAAATACTATATATCATTTTGTTCCCTTAGTGTTTGTGCTTTTGTGGTCAATTGTTTAAAAAACATTAGCTCCCCCCAAGGTTGTAAAAGTTTAGTTCTACGTTTGTTTGTTTTTTTTCTCATAGTTTCATACTTTTAGACCTGACATTTATATATGACCTATTTGGAAATGACTGTTGTGTATGTTACAAGATAACAGTATAATTATTTATAATATTGATGTCATCTATAATCAAAATAAAAAATAAAAAGATAGTATAGTACTGGAATAAAAATAGACATATAGATCATGTAGATATCCAATTGCACAGTGCTGTTTTTTGAAAAGACTGCAGTTTTCCCCCATTGAATTGCCTTGGCACCTTTATCAAAAATCAATTAAACATAAATGTGTATATTTCCAGACCCTTAATATTTCTGTTTCATTGATCTGTATGTCTATTTTTAAGCCAGTACTACACTATCGTTTAATTTTTGTTTTTTAATTACAGTTGGCATACAATATTATATTAGCTTCAGGTGTACAACATTGTGATTTGACATTTATACAACTTAAGAAGTGATCATCCTGATGAGTTTAGTACCCATCTATACCATACATAGTTATTACAATATTATGCTCATTACAATACTATCTTGATCACTGTAGTGTGGTAATAAGTTTTGAAATGTAGAGTGTAAGTCCTTCATCTTTGTTCTTATTTTTAAAAATTGTTTTGACTGTTCTAGGATAATTGTATTTCCAAATTACTTTTAAGATTTGTTTTTAAATTCTGGAATTAGAATAGGAACTTTTTTAAGAATTGTGTTGACTCTTTCAATCTATTTGAAAAGTATTGTCAGCTTAATGATATTGAGTTTTCCAACTCATAGACATGGGTCATCTCTCCATTAACTGAGATCTTTAATTTCTTTCAGTAATGCTTTATAATTTTCAATGTGCAAGTCTCATTTTTTATTAAATTTATTTAAGTATTTATTCTTTTTGGTGCTACTGGATGGACTTTTTAAAGTTCATTTTCAGATTGTTAATAGCTAGCATATACAAATGCAATTGATTGAAATTGTATCCTGTGACCTTAATGACCTTATTTATTAATTCTAATTGGTTTTGGGTTTTGTGGGTTCCCTAGAATTTTCAATATGGAAGGTCATCTCATCTGCTGGTAAAGACAATATTACTTCTTCCTGTTCAATCTGATGCTTTTACCTTTTTTTTTTTTTTTGCTTGATTGATTACCCTGTCTAGAACCTTCAGTACAATTTTGAATGGGAGTGATAAAATTGGATGTCTTTGCCTTGTTCCAGATTATAGGGGGAAGAATTAAATCTTTAACAATTAATTATGAGGTTAATTGTAGATTTTTTGTAAATACACTTCATTAAGTTGAGAAAATTTCTTTCTATTCC
>NW_011888848.1:5210184-5214944 GCF_000151845.1 Pteropus vampyrus
TTTCCATTTGTATACTTTCTTTGGTGAGGTGGCTGTTAAGGTGGTGAGGTGGCCGTTAAGGTCATTGCCTCACTTTTTAATTGAGTTGTTTGTTTTCTTAATTTAGAGTTTTAAGAGTTTTTCTATATTTTGAATATGATCCTTTATCAGACATGTTCTTTTGCAAATATTTTTTCCCAGTCTGTGACATGCCTTCTCATTCTCCTGATACTGCCTTCTATAAAGCAGAAGTTTTTAGATAAAATTAATTCCAGCTTATCAATTTTTTTTTCATGGATTGTGTCTTTGATGTTATATCTAGAAAAGCATCACCATACCCAGGGTCATGTAGGTTTTCTTATACGTTATATTCTAGAAGTTTTATAGTTTTATTTTTTACATTTAGATTTTTAATCTATTTGAGTTAATATTTTTGTGAAAAGTAGATTCTTGGGTTTTGTTTTTTTTTTTTTTGCACATAGATGTCTACCACCATTTGTTGAAAATACTATTTTTACTCCATTGTACTGCTTTTGCTCCTTTATTGAAGATCAATTGACTCTATTATATGGATCTATGTCTGGGCTTTCTATTTTATTTCATTGATCTATTTGTATATTCTTTCACCAATACTACTGTCTTTATTATTATAGCTTCATAGAAAATCTTGTCGTTGGGTAGTGTCAGTCCTTCAAAATGTTTTTCTTCAATACTGTGTTGGCTATTGTGGATCTTTTGCCTCTTCGTTATAAATTTTGCCTCTTTATTATAAAATCAGCTTGTTGATATCCACAAAACAACTTGCTAAATTTTGAGTAGGATTGCCTTGAATCTACATATCAAATTGAGAACTGGCATTTCAACAATATTGAGTTTTCCTAGTTAATTCCAAATTCCACATGTTTCTTTATGATATATAAGAAAGTGATTGACTTTTGTACATTAATCTTATGTCCTGCAACCTTGCTATAATGGCTTATTAGTTCCAGGAGTCATTTTATCAAGTCTTTCAGATTTTCTATATAATTTCATTTTGTGATTTGTGAAAATGTAAATTCTAATTATATAACTTCACTTTATTTTTAAATTAACATACAGTAAAGCTAATTTTAATTGATGTACAGATCTAGGATTTTTAATGCATGGATAGATTTATATGACAGCCACCACAATCAGGATACAAAACAGTTTTATCACCACAAAGAAACTCCTTCAGACTATACCTTTGTAGGCACACCCTCTCCCTGACCTAAAATATTCTACCACTGTAGTCTGGTATTTTGGAAAAATATCATATTAGTATAATCATGCAATCATACAATATGTAAACTTTGAGACTGGCTACTTTCATTCACTATAACATCTCTGAAATTTATCTAAGTTGTTGAGTGTATCAAAAGTTTATTCTCTTTTATTGCCGGAGTATTCCATTGTATGGATGTATGAAATTTGTTTACCTTTTTCAGGCATTTTTATTTTTGAGCAATTAACAGTGTATGAGACTTCCACTCATTTTAGATCCTCACCAGCAATTGATATTGTCAGTATTTTTGTTTTTATTTTAGCTATTCTAATGTGTGTGTCATTCTATCTCATTGTGGTTTTAATTCACATTTCACTAGTGGATTATTATGCTGGACATCTTTCATGTGTTTGTCATTAATATTTCTTCCTTGGTGAAGTGTTCTCCAAGCTATTTGTCTTTTTTTAAGTTGGATTGTTCGTTTTCTTACTGTTAAAATTTTAAAATACTTACTGAGTTATGATCTATATACCACTATATACCACTCATTTTAAGTATATGAGTCAATGAGTTTAGGAATTTTTTAGTTATGTAACCATCAACACAATCTAATTTTAAAACATATCTATTACCACCCCCCCCCCCAAAAAAAAATCTCACTTTCAATTGTAGTCACTCCTTTTCCACGCCCGGCCCTAGACAATCAGTACACTATTTTCTCCCACTATAGATTTAACTTTTCTGAAATTTGATATAAATGAAATCATACAGTGTGTAGTCTTCTGTATAGACTTCAATCGTTTTGTTTTCAAATTGGATTATATGTCTTATTAAACTGCAAGACTTTGCATGTTTTGGACATAAGTCCTTTATTAGACATATTTGCAAGTATTTTCTCCCTGTGATTGTCTTCACTTTTTTCATTGGGTATTTGAAGAGTAAAATTTTAAATATTGATGAAATACTATATATCATTTTTTTCCCTTAGTGTTTGTGCTTTTGTGGTCAATCGTTAAAAAAACATTAGCTACCCCCAAGGTTGTAAAAGTTTAGTTCTACGTTTGTTTGTTTTTTTCTGATAGTTTCATACTTTTAGACCTGACATTTATATAAGATCCATTTGGAAATGACTGTTGTGTATGTTACAAGATAACAGTATAATTCATTTATAATATTGATGTCATCTATAATCAAAATAAAAAATAAAAAGGTAGTATAGTACTGGAATAAAAATAGACATATAGATCATGTAGATATCCAATTGCACAGTGCTGTTTGTTGAAAAGACTGCAGTTTTCCCCCATTGAATTGCCTTGGCACCTTTATCAAAAATCAATTAAACATAAATGTGTTTATTTCCAGACCCTTAATATTTCTGTTTCATTGATCTGTATGTCTATTTTTATGCCAGTACTACACTATCTTTTAATTTTTGTTTTTTAATTACAGCTGGCATACAATATTACATTAGCTTCAGGTGTAAAAAAGTGTGATTTGACATTTATACAACTTAAGAAGTGATCATCCTGATGAGTTTAGTACCCATCTATACCATACATAGTTATTACAATATTATGCTCATTATAATACTATCTTGATCACTGTAGTGTGGTAATAAGTTTTGAAATGTAGAGTGTAAGTCCTTCATCTTTGTTCTTATTTTTAAAAATTGTTTTGACTGTTCTAGGATAATTGTATTTCCGAATTACTTTTAAGATTTGTTTTTAAATTCTGGAATTAGAATAGGAACTTTTACAAGAATTGTGTTGACTTTTTCAATCAATTTGAAAAGTATTGTCAGCTTAATGATATTGAGTTTTCCAACTCATAGACATGGGTCATCTCTCCATTTATTGAGATCTTTAATTTCTTTCAGTAATGCTTTATAATTTTCAATGTGCAAGTCTCATTTTTTATTAAATTTATTTAAGTATTTATTCTTTTTGGTGCTACTGGATGGACTTTTTAAAGTTCATTTTCAGATTGTTAATAGCTAGCATATACAAATACAATTGATTGAAATTGTATCCCGTGACCTTAATGACCTTATTTATTAATTCTAATTGGTTTTGGGTTTTGTGGGTTCCCTAGAATTTTCAATATGGAAGGTCATCTCATCTGCTGGTAAAGACAATATTACTTCTTCCTGTTCAATCTGATGCTTTTACCTTTTTTTTTTTTTTTGCTTGATTGATTACCCTGTCTAGAACCTTCAGTACAATTTTGAATGGGAGTGATAAAATTGGGTGTCTTTGCCTTGTTCCAGATTATAGGGGGAAGAATTAGATCTTTAACAATTAATTATGAGGTTAATTGTAGATTTTTTTGTAAATACACTTCATTAAGTTGAGAAAATTTCTTTCTATTCCTAGTGCATGGAGAGTTTTTATTATGAAAAGATATTGAATTTTATCAAATGCTTTTCTGCCTCTGTTGATATGATCATGTGGTCTTTGTTCTTTATTCTGTTACTATGATATATAACATTTATTGATTTTTAAATTAACTTTGAATTTCTGAAATAAATCCCACTTTTTCATGATGGGTAATATTTTTGGTATGTTTCTGAAATTTTCGTTTGATAACATTTTGTTTAGGATTTTTATATCTATACTTGTGAATGATATCTGTCTGTAATTTTCTTTCCTTATGGTATCTTTGGCTTTTTTTAAAGTGAGTTATAATGACATGTAGTATTATATTAGTTTCAGGTTTACAACATAATGATTTGATATTTGTATATACTGGAAAATGATCACCACAATATATCTAGTTAACATCTGTCACTATACACAGTTACAAAATTTTTTTCTTGTGACAAAAACTGTTAAGATCTACTCTCTTAGCAACTTTCAAAACTGCAATACAGTTTTATTAGCTATAGTCATCAGGTTGTACATTATAGCCCCAGGACTTATTTATTTTATAATTAGAAATTTGTACCATTTGACCCCCTTTGGCTTTGATATCATAGTAATACTAAACTTACATAATGAGATGAGAAGTGTTCCCTCTTCTACTGGGAGAATTTGTGAAGGATTAGTAATATTGTTTAGATAAATTTTTCAGTAAAACAATCTTGACCTGATTTTTTTTGTGGGAATATTTTTAATTATTAATTTATATCTTGTTATATATATTTGGATTTTCTTTTATTCTTGAGTCATTTCAGTTGTTTGATTCTTTTTTATGAATTCTTCAATTTTACATTTTCTAACTTGTTGGCATATAGTTGCTCAGAAAGACTTGGAAGTTATGGCTCACAAAGAAGAAAGACTATTAAAATAACATTATCTTACCTTTGTTGGTGTGTTGTAAAAAGAGAGAGAAGCAACTCTTACAAGGAAATGAATAGCTACCTTTTCATTTCTCAGTGTATCTCACACATGAACTAATTACTGTCTAAAACAGCCACGTCATTTTTTTATCTGCTGTTTTATTTATCTTCATAAGATTTATTACTGTTTTGTTTACTACTATATTCATAATATCTAGGATAATGACTGCATATATACATATTCATTGTATGACTGAATGA
>NW_011888848.1:5216374-5217851 GCF_000151845.1 Pteropus vampyrus
TTTGTTAGGTGTTACAAAACACAGAGAAAAATAAATCAGTATCTCCATGAGCTAAAATCAAAGTAAGAACATAATGCTGTTAGAGCATGTAAAAGGTAAAAACTAGCTTTGGACGAAGAGAAGAGAAAGAATCCACAACGAACATTCTATAATCTGAGTGGAAGTTAAAGGACGTGTAGAAGTTTTCCAGTTGTAGAACTTTAGAATAAGATAATCTATTATGTTCTGATTTGTAAGTTATTAATCAAAGATAGCATAAGTAGCAGAAACTAATTTTTAACAATAAATTTTATATTGTCATATAGAAAATCACTTAAATCTGTGTCTGAAGTTTTAAGGAAAAACTGTTTTATGCAATGTTCACCAATGAGGTAGCATTTTTATATAAATCATTTTATAATTACTATAAATAATTAGAATTTAAGATTACATAATTTATATATGAAGCTCTTAGAATAATGTCTGGTATATAGTAAACATTTAACAAGTATTAGGAATTATTACGTTTATTGTTAAAAAAATCTAAATTTATATTGAATATATTTTATATGTGAAGTCATGCTTACTACCAAATTTCCAGCTCATCTGATATCTCTGCTTTTCCCTCTCCTCCATGTTGTAGAAAAGCTGGCCTTCGTTGGTGCTTCAAATACTTCATGCTTTCTCCAACATCAGGACTTGCTCTTCCACTTTCTCCTCTAATCCCATCTTCATTCCTAATTCATTCCCATTTATCCTTCTAATCTGATACTGTTTCCTTGGGGGAGGCCACATCTAATATCTCTACCATTATTTCAACCTATTCCTCAGATTAGGTCAAATTTTCTATTTCATGCTTATAATTACTAGTACATGTCTTCATAACATCACAGTGGACAATTTTATTCATCAGAATTCTCAAATGATTGGGCTGGACAGATTAGCCTAATGAAAAACTGGGGAACAGGCTAAACATCTCAAGAGATTGTGACAGGATCACATATGGTAATGTAGTTTTAAAAAATGGCAGACTATAATGTGAGAAGAGAAGAAAGTCAAGACTGAAAACATCAGGATGAAGAATGGTGGTGCATTCTCCTCTCCCTTAAACTTGCAAATACAATAAATTTTGAAATCTGAAATGCTTTTTGTAATTGGATTTCTTGTGGAAACGACAGTATAATTTTGCATCCAGATTCACACTGGGTGAGATAAATACATTTTATACAGATTCAAGAATGGAAACAGAGTGCACCACACAAGTCAGGTAGGAATTTTTAGAAATCATGGGAAAGGGTGCTGAACTCACATAGGCCATTACACTAAAGCTCCAAGGAAAGTTTAACTTAATATCTAAGAGGCAATGTTGTCCCAAGAGCCATTTAGGTAATAAGTTCTTACATGTTTTCTGACTATTTTAATAATATATTTTCTCTGCATTAGATTTTGAACTCCACAAGAATAGGAACCATATCTATTTTTTTCATCAATATAGCCA
>NW_011888848.1:5217901-5219331 GCF_000151845.1 Pteropus vampyrus
GTCGTAAGGACTTAAATACCCAAAGATTTGGAAATCTTACTGCTTGATGGGTACCAACACCTCTGTGAGTTTAAGGATAATATAATGGAACTACCACATGCCTCTGTTTACTTCAAAAGGAGTTTGATATGGTGTAGGTCTATATTAGACAAAGTTGAAGGGAATTAATTCCTACTGCACCCCCTAAATTTACAGAGATTCCAAGTGTAACATTGAATGTTTATATTTAATCACTGAATCACTAAGAACTAGTTGCGCTTATAGAAATTGCATAGAATATCTCATTACTTTCCACAAAGGAAATTATTTTAAAAGGAGAGAATTAGAGAAATAACTATACTATACTACCCTGGTGGAATAGGTTTCTATTAAAGAGCTAGGGACTATATCAAAAAAAAGTTTTTTTAATCCTCACATTGGATTTTTGGAATGAATTTTTTTTTCCATACCAATCACGAGTACCTAAGAACCAAGTTATATTTTTGTTTGTTTTTGTCTAAAGCTTACCCCATAGCTGTTTTGTTTTGTTTGTTTGTTTGTTTTGGTCTCAAGTGTTAATTTCTTTTTATTCAACATAGTTTAAGATGACATTATTAAAGTTCTTGTATATGTCGTGTTATTTAATGTCATTTAATCTCATAATCATACTCTACATTATGTTTATTATTTTTATTTAGCAAAGTTAAGAAAACTATTCCTTTAAAAATTGCATACATGCTGAAGTTCTCATTTGTAAATAATTATTTACTCATTCATCTCTCCAAATATTCAACAACTATTTGCAGTCACTATCTAAAAATCAAGGTGACTACTCTACACAATTTGTTAGGTGTTACAAAACACAGAGAAAAATAAATCAGTATCTCCATGAGCTAAAATCAAAGTAAGAACATAATGCTGTTAGAGCATGTAAAAGGTAAAAACTAGCTTTGGACGAAGAGAAGAGAAAGAATCCACAACGAACATTCTATAATCTGAGTGGAAGTTAAAGGACGTGTAGAAGTTTTCCAGTTGTAGAACTTTAGAATAAGATAATCTATTATGTTCTGATTTGTAAGTTATTAATCAAAGATAGCATAAGTAGCAGAAACTAATTTTTAACAATAAATTTTATATTGTCATATAGAAAATCACTTAAATCTGTGTCTGAAGTTTTAAGGAAAAACTGTTTTATGCAATGTTCACCAATGAGGTAGCATTTTTATATAAATCATTTTATAATTACTATAAATAATTAGAATTTAAGATTACATAATTTATATATGAAGCTCTTAGAATAATGTCTGGTATATAGTAAACATTTAACAAGTATTAGGAATTATTACGTTTATTGTTAAAAAAATCTAAATTTATATTGAATATATTTTATATGTGAAGTCATGCTTACTACCAAATTTCCAGCTCATCTGATATCTCTGCTTTTCCCTCTC
>NW_011888848.1:5220291-5225416 GCF_000151845.1 Pteropus vampyrus
GTTGAAAATAAAGTCAATATTCAATAAATAAATAAATGAATAGATAAATCTAATTGCTAAATATATCTCTTTAAATATATTTTTATTTTTCAATTACAGTTGACATATATTATTATATTAGCTCCTGGTCTATAACATAGTGATTAGACATTTATATAACTTACAAAGAGATCACCCCAATAAGTCTAGTACCTATCTGACTGACACAAAACATAGTTATTATAATATTATTGATTATATTCCATCTGCTGTACTCTACATACTCATGAATGTTTTTTATAACTGGCAATTTGCACATCTTAATCCTTTCCCCTTTTTCACCCATCCCCCCAACCTATTTTCCATTAGGCAACCATCAAAATGTTCTCTGTATCTATGACTTTATCATTACTTGTTTGTTTGTTTTTAGATTCCACAAATAAGTAAAATCATATGGTATTCATCTTTCTCTGTCTGACTTATTTCACTTAGCATTATAACATCTAGTTTCATTATGTTATTCTAAATGTCAAGATTTCATTTTTATGGCTGAGTAATATTCCACTGTATATATGTACTGCATATTCTTTATTCATTCATTTATTGAGGGACACTTAGCCCACTTAGGTATCTCGTTATTGAAAATAACACTTTAAAAAAAAAAGGAAAGAAAAGAATGCTGCAATAAACATAGGGATGCATATGTCTTTTCAAATTAGTATTTTAAGATTCTTCAACTAAATATCCAGAAATGAGATTGCTGGGTCTTTGTCTCTTGTTACAGCCTTTACCTTAAAGTCTATTTTGTCTGATAGGAGTATTGCTATTCTATCTTTTTTTGTTTCCATTTCCTAATTGCTAAATTTAAATTGAATGCATAGACAATGAAAGTCAAATACTTTCACTATTCTGATACTTTATTTTTAATATAATTTTCCCTAAATTCCAGTGTATAAATTTTATTTACATAGATCAAAAAAATTGAGCAAATGAACAAGTTCCTATTATATGTGTACATGCATATAAATGTGGGTTTATTTAGAAATTCCTATTATATATGTACTGCATTTGAATGTAGATTTCTTTTCATAAATGCTCATTCATTTCAAAATTCACTGAGATAATATTTATAATTAATTAATGGACTCATTATTAAGTTCATTTAAAACATTTATGAAAAAGCACACAATAAATTTTGCCTAAAAAAGTACAATTTAAAGAATGATTATATTTCTAGTGATTTGTCAAAACTGAAAATGCTTTAGCACCAAAGGCCAACAGTTGAAATTTTATGGGCCAATAGCAACTATTGCAACTAATCTTTATTTTGCACAGACAATAGCCAGATAGCATTTTATATTTGGGGTTTACAGACTAAAACACTGACTGCTGTGGCCATAAGCAAATTGGAAAACAGTAAAATCCATATCGTTTCAGGCAAATATTCTTTGCATGGTTAATTAATCAAGTAAATATCTGAAGACTTCATTCTGTCTTCAGTCCAAAAATTTAAAACTTGTAGAAGCATGTAATGATCTAGAAACTGAGCTTAATAAACATGTTTCAAAAGAAAGAATTACACCAGATATCAAAAACAATTACAAAATAAGAAAGGCTTACTTACATCAAAAATTCTACTGTGCTAAAGACATGAAAATACAGAGAAAAGATACTCATCATTATATCAGAAAAAAAAAAGTAAGTGGTAAAATAATCTAATATTAAAGTGTAAAGGAAAACTGGTAAAAATATTAAAAATATGCATTTCCAATGGATGTTTCTAAGAATTTCAGCCTCTATAAAAGATAACAAAACATGACTTTAAAACTTGTTTAGGTGATAGGTTAATTTGTACAGTAAAGGATCAAATCTTAACTGTTACTTATGAAATTATCGTACTCAGGAGACTAATATATTTGATAATTTGTTTGGTGAGGAAAGAATAGTAGTTAAAAAGCTCAGGCAAAAATTTAAGAAAAGCAAATGTAATCACATCAAAGATACATATATCTTTAAAGGGAAAATAAAATACTGACAATCATTTGAGTGAGTTTATATCTCAAATTTGATCATTTCTTCTCCAGGTCCAGGGGATGTTTATCTGGGTGAGTCTTAGGATCAACTTTCTTCATGCCTGCTATTGAGCAAATGATTACTGCTGGAGAGAATCTAAGAAAAGGAAATATTAATGCCACAATGAATTCTTAATTACCAATTCCAAAATGGCCTGCAGCAGTGCCTGGCAATTCTACCTACATCTTTGGCCAACCAGCTCTCCTTTTCCTCAATATTTCTATATATACTTTTTTTATATTCCTCAAACTATCACCATAATTCAATCTCCAGTAGTAACCAAAACAAAAGCCAGGTAACTTACTTCCATACTTCCACTTTTTCCTTCTTCCAGTCCTGTTCCCCAGACTAAAATCTCATTATTTTCTTTCCTTGATTGAATCACTTCAATTACTTTTCATAAGCCAAAAATCTGAAAACTGCACTACAACTTTGTCTCAGATCACTTTCCCTTTACTTTCTCTGTTTCAGTTATAGAATCTTTAATTGCTCACATGTACAATACTTCTCCCACCACTTACTTATCATATTGCTTTCCTAGGGCTGCTGTAACAAACTACCACAGTGACTTAAAACAACAGAAATCTGTCTCACAGTTCTGGAAGCTAGAAGTCTGAAATCAAGATGTTAGCAATGGCCACACTGCCTCTGAAACCTATAGGAAAATCCTTGTTTCTTCTTCCGAGCTTCTGGTTATTTGCTGGCAGTCTTTGGCATTCCCTGGTTTGTAGATGCATCATTTAATCCTCCATGTCTGTATGGCATTCCCCACGTGTTTCTCTCTGCTTTCAAATTTCTCTTTGTACCAGTCATTCGATTAGGGCTCACCCTAATGACCTCATTTTAACTTGATTATCTGTATTTCCAAATAAGCTCACATTCCATGACATTGGGAGTTAGGACTTCAATATATCTTTTTTAGGGAGACACAATTCAACCCATAAAAAACCCACAATTAATACAGGAGTTTTCCACATGTTGTTTGTTCTCCTAGAAATCTTTGCAACCCTCACCCCTCTGCCACCTTGCCTAGTCACCCTTCCAACTTTCAACCCAGAATGGCTATTATTAGGGAAGACTGATTCACAATCTAAACACATTTTCCCAGTAAATGCATTTGTATGACCATACATCTTGCCTTTGTAACATTTATCATATTGTAATTTAACATTTATTGGTGAGATTATTTGATTAGTATCTATCTGCTTCACTAGACTGCGAGCTCTGTGAAGGCCATTTTTCATCGTTGTTGTCTCTACCATCTGAAATATCACAGTAAGCATTCAAAAAACTGTTTGGCTGAATGAATAAGTAGTAGATCAGATCAGAAATGACAAAAATATCAGCTTGCAGTTTCAAAATTTTTACTTTTACTAAAGTGTTAGCTATAACATAAACTGTTTCCATATAATATTCTACCTGTCAGGAAATAATTTCTCTATCATTAGATTTCAAGGCTAAAAAAATCAATAAGAAATTTGCAGTTTATTTTGAATTATCAGTGCTGCAGTAGCTGTATAGGACTCTAACTCTGCTCATATCACTCAACTTCTGTTTTTAGTTTCAAAAAAATCAACTCTCTAAATATCCAAATTGCATTCAGAAGTTCTAGAGCAAGCAAAAAAGCAAAAGGTTATAATAGAATTTGAGAAACACTCAGTTCAGTGAAACAAAATCTATTGATAAGTGCTATAGTTGAACTCTGGAAACACCCAAAAAACAATTCAATACAATGAGAAATACTATGGTGAGTTATAACCAGCAGCAGTGGAAAGAGAAATGCCCAACTACAATTATTGCCGTTACATGTTTAATTTATCTTTTATACAGCACATAGATGCTTTTGTATTCATAAGGCAAAATTCAACTTCTGATTCTTTGAAAAGCATTTATGTTATATATTTTTCTTCTCTTCCATAATTCCTTACATAAATGGTTATATTCAAAGCCAAATCTCTATCTATATGGACTTTGAAGACTAGCAGAACTGGGTTAGAATTCCAGCTCCTACCATCTGGGTCATTTTGAACAATTTACTTAATTTCTTTAAGCCTCAGTTTTCTTTTCTGCAAAATAGAGATAATGTTAATTGATCGATTGGATTATTCTGGATATTAAATATACATAATGTACACAATAAATTGCCTAGTCACAGTTAGCAATCAATAAATGTTACTACTGTTATCTTCAACAACATAAACATGAGAGGTGAATGTTAAATACTTTTCAATTTCAAACATATGCCTTTTACATTCTTCTATGGCTCACTTTATTTTCTTAAACCAAGGTACTGTTTTTATAATTAGTTTTTATATGCAACATTCACTTTTACCTATTAACTGTCATACATAATAAACTAGGAATATTTTCTTTAAGTAAATTACAACTGAAGTTAATATTATGAATAGTATATAGATAAATTCAATATATCTACTGAAGATTGAATTCTGCCTAATTACAAAAACACAAAGAAATAAACAAATTAATGAATTATCCTTAATTTGAAATATTTTATTCTTAAGTTTAAAATGTTTATGGCTTAGGTAATATTCTTTGATGAATGTTGCCTTTGAAAATTTTGCATAAATGAAAATACATTTGAGAAATACAAAATGACCAATAGTAAAAGCAAAACAATTTAAATAATGTGTTTTATTGATAGAAATGCAAAAATATAATTAATCGGTTGTATTTTATTTGCCAGAATTTGGCAATTAACCTTATTAGCCCAATTAAAACTGAAATTTGATTTTCTCAGATATACTGTTACTATCTATCTTACCAGGGAAATAAAGCTTGACTTTTGTTACCATATTAAGAGAGTTTAAAATTCCCCAAAAGTTGCACTCTAGAAATCATATGTAACTGTGTATTTTAGAGCCTCAAATATATTTTTATTGCAATTATATTACATATAATTATGTAGATTATGAAGATTTTCATGATGCAGAATGAATTCAGTTTTGGAGGTAACAGAAAGGCATAGCCTCAACCACACTTGATTTCTTCACCTGTATCTGAATCTTAAACTTGTCTCTTGATGTTTTGAGATGAAAATATTGATGATATTCTT
>NW_011888848.1:5225466-5236897 GCF_000151845.1 Pteropus vampyrus
TCAGTTCAGTGAAACAAAATCTATTGATAAGTGCTATAGTTGAACTCTGGAAACACCCAAAAAACAATTCAATACAATGAGAAATACTATGGTGAGTTATAACCAGCAGCAGTGGAAAGAGAAATGCCCAACTACAATTATTGCCGTTACATGTTTAATTTATCTTTTATACAGCACATAGATGCTTTTGTATTCATAAGGCAAAATTCAACTTCTGATTCTTTGAAAAGCATTTATGTTATATATTTTTCTTCTCTTCCATAATTCCTTACATAAATGGTTATATTCAAAGCCAAATCTCTATCTATATGGACTTTGAAGACTAGCAGAACTGGGTTAGAATTCCAGCTCCTACCATCTGGGTCATTTTGAACAATTTACTTAATTTCTTTAAGCCTCAGTTTTCTTTTCTGCAAAATAGAGATAATGTTAATTGATCGATTGGATTATTCTGGATATTAAATATACATAATGTACACAATAAATTGCCTAGTCACAGTTAGCAATCAATAAATGTTACTACTGTTATCTTCAACAACATAAACATGAGAGGTGAATGTTAAATACTTTTCAATTTCAAACATATGCCTTTTACATTCTTCTATGGCTCACTTTATTTTCTTAAACCAAGGTACTGTTTTTATAATTAGTTTTTATATGCAACATTCACTTTTACCTATTAACTGTCATACATAATAAACTAGGAATATTTTCTTTAAGTAAATTACAACTGAAGTTAATATTATGAATAGTATATAGATAAATTCAATATATCTACTGAAGATTGAATTCTGCCTAATTACAAAAACACAAAGAAATAAACAAATTAATGAATTATCCTTAATTTGAAATATTTTATTCTTAAGTTTAAAATGTTTATGGCTTAGGTAATATTCTTTGATGAATGTTGCCTTTGAAAATTTTGCATAAATGAAAATACATTTGAGAAATACAAAATGACCAATAGTAAAAGCAAAACAATTTAAATAATGTGTTTTATTGATAGAAATGCAAAAATATAATTAATCGGTTGTATTTTATTTGCCAGAATTTGGCAATTAACCTTATTAGCCCAATTAAAACTGAAATTTGATTTTCTCAGATATACTGTTACTATCTATCTTACCAGGGAAATAAAGCTTGACTTTTGTTACCATATTAAGAGAGTTTAAAATTCCCCAAAAGTTGCACTCTAGAAATCATATGTAACTGTGTATTTTAGAGCCTCAAATATATTTTTATTGCAATTATATTACATATAATTATGTAGATTATGAAGATTTTCATGATGCAGAATGAATTCAGTTTTGGAGGTAACAGAAAGGCATAGCCTCAACCACACTTGATTTCTTCACCTGTATCTGAATCTTAAACTTGTCTCTTGATGTTTTGAGATGAAAATATTGATGATATTCTTCTTATGGTTTTCTCATCATTGTTAATCATGTAGATATTATCCATATTATCTCTAATATTTTTTTTAAGTTAAACATACAGAAGAAAAAATGGAAGTCTTGAGGTATGGAATTCATATTTTTAAGTATTTATTACTCACCTTTCCAATTGCATTCAACAAACATTTATAAATTCTGATAATGTGTGAGGCACATTACATTATTTCATTTACATTATTTCTATTGCTCTTAACTTCACCCCTAAGAAGTGGATGTTCTTATTTCTATTTTTAAAGTAATGAAGCTGAGGTTAAATAAGTGACAGAATAGGATTTGAATCTCAATTCACTTGATTCTTAAGACTATACCATAAATTATCATTCTATGCTGCCTCTATGCAGGCAAAATCCTCATCAACTTGTTTACCAGAAGAGAGATAACCCTGGCCATTGAAACACCTTTGAAACTCCTTATTAAATTTCGCTAGCAAGAGATGGACAAAATGGTTTTATTTGTTTTTATATAGGTATATGGCCATTATTGATCCCTTGAAACCCAGACTGTCTGCCACAGCCACTAAGATTGTCATTGGAAGTATTTGGATTCTAGCATTTCTACTTGCCTTCCCTCAGTGTCTTTACTCCAAAACCAAAGTCATGCCAGGCCGTACTCTTTGCTATGTGCAATGGCCAGAAGGTCCCAAGCAACATTTCACGTAAGTTAATTCTCAATTATAATTTTCAATTCAATTTATTGAACACTTAAGGAACTGTAGGCTGGGAGCAACAATTAAGCAAATTGTCCTCAAGGGCTCACATTTTACTTGGGAAAAGAGACACATAAAATACTGTAATATAGTACATGGTCAATAAGTTATTATAAGTTGCAAAGGTTTCTAATTGGAAAAATGTAATGACTTCTATATAGGGTAGCTCTGGAGAGTTTCCTGGAGGTGATGGTAAGCTCACTAGAGATGAAAGCAATGCAAGGTTGTTACTGATTGAGAAATGAGTAAGAAAGGGTAGAACTGAAGCCCAAAGGTATTGATTGCTCTTTTAAGAAACCTGACTGAAGGGAAGGGGAGTCCTGGTAGGTTCTTGGTTGTGTTCTTTTGTTTCAGCATTAAAGAAACTTAAACACTAGGTTGGAAAGGAAATAGGAATGCTGTATGATAGAATTTAGCATTTCATATTTTGGACCCACTTGAAGAAAAGCAAATGGAAAAAAAAATATGCAAATGTTTTCATTTTGCTTTTTAGTCTGATCACTTAAATTTTATTTCAATATAATTATTATTTAGTGACCAATTTTCCCTTTAAAAATAACAAATATAATGGTCATTTATTAAGCAGCCATTTTATCAAACTCTGCTCTACCTAGAGTTCAGATCTTTAAAGAACATTTGGAAGTACTTATTGAAGGAAAACTGTATTCTATCTATTATCTATTATTAGTAATAAGTCTTAATTGTATAGCAAAATAAAACTAATCAAAGTAATAAAATTAAACTATTTGTTGACTAAATCACTTCACCATTGACTTTAAGTCAATATTTAATAAGCTATCAAGAAATGGGAAAGCAAGAAGGCTTAAAGTTCCCTCTATAAAAAAAAGATATGAATATTAAGAAGACTAGCATATCAAACTTTTTAATTACTTTAAAGCCTTCCTAAGACAGTGGAAGCCACACAAAAGTTTATAGAAATTCTAATTGGGCTGTTCTATTACCGCTTGCCCTCTTATTCCTCCTTCAGTGCACCCTTATAATTTTGATTGAGAGCTATGAAATCCTATAATTTAGTCTGTATGTTATTTACCAAATTAATAATGGAATCAAATGTATCATGACTTTGAAAAAATGTATGTAAATGTCTTTATCTGATTCTTAAAATCATTGTCAAATAGCTTGTGGATCCAATGTAGCTCACAGTATCTGGTAACATTTTTTTCATTTGGATGAAAAACAGTTTATTTCAAATGTGACTGATGTTGCAGAGATATATAGAATAGTTTTACATAGGAGAAAATATGGCAGTTGATTAGTTTTCTGTCATATCTCTTTTTCTCTGATGATACATTTAATTAGCTTAGCTCAGCAATTACCAGGTAGGGGAAAGGCATTCAGCCTGAACCTCTAGGCAAGGGGACATGTGAAGTTTAAATGAGCACTGCGCTCAGCTATGGTGTTTGTGTGTAAAAATTGACGGAGATTAGCTGGTAACATTTGGATAACTGTAGATAACAATAGTATGATATTCTGATGGATTTGTGGTGAAATGAAGCTTAAAGGAGATGTGGAAATGTTCTTTCACATTTTCAATTATGATTTAAAATGGAATGAATTCAAAGTCCCATTATTTCATTCCAATATGCTCTTCAGCATGTGTTTTTCTTATTTCTTGCAGTTACCATATTATTGTCATTATACTGGTGTACTGTTTTCCATTGCTCATCATGGGCATCACATATACCATCGTTGGAATCACTCTTTGGGGAGGAGAGATCCCAGGAGATACCTGTGACAAGTATCATGAGCAGCTAAAGTCTAAAAGAAAGGTACTGTTTCATATAATTTACCTAGCCTTTGTGTAAATTATGGCACATCAGAGGGGAAAAAACTACTTATGTCATTTTAATATGATGTGATTTGATGTTTTGCTTCTATTTTTTTGTCTTATTTTCTTTCTTTCCATCAATTTTATCTTTTACTTTCTTTTCGTCTTCTATATGGCACTGACCATATGCAATATCAGTCTGTGATAGAATAGTCCCTTACAGAAAGACTTTTCATTAGTTTGCAGAGTATTCTCAATTACTCTACCAGAAACTTCTGAAATTTAAATGGAGTCCCAGTTATATTTCTGCAGTTCTAGCTATCTTTACCTTTTATTGAACACAATGCCTCTGATGTACTCTATAACCTTCCAGAAGCTTCCTTTATTCCAAGAATGGTATGTGCTTTAACTTCCTAAAATCCATTTATTTATGCCTCCCTCCTCCCATCCCCAATCTGGTTTCTGAACAGCCATCATGTGTGTCTGATTAAAAAATGAGAGTTTCGTTAGTACTCTTCCACTACTTATTGGGGGACATCTTAAAGCCTGTTTCTGAACATTTACATTTAGAAAGCCTCTAAAATTATTTTATTGACATCTTACTAGAATTTTTTTTAATTAAGATTTTTTCTGACTACCATTATGTGACTCAGTGAGAGATTTTTTGATAAATTTGTAGGGTTAAAAGAAATCTTATTCATCTATTCCATCTTCCTCTCTCCAATTGATGTGTACTTAAAATTAGAGAGGTTTATCTAAGGATAAGAGAGTCATCTTAATTATGCCAATGATTTATTCCATCTATGGTTCATTTATTTATGTAGAACTACTACCAACCACATGGACAATTCTCTTAAAACATTCGACAATTTTAAAACCACTTACCTACAAACACTCACTTAACAATAATCTACCAGGTTTTAAAAATCTAATGTAGAAAAAGGACTTCTTTTAATATTAATGTTTCCTCTGTTATTGACAAATAATGGTAGACAAGACTTATGTTTGGTTAACAATTTATCATGATGTCTAGTATTTGGAAACAAAAAATGAACATGATCTCTTTCATGTCAATTTACTTATTTCAGCCTGTAATACAAATAATTTTATTTCTCTTAAAAAAAAAAAACTTAAAAATGATGTGCACAAACAACCAAACTATGCCTTTAGCACCTAAAAAAAGAATCCTAAAACTAAGAGAACTTCAATAACATGGTCATCTTAAATGAACAGTTTCTCTTTCTCTTTTTTAATTTCAACCCTCATTTTGAAATACCTTGCTTATATTACAGGATACTCTTTTGGGGGGATATTATCGCTATATTTTAGGCATGATCATATTAAATGATTAATGTTCTATGGACTTCAGAATAATTTCTGTCTTTATATTACCCACTTTATTTCCTGTCTTTTGTCTCTTTTTTATCAGTTTAGGCATCTTTTTCTTAATATGTTTTTTTCCTGTTCACTCCCAAATTCAGTTCAGTAATTGTAGATTATGGTTCTTTTTTCTTCATCTATATGTAATATTTTTTCTGGCAACAAATAAAAATTTAATCTAAGTGTTTTTAGTTTTTGTTTTGTTTTTGGTTTTGTTTTGTTTTGTTTTTGAGTTGAGTCCCAGAGAGAACAAAAGCAAGAGGGAATATTTCTGCCTTTGCCCCATATAGCTGATGAGAGTTAGGCATAAATATTTCCCTTTGACTTTATTACTCTACAATTTCAATGTATAAATATTAATTCAAACCAAGAGTGTGACCCTGCTAGAATAATTTTAAAAAGTAAGACATTTAAAATTTCCAGTCTGTATGTCTTTCTCTCAGATTGTATTCTGGGCTGAAATAATAGAAAATGACATTCACATCATGGACTTATAATAAACCACCTTGTCCTTGGATTTATTCCACAGTCACTTATTGGTATGACCATAAGAATCTTGGAAGTAACACTTATTGGTCCAAAATTTTAACTTCAAAATATAGCTAGCTCTTCTCTTAATTGATTTTTCTTATCTAAATTAAAATATTGTCTGATATGGTTTGGAATTAGTTATTTCTAGTAATCATGCTATATTCATATTTGAATATGACTACTTAGGTCAGATATAAATCCTATCCTAGATGGGCCATTTAATTAAATTCTATCTCCTAGAGAATTCATCTTCGATATTACAAATTGGACTTCAGAGGTAAGTAACAGAGTATTGGTTAAAATAGTACAAATTCATTGACTGTTGGGAAAAACAGCTCCATAAATCATTCTGAGACAGCCTCCTAGTAATAAAAGAATAGTGAATGTTGATTGAGCCCCCAAATACACATGAACAAAAGTAAATAAAAACTTAAGAAATTTTAGTCAAGTCACTAAGATCTTTCCAGCTATTGAGAAACATCGCTTCCATTTCTTTCTCCTACCATCTTTAGGAATTGTGCTTAATTTCAAAATTTGTAGATTAAATTTTTTTGAAAAACAGCTGGTAGAAGTAAATTACATGTCTAAGTTATATAGGATGTAGCATGTCTAAAAATTAAACTACCATGAAACTTTCAGATAAATTAGGATTAAACACCCCTGCTTGATCTTTACATATGTCCTGCGTAAGTATATATGTCATTTGAAATTAATATCAGTGGTTCTAGCCAGCACCAGTTAAAAAGAAAGACTAAATATTAGTTTTGAGAAATAAGATAATACCTCAAGAAATATTTTATCATTTAAATTGGAGTATTCAACCTAAAAATCAGTATTAAAACTATTGCTCCAGTTTACTAAACTCTAGGAGAAAATCTGTAGAATCGTCCAACATTTGAGTCACATATATAGAATTAGTCTTTCAAAAAGATGTTAGCAAGTATATTAATTAATTCTTATATAATGTATTTTATAATTTCAAAGCATTTTGGTGTTTTATCACAAATCAAAGATATCTTTTAATTTATAGTAAATGTTCTGGGTTTTAAAATCCTGTTTGTTACATACCCATTGATTTTAAATATGTCTACTTAAATATGAATAAATAAATATGTCTTCTTAAATATGAATATTGAAAATAATGTGCCTTTAATATAACAACACGGTTAACTTAAAAATCCTACTCTCTAAATAAGAATATCTTCAGATAGTAGCACAATATAAAATATTAATTAATATCATACAATCCTCAAAGCCTTGTGTGTGTGGTAATTGGTTAATATTCTTGTCAAAGATCTTCAGGAAATTTGTATATACTACTGTATGATTGATTTAAAGAACATTTGCAGTTTTAAAATCTATTCAAGAATGATAGATATGATCAGAACCTAAAATTTCATGAATCCTTTGTCTTACTGCTATTATACTTTGTCAGATTAAAACCAAACACAGTATAAGAAGGAAATAAGAAGAGAGTACTAAAAGATCGCATAAGTACGATGTTTTGGTAAAATAAATCAAATGTGCGCTTTGATTTTTTTTCAGTCATTCCAAAATCATTCTGTTTCCCTAAGGATCTAGAAGCAAGAAAACCACAGATATTAGCTCGTAAGCCCTTGTAATGCTTACTTAAGTTAGAATATTACCTATAACTATATTCATAGAGCCATAATTTAGAACTCATTCACTTTGGAAACAGAGAAAATTTGCTATACATTTCTCCAAGTATTCTCAAAATTAAGACAAATTTCTCAGCAATTTGGGTGAAAAAAAAGCAGTGACATTTTCTTATAAATGATATTAAAATTCTTGGCAATGACAAAATAAATCCCCAAATATATGTGTGAGTCTACTGGCATCTTGGAATAACTACCTAGAACATAAACACTAGAAGTCCCGTGATTAGCAAGATGAAAAATAAATTATATTAATTAATAGATGTATGAGTTGGACATAAAATATAGTTAATATTTTAAATGATTATAATTATCAAATTCATCTATAAGAAAAATAAATTGAGGCTAGATAGAGAACAAAAATAAAGAGAATAGTTATATCAGAACAAGTCAATTTTAATTCATTCATCAAAGGTTATTTATTGAAAGTTTCTGTTGTAGAAATAACATGGATTGCCTGATATCAGAAAAAAAAATTGATAGTCTTGTGATATCCTTATAAATCAAGTAAAGAAAAATGAACTAGTCATAAATTGTATTAATATTGGTTGACCACATGCTGATGAAGAGAATGATGTCCATCTAAATGGAGAGTTTGAGGGGCATGCCACAGACCTCTTACTTTAGTACTAAGTTGTTCAAATAGATCGATAACAAGAATGTCAATTCTGTGGTCATGAATAATAAATCTAGAGATACAGACAGAATATCTGATGACTGAATCAGAAACTAGGAAGACCAAGAGCACAGTGTCACGTGCACGTGTTATGTGGTCCAAGTCCCATGGCTGACAGGAAAGCGTGGGGTCTTAGACATCAGTGATTTGTATTCCAGTTCTTGCTCTATCTAGGTGTGATCTTAGACACATCTCTTTAACTTTATTAGGTTTTGTTTGCTGAATATTGTAGAGATTTAAGGAAGGACCTTTGGAATTGAAATTCTGTGGTTCTAATGCCTAGCACCCTGCCTTTTACAGAGCAGACACTTAATTCAGGTTGATATTCCCTCTTTCTCCTGTCATTTGCTACCTTTTTCAATATGAAGAATCTATAAAATGAATGCAGAACTCATGTCCACACATTTATATGTGACTCTCATTTTATTCCCTTTAATTAATCAAGCACTTGTATTTAAGACAACTGTAGATTTTATCAAGATTTATAGTCAAGATAAATTACATTAAAGTAAAATTGATTTCCAAGTGGCCTAAAGTTGGTTGTTTTTCTATGTATTAGTTTAACAAAAAATTTAAATGGCAACTTTCCTGTGACTATATTTAATCAAAGTAACAACAGCTCAACCCCAAGTGGAGGAAAGAAAACGTTATTTTCGTTTTTTCAGATTTAAAAACCTCATACTCTTGGAAAATATTCATGAAAACAAGATTAATCAAGAATTTGATAACATATTTTCCTCTCTTTTAATATTTACATCACATTTTATGCTATTAATCTGAATTTTTGATTGTTACCTTCCTTTAGCCATCCAGCTATCGTAAATAAAGTAATACAATATATATACATTTTTTTCTGAGAGCTCACTGTGCAATAACAGCAGTGATAAAAGTTCAGAGTAATTGAGAATCTGCTGAGATGCTAGCTTTGTGAATGAACTAGAACTTTTCTTTCTGACACTTTCCTCATTACCTATTTCTTTATCTTTATATACATCACTTACTTTGATACATTTAACAAAACCTTGATATTATCCATATAACTTAGACTTTAAATATTAATACATTATGTAGATGTACAAGTTTAAATATAGCGCAGTTACCTGTCTCCATGTCATTCCCTCATTTGCATGCCTCCGTGACACATGGCCACTTATTTCCAGGCATCTTTCCTGAATAATTGGCATAATAACATTATTATTTGTATTATTAATCATAAGGCTATATATCCCTTTTAAAGTACCTTCACATTTTAAAAAATACATGTCCGACATATTTACTTTCTTTTAAAAATGTATATTATCATTCAGGTATAAAATCAACATTTTAAAAAGTAGTAAATTTTCTAGGGAAACAAAAGTCAAGAACCATAAAATATCTTTATAGGCTTCTGTCATGTCACAAACTGTCTCCTCAATAAAGAACAACAAATATTGAAAGCACTTTTATATACAAGTTCATGATTATTTACCAACTATTTTCATTCACATATTTTGAGAAAAGTGTGTATGTTAGCAAATGAATCAGTGAACACTGTTAGAGCATATCTGCTTTTTATATTTCTGAAATTATGTAAATATTTTAACCCATCAGGATAGGATGAAAATTTATCCAATTGGGTCTTTAAAAGCCTCATTGTCCTAAAGGAAAAGAACTAAATCAAAACAAAGTCAAAAACACCTGAGACTTGTGATAAATATGAATAATATTTCTAATTAAAACACTGAAGTTTAAAGAAAACTAACGGATATTTGTTTCCTCTCACTAACTTCTAACCCCAGACAAAACCTGCAATCAACAGTGGCTCCTACACTTGTGTTTTTCATTGATTGCAATTCCCACCTGCTTTAAACCTTTTGATTACATCTTTTCCTTGCTCTGTGTGTGTGACAGTGGATGGGAAACATTTTGAAAAGCCTAGAAAAAAAGTTTCTATGTTTCTTAATGGCTTGCCGGTAGTACTTAAAAAGTGGAAGTGTTTATTTCTTTTTTAATAGATAAAGGATAGCAATTTAGGAGAAAATATCTGCAGTCCTTGAGTGCTTGGGAATCACTTGAAATGTTTTCTGTATGGATTACCCTTTAATATCTCTCATTCCTCAATTACAGGTGCAGGGAATATTGGAGCCAGGTTCAGGCATCATGGCAGATTTCTGGCAGGAAAATGAAGCTTAGCATATGAAATCTATAACAAGTGCTATAGTGATCAGTATTTCCTACCACCAATTATTGTTTTACCTTCCACCATTCACTGAGTAACTAACTCATCTTCCAACACCTAAAATCTCACAATTGTCACATTCTTCTAAATTCTCAAAATATTTTTGAGACTCTACTTCTATTCTGTGCTTATAATTTATCTAACTGTTCATGCGTTATCACCACACTGTTTTAATTTTTCCAGAATTTTCTTAGATATTCTTGTTTACTTTTACATCCAAAATTTATAAAAATAATTTTACCTAGTTAAAATTATTTGGGGAATTAGATTACATTTATTAACTTTCAAGGAACTGGACAACAAATTTTCAGTAAGGGAAATATGTAATGGGTTGATAAATGAATAAACGAATGGCATTATTTTGTATTATTCAGACAATCGAAAGTAGTGACTAGAAACAGACTGTTAGTAGGTATGCCAAGTTCAAGTGCTGGTTCTGGCACATACCTTGGACAATAAAATCTATCGGAGCTCAGAAAGGTTACAATTCATATAAAATGAAATTAAGATAATAATACATACTCATGTGATTGTATAGAGATCAAATGAGGCAATATATGTCAAGTACTTCAAAAAGTGCCTAGCACATAAAACTGGTCTCAGTAAATGGTACCTATTACTTTAGGCAATTTATTGTGAATATATATGCCAGTATTGTGAAGATTAGAAAGCATCGTGTGGGTAGAAAGTAAAGAGTTATTAAAACTGGCCATTTATCTTTTTTAACATAATATCGACTTATATTTTATAGTGTAATATCTTGCAAATAACTTTCACATATATATTATGTAATTTTCACAATATCTTTGTGAATTTTTCTTGTTTTACAGAAAAGGAAACTGAGTCTCAAACTTACAAAACAGTAAATGGCAGAACTTGGATATGAATCCTGGATGAAAGATTTTAGGGTTGTGTTCTTTCAGAGAGCAAATTCAAAGGACCAGGTTTCAGAATAATATTTTATGTCAGAGTATTATTTGTATTACACAAGGTGCTTTCGC
>NW_011888848.1:5238002-5267550 GCF_000151845.1 Pteropus vampyrus
ATTCCAAATCTCACTTTAATACACACTGAATAAAACAATACACAAACCCCCTTAACATATTCTCCTTAGTTAATATGATTAATTGTTCTGCCACAACTAAAACAATTCCACAATAATTATGTTGCCATTGTCAAATATCAATAGACATATATAAATAAAATTGTTTCTTGTATTTAGAAAAAATATAGATTTGTAAAGCCAAATGAGCACAACACTTTTCGTGTGCCTGAGAGATAGAGAGAGTAGTATATTGTTTGAATCACAACTTATCTGGGTTCAGTCTCATCTGTAAAATGAGAAGATTGAACTAGATTACCTCTAAATTGTCTTCCAACTATAAATTTCCGTGATAGAAATTCATCAAATAATTATTCAACATCTAATGTGTACCAGGCATTGTACAGCAGTGATTATATTTAAACCTTTAAAACCCTGTAAAAGAGGATGCATTTCAGGTAAGAAATATTAGTGGGCCAATCTCATAAAAAAACTCTAGTGGGTTCTATGTAGCTGATTTTGGTTAGAGCAAAAGTTTTCCCTCATACTTTTGACCCCACACAAGTAACCAGTCACATGGGTATATTATATTGTCTGCAAGTGATTGTGCAAGGATAGGCATGGAAAGACCCACACTTAAGGTCAATTCAGCATGAAGCCCCCTCTACTCAACAAAAAAATTTATTCTTTCTCTAATTTGTAAAACTTCGCTTCCTACACTTCTTTCTATCCAGTCTCAGACACCCTTCCACCTCCTTCTTCTCCTATCCTTAGCCCTATCTAGTTGGGGATGTTGGGAGGGAGAAATTTTCCCCTTTCCCCTCTTGAGTTCTTATGGCTGGACTAACAATAAAATTGACACAAGAGAGATTAACAGGAGAAAAATCAATTAGTTTCATGCATATGAGAGATGATATAATTGATACTCAAGAGAATGACCAAAAAGCAAGCAGATTTTATATCTTTTACACAAAGAAACAATAATTTATGAGGATTTGACAGAACAAAGAAATCTAGGTTTGGGTGATTATTAATGAAGATCTAAGCAAAGTTTGGGATTGGGTAATAAATTAGTTAAATAAATAAATAAATAACAAGGTTTGTTTATACAAGCTTCTTGGCCCTAAATTTGCTAATTTTGATGATAAGGATGTCTCTTTCAGTCTCCAGAGGCAGGGAGGGCACTTTCACAGGGGAGACTTATTTCCTATATTCAGGGAGACAAAGGAGTGTTAATACAGTACTTTTGTACAGGCTGCTTCTCAAGCAACTTTAATTCAAAATTGTCAGTATGACATATTTGGGAGTGGTCTAACCTGGGCCCCCATAAGGGAAAGAAAATATATGTTCTTTGACATATGCTTAGGCAAGTGTTTCATAAGACTACTCATGGAATAGAAAATGAAGAAAACTCACAGGAAACATTAGTATTTTGAATATCAACTTATAGTGCAATGTCATGTTTTTTATATGTAGTTGTTCTGAGTCCATTACCTGTATAAATGTATTATGCATAAAATATACATAATACATTTATACCGCACAGCAGCAGTACACTAGATGGTGAGGCAAGGAAGCAATAATGGAGTTTGAAAGTAGCTCAGAATCTATGGTGAAAAGTTTCCCAATTCTATAACCTTTTATAGCACATAGTCTACATATTATTTTATTTTACACTCACAAGAATGCTCTGGGATAAATAAGAAAGGTATTATCTTACTTTAGAGATACAAAAGCAAGAAAGTTGAAGCTAGAGAAACTAAAGAAGAAAACAAGAGATCGATGTGAAAAATATAAAATTATCATCAGAGTGTGGTGACTGATTAGATATGAACACTGAGAGAAAGAAAATGAAAACTATTTAAAGACTCAATTGCTGAGAAAATTAGGACACTATTGACAGGAAATAAGAGCCTGTGAGAAAGTAAAGCAATTTTGTTGAAGATGAATTCACTTTAGGAGAGTACAGCAAGGTTAAAATGATCTTCATGCATCTGGAGGCATATTCCAGCAGAGGGAACACTTACTAATGCTGATGAAGATGACAACTGATATTATTACTGCAGGAAACCTTTCACACTTATGTAATCTATGACCACAGATTTATATCAATCCATTCTGTACTCTGATTAGAAATTTTATAAGAATATTCTATCACACCATCTTATAGTGAATATAGGCTCGCCACTTATTGGGTATCATTAGAACAAATCCCTCTGCTCACCTCTCAATGTTCTTTCTTCCTAATCTCCTTACTTAGAGCCCAAGAGAGAGGAGCAGAGAAAAATAATTTTTCCAGACTGCCAGTTTTTATTTCTTTCATTATTTCTACTTACTATTTCTAATTCTATAATAACATTTTCAAACAATGCAGAAAAATTTATTGATAGCATTGTTCCTCTCTACTAGAGGTCACCAGTTCATAATAGGTTAATAAAATATTCTTTGAAGATGAATGGCTGACAATTCATGTAGCTCTTTTTATGCTCTCAAAGAGAATATGATGCATATAAATTTGCATCATATTTATATGGCCTCTTAATAATAATGAGTAGTCTTTTAGCTTCTGACCATTTGTCAAAAGGAGATGCATTTGTAGCTATTTATTCAGCATCGTGATTGATTGGTGCTGACTCATGTTTACATACTTTCTCGTTTCTATTTTGAAAGACCCTATTTGTTCAAAATGAGCCACTTTGGGAAATCTGTGGTCAAAAAATAGAGCAAACACAATTAACCTAAACCCTAAGACAATGAGCTTTAAAAAAAAACACTTGGCTATTTTTAAAATGATTCAACTAAAGATAATTTTTTTTCTTTTAAATTCATAGTAAATAAGCTACCATGGACCTCTGCTACTTTATTCACTTAGAAACGAGTAGTCATTAGGATTTTATAAAATCTGGAGATATTTCCTTCAGATGCTCAATGCTTAATTATAATAAGACCATATGCCTAAGCATTGTTAGACACATATGTTATCTCATTTAGTAGCCTCATTAACATTCTGAAGTATTATTGCACTTATCTAACTAAAGATGCAACCAAGGATTAAAGAATGTAACTTGCTTTAAATTGTGTGTTAAGTAAATAGAAGAATCTGATTTGGATGCCAAGTTAACATTAAAGTCAAAGAAATAATCCATTGCTGATTCTTTGTCTCTGAGAGGAGACCACACTCTGTAGAGTGTTATCTCTTTTCTAATAAACTTTCCTTTTGATTATTAAAAAAAATTATAATCCATTGCCTTTCTACATCCTTTTGTACAGTTAAAGAGCATTATAGATAATGTCAGTAAAAGAAGTAAAAAAAAAAAACGAGAATAATTTATAATATCAGCATTCTAACACTTTTCCAATTTTTCTCCAATGTATACTCAATATATAAATTTTAAGAAAATTCTATTGTCCATGTAACTCATGATATAGCTCACTGGCTTCAACTATCTATGAATAATCTATTCATTATGGAATAATCCACTGTTATATTTTTTATTTAATGCTATAATGATCTCTTATCTTTCTATATGGACTCCCTTATCTGGAAATAGATTGGTCTTTGTTCTTCAATGTATTATTTCCTTTGTTCATGAGCTTTCATCCAGGTTTCAGTGTAGCTTTTAGGCTGACAAAAGCCTCGTCAGAATTTATTTCAATGTTTTCCACTTCTTATTTGATGAAGTAAATTACCACAAACAATTCGTCTCTTCCCTGTTCTAAGACTAATGCCCATTTGTAAATGTTATCCACATTCTCTTATTTCAGCTTGCTTGAGTAGTATCTAATGTAAACTTAAATAGTTTTAACTACGGCTGTGTGTGAATACATAAAATATTCACTTATGTCCAAACCGATATATTGTTTAATAATCTTGTTTATAATTAAACCTCATTTAAAAATAAATTCAATTACTATTAGAGTATATAAAAAAATAGAAGAGGAAAAAATAAAGCAGTTTAAATTAGGTTAAATTAAAACGATGCTTGGTAATGTCCATATGAAACGTGGGGCATTTTATCGCAGGAAAATTCTCAGATCTGTAGTAGAATACTGAGCAAGAAATGTGTTTTATTCACCATTGTGTCTTCAGTGTCTGGCATAATGCCTTCTGGGTGGATGGATGGATGGATGGATGAGTGGATGAATAGTAAATGGATAAATGAATGAAAGAATAAGGTTTTGTGAATCAGCTACTTTTTCATTTTATACATGAGAAAATATGCAGTTATACAATGTGACTTGTTAAAGGTCAAAAATCATTAAAAGGGAGAGCCAATTATGGAATGGTCTTCCTGAGTTCCAACCTGGTACTCTGTCCATAGTCCCAACACACACAGGAAATTCTGAATCTTCTGGACAAAGGGAATGTCTTCAGGAGTATATTAATATTCTCAGGACTAAAAACGAGGTCTATTTATCTATCGCTGAATGAATTAAACTGTTCTTGAAAGTTTCCTATTTCATCAAGTAAAAATATTTCTCTACCTTATCACAAGAAAAATATATGACTCTCCCCATTATGTAAATTCTTGCTATAGTATCCCAGTAAAAAAATTCTAGTAAGTAAAAAGAGTTTATATCATATATATATTACTCATTATAAATTTCCAAATTCCCTTAACCTTAAACTGTACTGGAAAAAAATGCTTTCTTTTACAGAGGAGACAACTACTTTAACATTTTGCAAGACTAACTTTTTTAACATCAAATATAAACTGCCTGGCCAAATAAAATAATTAATACAGAGATTCCGATAACTGAATAATGGATAACATCTGATATACTCCATAGTGTGCTTTAGGATTAAGTGTTGCAAATCTCCATAGCATATTTACTAGCCTAACATGTTTCCACAAGCTTCCCATTTTGCCCCCGCTCCTCACTGGTAACATCTGCTATAAATCTTTCCTCTAAAAACAAAACCCTTTCCAAAAACCCAGAGAATACATGAAGAACAGACTTGTCTCTCTTAGTGTCCCTTTGGTTGACAGCTAAGACACAGGGATTGACATAGTCAAGGCTCTCTGTGCTGGAAATAACCAGTACAAGATACCAGAATAAATTAGCCATTTCAGCCACAGGAGCAGCTATGTAAATTGCACATGTGTAAGTATATGGCTCTCCGTGGATCAACCGAGGTTCAGTAACAGAATAGAAATGTCAGTTATGTTTCATGATATCCACCACATATGATTAAGAAGTGGATGGGGTTATAGGGGTGGAGGGAAGGAAGAAAGAAGAGTCTATTAGTTTGTTAGAGATGCCATAACAAAGTACCACAGACTAAGTGGCTTAAAAACAGAAATTATCTTCCCACAGTTCTGGAGGCTATATCAAGGTAGTGGCAGAGTTGGTTTCTACAAGGTCTCTCTCTCTAATTTATATTGTAGATGGCTTTCTTCTTCCAGTGTCTTCCTGTGGTCTTCTCCGTGTTTTGCTGCAGCCTAATCTCCTCTTCTTTTTAGGCCACCAGTCATTAAATTAAGGCCCACTCATATGACCTCATTGTAACAATCAGCTCTTTAAAGGAGCTACTTCCAGATACAGTCACATTCTGCAGTACTTGGGAGTTAGGACTTTAACAAACGAATTTTAGGGGGACACAATTCAGTCTATATCAAAGACATTATTTAAGATTTTTAGAAATGGATACCTCTATTAAATCCTTTCATGGATTCTGGTAGTGTCCTGCCACCAAGGAGGATTTTTGCTCTGTTAGGAAGATATACCTTCCTCAGCAAGTGTGAGTGCTACTAAGTGAGGAACTAGGATAGCGCTTCCCTCCACTTCATTTTAACAGGCTTATCCTTCAGCTGAAAGAAAACTGAAGAAACTATTTCTGTTTGTTTGACTAGAACATTTCACTCCTTTTCCTCCTCCCTAGATGGCAGTTTGCTTTTGAGCCCTTTTCATTTCCACTTTCTCCCCTACTCCTCTTTCTTTATTCCCATCTTAGAGAAAACAGTTCCTTTTAAACTTATTTCGCCTTTCCATCTTTTTTTTCTTTTTTTTTTTTTTTTTTAATGCCTACAGCACCTGGTCTTCCTAGGTAATCTCCTATCCAAATATCCAAATACTAACCAGGCCTGACCCTGCTTAGCTTCTGAGATCAGCCGGGATCGGGCTTGTTCAGGATAGCATGGCCATAGACTTCCTTTCCATCTTTATATAATCTTTGCAACAAGGGACAATGTACAGTCTCTTAAAGTGCCTAGCATGACATCCAGCAAAGTACCTATAAGTGGTTCATTCTTACTCCTCTGTTTTTTAAAATAGCCAGTCCCCAGCAATCTACTGTTTTCATTTGCCATTATTTATGTGATCCAGATTTTAAATAACTTCATGTATATCACAGTGCCAGCACCGACATGATCAAGAAGGGACAATTTCGGTGGTGAGACGCCCAGTTGGAAGAATGCACAAGAGGCCGATATGAAACAGCAGGCAACCAACTTTATTGTGGGGAGCGCAATTCTATTGCAGGAAGTGCAGTTCTATTGCGGGGAGCAGGTTTCTGCTTCTGCTCTTCTTCTGCTCCCTTTCTGCTCCCCAGGGGATCACGCAGCTCCACATATATCAGAGTACAATAGTGGCATTCAGCCACACAAAAGTGATACAATAAGCTGAAATACGTTTACACATTTTAGGCTCAGGCGCCCTACTACACTAATGTAACATTCTAAATCCGGGGTCCTATTCCTAGCTATGAGCCTGGATCACAGCCAGACCATGGACCCACCAGGCCTATGACCCACAGTCTTTCATTTTTTGTGTGTCCTGAATGGAAAATGTAAGTTTTACTGAGGATTTTGTAGATTAGTTTAAAGGGAGAATTTGCCTCTCAGAGCATAAAACCCCTTTGGTATTTCATATTACATCAGCTCTCAGGCAATTGTGTGTGTGTATGTGTGTGTGTGTGTACATGTGAGTGTGTGTGTCTCCCTCTTCATCTCCTCTACCTGTCCTTCTTGCAGCACCTCCTTGATTCATTGTTCTCCTCCAGAAAGACCATTCACCCACAATTTTTCAAGACAAATTTAGCACTGTTCATACAATTCAAACTGTAGCACTGTTTTTATCATTTAAGTAATTCTAAACTTGCAAATCCTCATCTACATCTATTACTCATCTCAGTGAACAAAATATTTTTCGTATAAACAATTTCACTCTCTTTTCAAGTCAGGAGAGCTTAGAAATAGAAAAATAATGTTGTTGTTTTCTGTCAGACCATGTTGCACAAACCCTTTGTGTACATGATTCTAATGACTAGCTCTAAGTCTTTTCAGATGTCTTTCTGCCCCTGTTTTCATTTTTATTTCATTTCTGAAAATTTTTCAGGGAGATTTTCCTCTATTACTTTGCTTAGGTAGTCGATCACAAAAGGACTATGTGTGTCTGTACTTCTATATGTTTTATTCAGTGTATTTCCAAATTTATGGATTTTTCAAATCATTTGTATTCCTCCCCAAACTCTCTTTAATCTGTTTTTATTTGGAAATATTTAGAACTGGTGAAATAATACATTGTGAATACCTCTTACCTTTTGATTCTCAGGTCTTATCCTCAGATTATTTCTGCTTTGTTATTTCATCATTCGTCAACATGTTCTGGCAGCATTTTACAAATCTCTGAAATAGAAATTTCTAAATCCTTTTGCCACAGCTACCTAAGCCCAGATAAGAATGATTGTCACTGATACCTTAAAGAAACACAAACATGCTTCACATAGTAAATCTGTAAAGAAAAAGAGCATCCTAAAAGAACTGAAAATAAACTATATGTGGTGCCAGGAGGATGCTAAACTTATCAGTGAGATCGCTTTGTAAATTATATAAATGCCTAACCACTATGCTGTACACCTGAAACTAATATAAAATAATATTAATGTTAACTCTAATTTAAAAATAAATAAATATATTTTAAAAAAAGAACTGAAAATAATGAACAGAATAGTAGTTGCACACCAAAGGAAATAAGAACTCCAATATTAATTAGAAAAAACAACAGGTCCTTCAAATGCTACCCATACTGATTAAAAAGCAGATCAAGTAAGAGATAACAATTCCCTTCATACACAGGGCTTCACTGAAAATTGAAAACTGATCATTGGTGGCCAAAAGCTTATATGCCACAGTTAATCCGGCTTGAACAAGACAGTTTTATTTTAAAACAAGTTTTCATGAAGAACTAGAAGACTCTGTTCCATTCACTTGTCTGAGAGTACAAGCCAGCTCTCTATCAAAATCACACCAGTCTATCTTCTAGCCATAAGATTTCACGAGGCATCTCCTAGAACATTTCACTACCAGACTGTAGATTTTTACTAGGAAAGACTGTACAGTGAGCTCTAATGTCAGTGCTTTTTTACATATATAAAACACATATACCTATAAATACCTACATATACACATATGTATGTTTCTATATATATGTGTATACATATGCAAACTACTCTGTATATACTATATACAAAAGAATATGCTCTGTATATATACTTGTATATATTGTATACAATCTATATAATACACTGATATTTCTGATATTAGAAAGATCTTTGTAATATGCCCTGTCATTTTTCTTTGTGCTGCATAGTGACCCAGAAATATACACTAATGTTTCATTTATAATTCAATATTTTCCGATACCCTGTCTAGGAGCTTCCTCAAGCACAAGTCATTAATTTCTGGCATTACTGATTGAACTGAATCCATAAAATTTAATTTTCTGGAACACCTCCAATTTTCCCGACATGTTATGGGAGGACTTAAATCTGATGTTTTAAAATATATTTCTGGAATTTCTCAGAACTTACTCATGCATCTAAAGGAGTAAATATATAGACAGGTTATTTTCTTTATTTCTCAGATGAACTTCACAAACAAATTGAGATCTTAAATACTAATAGAAAAAGATACTGAGATTATATGCATTGGATTAATTTTCTGCTCTACATATTACAGTTAACAATTAAATGGCCATTAGAGTCAAAACATTTATGGTCTTTCTGCTGTTCAATTAATTTTTTATTAAATAAACTTCACGTAGTTAACTTTCTAGTTGTAAAACTAAAATAAATATCAAGAACAGAACATTTATTATTTTTTCTTCCTCTGGTAACCACCTTAATAGTTTTTTCCATAAGAAAGCTTTTCAAGGAATACTTATTATTCTGTTATTTTACAGAAATATGCTATGTTGGGGAAGTGACAAAGCCATTGTGACTATAAAATAATTGGGCTCGTTATTTTTTAAGATGTAATGGGAAACATGGGTTTGACTCCACTTCCCACTTTCTATCCTTCTATCTCTATCTCTATCATTCACAATCTCTCTCTCTCTCTCTCTCTCTCTCTCTCTCTCTCTCTCTCTGTCACACACACACACACACACACACACAAACGGATAGCAGGGACTGAGACTGTAATAAAAGAGCTGTTTTTAAAACTCCTGTTTTTTTCACACCCTCTGTCACAAAATTTGACAGAAATTTTTGGCTTTCCCGTACACAATCTTCATTGTATTCTTTGTCCCCAGTGCATCACCGTAGCTTTCTTTTTCCTTTATAAAGGCATATTTATAATCACTCGAGGTCCTGATACCAATAATTTAAAATATGCTTACAAATTAGTCAGATCTTTGGAATGAAGTAAAAATGAATATCTCAGCCCACCCTGAGTATATATGAGCCTGGCTTTCACATTCCTGTTTAATCCTCATAATCCTCATAATCCCCTGCATAATGAGTGCTCTCATGGCTTCTTTACTCCTCAGACTATCAATGTTCAGAAAATTTAAGTAATTTTCCCAAGGTTACATAACTATTTACAAACAAGGCCTAGATTTAAACAAAATTCTCTGAGTTTAGAGCTCTGGACACTGCAAGACACTGCTGTGCAATGAAAATGAGGGAATGGGAAGAGATAAATATCTAGCTTCAGATACTGTATTGGTGGTGGTGCCACTTAGTAAAGTAGATTTTTCACAGAAATAATAGCTTTGAGATGTCTTTGAGACATTTGGATAGATCATCTGTCTTTGGGAAGATGATGGCCTGAAAGGGTTCTTCTGAAGTTTCGCTTTCTTCTCTGCCACTTGACTAATTCTCCAGAGTAAAGCAGCAGCTGTAATAAGAGAGTGGACAGAGCTCAGAGGGGTGTGTGAGGCCCAAAGGGTGTTATAGTCAGGAGAGAAAGGCTCAGGGTTTTACTCCCCTCCTTATTCCAGAGACTATTAGGGTATTAATACTTTCACCAAGTACATATCGGGCAGACCGCCCTTCTCCCACCCTCTGGGGAAACATAGCTGGCTAACAGGAGAGTAGACTGCTTTCCCTTTATGATGTGCAGCTTTGCAGCACTGAAAAGAACACTTTCAGTTTATCTTTACAGGCAAGGATGAACAGAGACTGGAGTCGAAAAAAAATAAAATGAAACAAACCTTAGGGAAACCAAATGCTAGAAACAAGACAAAGAAGCAGAGTACCTAGAGCTTACTTTGTAAACTAAAGTCAAAACATAAGGTCACTTAATTGTAGCCTGAAGCTCATGTGACTTAAATAAATAATTTTTAAAATATAAAACTCCAATTGTCGAAATAGATATCACCATTAAGAAATAAAGGAATATATCAAAATACAAACAAATATACAAAACACCTAACGATCATGAATGAAAAAGTAGTGAAAGTTAGAGGAATGGTCTAGGTTAGAGATACTTGAATAACCAAGAATTTACTCCTACAGAATGTTTTATTTATCTTAATCTCCAGAATCAGCCTCTTCTACATCTTGACATCACTCTCTAGTAGAAAAGAAATATGTACCTACTAGACTTCTAGCTGTAATTGAAACAGATTTCTCTCGGCACCTCCAAATTGCATTAATTTACACAAATTGCATTAATTAAATTATAATAATTGTATATGAATTAAAGTGTACAAATTGCATTCATTAAAATGACAATGCATTTGGCACAGTACCTTGTTCATAACAGGTCCCAAACAAGTTTTAGTTTCCCTACTGCCTTAGGAGGCAACTTACTTTTGCCCCTTACTTTTACTTTGTGAGATGTTATTTATTTTTCTCTTTTCCAGTCTTATAAAACTAAATATATCTAAATGTTATCACTCTCTGAGTTATTTCTTACAATAAAAAGTAATTTCTTTTTTTTACCATAGCAGCTATTAAGGGAAGAAAACACATGATTCTAGAATATATATTTAAACTTACACTTGCCTTAGGGTATAAATAAATCTACATTGACATAATATCACACTTTTCAAAAATAACTTTGTGTATAGAAGTAGTTTCTGTAGCCACCATGGAGATAGAACACAATAAATTATACAGACGTGTACCTATCTTTCTCTGTTAGCAGCATATCAAAAAAAAAAAAAATCAATAGCATAATGAAGACTATGGAATTGTAATAGTTAATTTTATGTGTCAAGTTGACCTGGCCATGGGATGCCCAGATAGCTGGTTACACATTATTTTGGATGTGTCTGTGAGGGGGTTTCTGGAAGATATTAGCACTGGTATTGGTGGACTAAGTAAAGCAGATGACCCTCCCCAGTGTAGGTGAGCATCATCCGATCTGAACCTTAATAGAACAAAAAAGCAGATGAAGGTTGCACTTGTTCCCTGACTGACTGCTTGAATTGGGACATCTATTTTCTCTGCCATCTTTCCTTGGTCTCCAACTTGCAGATGGCAGATCACAGGACATCTTAGCCTTTATTAATTGTGTGAATTTTATATACATATATTTATATTTATATATATTTTTATATATGTAGATATATGTATATGATTATATAGATATAGATCTATATATGTGTGTATATCTTTAAAATATACACACATATATAGATATTTATATTTATATATATTTTTATATATGTAGATATATGTATATGATTATATAGATATAGATCTATATATGTGTGTATATCTTTAAAATATACATTGTTTTCTGATCATTCAACCCATTCCTCATCAATTCAGCTTATGACATTGCTTCGTACATAATATTTACTGAGCATTTGCTATGTGCTAGCTACTTTCCTAGGCACACTAAGCACTGGTCATTAAGAAATAGGAGCCACCAAATGAAATTACTCTAGATTTCCCACCAAATAACCCACAAACCACCTGTATATACCATCTACATTTTTTCCTTCTGTTACAATAAGGAAATGTCTCATATCTCAAAAGTTTGTGGCTTCCATTTGCTCATACACTCTCAGAAAACTTGAGCATTTAGTTGTGCTTGATGACCTATAGGTCTTTTTCAATGGCATTCATGCATCTTCTAGTATGTCTAATTTTAGAAAATTATCTTTTGATCTCCCATCCCCACCCCACCTCCCCAGCTTATAACCTATATCCCTGCACCATAGCCAACAGAAACAACCAAAAGAGTTGTTTATAATGCTTTCGCCACATCCCAGTCACCTTTAACCCTGTTAATTTCTATTTTGCCTTCACAACTCCACTAGAACGGCTCTCATTCAGTTCACTGCTTGTCTTTAAGGAAACTATAATTTTTTATGTTGCTAAAACTTGGAGCATCATTCTACAGGATAGGCAATCCTCCCTCTTAAAGGAGGAGAAAAAAATAAACAAAACAAAAATGCTTCTCTTAACTTTTCTGACCACATTCTAGTCAATTTCTTACCAAATCTTTGATTGCTTTCTCCTCATATCCTTTCCAACTCTTTGCCTCTATCTAACTTCAAAATGTCTGAGTTACCTGGGCTTGTTTTGGACCACTTCTCACTCTTCATTCTCTAAGTAATTTCGTTTATCCCATGACATTAAATTACATCTATAGATCACTGACTCTGAAATGTATATTCCAAATTAATACTTCCTCTATGAGCTCTAAGTTTTTATAATCAGCTGCATACTTGCTTTGGTATTTCTCAGGTATTTTAAAGTTATAATATACAAAACTCGACACTGAGCTTAGGTCTTCATATCCATAAAAGCATATTCTTCCTATAGTCATCCAAATATCAGTAAATGGTACTTCCATTCACTTGGATATCGAATTCTGAAAAGTCATTTTTAAAACCTCACTTTCTCTCTCATCCTTGTTTGATCCATCACTAAATTCTAATGATTCTCCTCCTTAAATATATTTCTCATCTTTCTAATTCTCTCCGTCTCCATTGACATACTCTAAGATGCTATCACTGATCAACAGGCTCACTGAAACAAACCTCTCCACTGGTTTCTCCAGATCTATACTTGTTCTCGAATTCATTATCCACTCAAAATCCAACATGTGAATCAACTCATGCAATCTGCTTATAATTTCTTAATGGTTTATCAATATATTTAAGGAAATAAATGAATGAAATTGCAAACTCCAAAAATAAACTACAAGTTCCTACAGAACCATGCTACCAACTACTCTGCCAATATAACTGGGCAACTTTGCCATTCTTACTCTGTGTTCCAGTGACACTTGCACTCAGTTGCTTGAACACATTAAACTTTCTCCCACTTTTTAGCCTTCACTCACACTATTATCAGGGCCTACAATTGATGTGTCCTTCATTCTTCTGCCTGTATATTCTCCAGGTTTCAGCTTTAATGTTGCTTCCTCAAAGAGACCTTTCATTGTATTCTAAATATCTAGATATGATTTTTTCTCTATAGAATTTATCATATTTGTAATTACTTATATATTTGTGTATTTATTATTTAATACTGTCTCTATAATAGGATGTGATGTAAAAACAGATAACATTCTCTTTTTTAATTCAGCACTGTATCTCTAGACTCTAAAACTTTGATTTCTTTAGAAAAAAAATCATTATTATAGAATAATTTTAATCTAAGTAAGTCAATTGTACTTTTTTCCCAAGGCTGTACCATCAAAGTCTCAAATAACTATTCTTTCCAAACATCCTGCTAAATACAAATGCCAAGGGCAATAATAATGTATAAAATATTCTAAAGCATTTTTGTTTTATTCACTTAAATAATATTTTTGAATTTTTATTATGTGCATGATAGAGCAAAACAATGGTAAGACAAAGATAAATAATGGTTCTTGCATTTAAACTGTAAAATGGATGGGAAAATCAGATATCCACAGTCAACCAGTATTTATTAAATTTGTCAAGAACTATGCTAAGTTCTGAAGACACAAGATGAAAAATGCATGCGCCCATATCTGGACTAAAGGAAACAGAAACATGCTTGACTACAACACATATCTATAGAAGATCTTTCTTTCAGGGTCTTTTAGATTTTTTTCTGAAAATCTTCAAATAAGTTACTAAATGTTTTGCAACAAGGTTCATAAGCCTGTATATATGTGAATAATAAGTTATTTGATACCTCTGTTTCGATGCATTTTAATTTAGTGACTTCTGTACATTCATTTGATTTTCTCCACATTCTGGGCATTTTCCCACATTGATGGTTGTAAATTACTTTAAAAGACTCAGATAGCTGTTGCAGCTCTTCAGCTATCATTGGAAAACAAGTTCATGCATGGAGAGTTTATGGTCAGTCTGTATAAAAATATTCAAATAAGATTTAGGTACATTTGCTAATATTGTATTTAACATAGTAGCCTGCACCTTGTTTACATTGTTATAGATACTTTTTCTGTTCTCTTAACAAGAGCAATTTGATAATGAAATTTAATGCTTATGCTTTCATGCACCCCAAATAACATACTGGTTATACTGTTTGTGCACTCATACTCTTTACTTGAATTTGTTTGCCTAAAAAATAGAAATCGCAGTAAATACCAGGCTCATTTTATATCTCTGTGCCTATTTTAAACTTGGTGGACAAATGAGACCAGCAAATAATGACAGAGTAAAACCATGGATATCTTTTCATTTCTTTCTTTTTGTATTCACTTTTATTTATTTAAGGAAATTTGAGTACCTATTATGTATGAAGTCTAGTCTATAGGCTGAAATATATCAGTAAACAAAATAAGCAGAAAATTCATGCTCTTTTATATTTGAGCATAAGGAGACACAAAGTAAAGAACAAACATAACAAATAAACTGAAACTAAAAAGCAAGCTGAGGGGTTTGGGGAGGGCTAGAAAGACAGATTGTAATTTTAAATAGGTTGGTCAGAACAGGATTTATAGAAAAAACGAGAATTGTGCAAAGGCTTGAAGGAGATGAAGGTGTTAGCCAGTGGGAATAACTGTGGGAAGAGTGTTCTAGAGGGAGGAGCCAGTAAGAACAAGGGGGACAGGAGCTTGCCTTCGGTGTTCAAGGAATAGAAGGATGTTCACATATTCAAGAAGAAAAAAGTGAACAGAATTCATTTCATTCAGTCTATCTGGCTGGGCCTACAGTTATCATGCATTGAGTCATTCGTCATTATAATAAACTAGTAAGTTCTCATAAATTTTATTTTCAATTGTATTTACACATATTTATATTCACCACATTTCTATGCACTTTTTGTAAAACATTTTTTATTATATTGTAAAATTATTCAGAATAAGGAATTGATCCTCTATTCATTACTATTCTCTATACTGTTTTCTAGATGCCATAGATATTCAATGAATGCTATTAACTGTAAGCAGAAAAACAGATGTAAGAATCTGAGATTTCAAGGCTCTAACTTTGTTCCATGAATCATAGTCGTCAAATCTTTTGGTCTTTGCCTCAGTTTCCTAAAATGCAATTGAAAACTAATTAAATTGTTAAATATATAAGACACCATATACATACAAATTATAATAAAATATGGCTTATATTCCACCAACATATATGAATAAGAAATAGAGATAAAATGCAGAAATCTAAATACAATTGTTTAGAAAAAAAACGCAATTTACAGAGTCCTAAGAAAATCAAAAGACTTTCCATGGTGTGGCCAATGATGACATTCTATGAGCTATGACCTGGATTTTCAGCTCTGGTGGCCAATTTCTATCAGTTCAGTATTAGTCACCTGGATGGTACAGTGATTAGGCCCTGAGGATAACTTTGCCTTCCACATTAATCCATTTCATGCTTTGTCTATTTCTAGAATCATGTCTCTATGATCTTAAACCTTGCCAACTTTCATCTGTCTCCAGCTTGCAGTCAAATGACAAGTGGAGTAAACACATAAATAATGTGTTTTCATAAGTCTAAGGTGCCACACAGGCCATTTATGTAGAGACTCTCTGATTTGTGTTCTGATATGTTATTCTAAGTGTTCTACTATTTCTAAACTCCCAAGAAAAGTATGAACAAATTTAGTAGACAGATTGATAATGAGAAATATTAAATGAGGTAATCATAGGATATTATTATTTCCTTTTACACACAAAGCCAAGCTGGTTAGTGTTCAATAACTTCAAGTCCATCTTTCTCATAGACACCAACAATGGAACATATTTTAATTCATTTAGAGACACATAAAGCATTCTCCCATTCAACTTCCTGTTACAAATTGTATACTGTCATTCATTATTCATTTATTCTATATCTAATTATCTACCTCCAACTATATAGGGACTATGCTAGCTGTTGGGAATATGAACATGTTTATGACATTCTTTCTGCCTTTTAGGAATTCAAGGCCTAGTGGAGGAGAAATAGAGGTTGACATTCTACTTTGGCTAGGGTTTCTAGAATATTTTGGTTCAAAAGTGTGGAAACAGAGGCTTACCAAACTCATAGGAGCTAATGTAAAAACCGGCTGTGTAAACTGATTGCTTATTTACGAATTTAAAGTTAGTGATGTTTTCTCAGAGTAATGTGAACATCATAATCACTATCCAGAGAAACTTTTCTCAATATGAGTTTATAAGAGAAATCAAGTTAATATTCAGAAGATTGCCCAGTGAGCATGGTATTAGAGTAAAGAAATCTGAATAGTCTTATGCTATAGTCAGATTATAATAAATGATGAGGAACCAGCCAGCCCTTACACCCTCAAAGTGACTCAACAGTTTCTCTAGATACAATGTCTCTGCTGTTTAACACTGCAGGTGAGCACAGCCAAATCTTAACTCCTGCTTCTTTCTCCCCCAGGCTCTTTGGATTTTAATAAGCACTTATTTTCTTCAGGCCAATTAAAATATTGTTTTAATTGTTTGAGTCAGTGCCACACATTAACATGGGTTAGATAAAGATGGAATGGTGACACAGGTATGCTTTCTTGAGATTTACCTTAGGCAACTGTCACTTTATTACCTCATCATTTTAAAAATTATATCGACTGTTCCTTACGAATGCCATATATTTAACTGTATGGCAGGAAAATATGATTTGCAGTAAGCTATTGCAACTAATGTATTTAATGACTTTTAAACTTTCCAAAAATGACCTTTTCCTTCTTTTCTTCTAGGTTGTAAAAATGATGATTATTGTTGTGGTGACATTTGCCATCTGCTGGCTCCCCTATCATATTTACTTCATTCTCACTGCAATCTATCAACAACTAAATAGGTGGAAATACATCCAGCAAGTCTACCTGGCTAGCTTTTGGCTGGCAATGAGTTCGACCATGTACAATCCCATCATTTACTGCTGTCTGAATAAGAGGTAAAAACAAAATTGTCACTCTTGGCTTCGCTGGAAGCATATAATGCTGTTCCAGTTTTCTAGTGCACATTTAAAATGCAAAAGGAAGGGAAAATTGAAAAATTCACTGAGAAAAGCACAGTTGTCTATTTTTCTAGATTCTCCCATACGTTATGAAATACCCCATTTTAACAATTACATCCTTAAGGCAATGTTCTTAAGAGTTTCTAACTGGGCAATTTTTTTAATGGGTCAAATTCTCCCTCCAAAACCTTCACAATTTTATCTGTCAAAGAAAAAGAAATGTCCTCATGATTGAAGGAAGTGAGTTAAAAATGTGCTCATGTCCTCAGAGAAATGAAGACACTTCACAGAAATGCACAGATGATGGCATATGAGAGTGTGCTCCATTAAAAAAGATGTTTTGTAAGTAGACTTCAAAATAGAAGTTGTTGCTATGAGGGTGACAGAAACAAAATGAGGACAAAGGGAATTATAAACTACCTTCCTGCATAACGAGGTTAGTAAGAGAGGACGCAGCCTCCCTGGCAACTGGATGTGAAGAAATTGAAATGGTCAAGGAAAAGTTATTCGTAAAATGAAGTGTTTGGTTTTTTTTTTAAAGGACTAGTTACATTTAATTTTAAGACTAATAAGAAAATCTAAAATGTGGTTTCCAGACTGAAAACACCCTAGTTGTAAGGTTGGCTCATGGAAAGGTAGGGTTAAATTTCATAGGGTTGATAAATGAACGAGTTTTGAGCTACTCCGAGTACACATAGAAATGGAACTTCATGTAAATAACTGCAGGAGCTGAATCGTAAACTCTTCCCAGTCAGGCCTCCACCGCATTGTGCCTTAAGTTTGATAAATATTTAATTCTTACTTGTTTTTCATTAATTACATAAGCCATGTGTCAATTCAGCCACCCCACAAGCTGTACATCTGTTTTTAAATCAATTTCATTTCATGGTTTACAACACCAAGAATTTTGCATTTTCATATTTGCTTACGTAAAAACCATCAAGATTAACAATTAATTCTAACATTAAATAAGACTTTAATTTATAAATATGTAATTATATCTGAAAGAAGCTGATTTGAAATATGTCATTTTTAAGTATTTTAAGCAGCAAGCCTAATTCAATTACACTTATGCAAATGCGTGAAATTATTAGAGAAATGTACACTGTTTCTTTGGCATATTGATTACCCGATGCTGTGCTTTTCCTATTTGATGGGAAATTAAGATTCAATTCAAACAAGAACTTAAAAGACCAGTAATAATACTGTGGCATAAATTCTAAGAGTTTGATTAGAAAATCAAATTCAAAACCCGAGTTGGTTTTAGTGCCTTAAATAAATAGGGCTTTCTGTGGCACTTGAAAGAAATTTCCTCTTGAAAACATGAGTTTTTCTTCCTGTGGCCTGCCTCTCCTCAGATTTCGAGCTGGCTTCAAGAGAGCATTTCGCTGGTGTCCTTTCATTGAAGTTTCTAGCTATGATGAGCTGGAGCTCAAGACCACCAGGTTTCGTCCAACTCGGCAGAGCAGCCTGTACACTGTGACCAGAATGGAGTCCATGACAGTGGTGTTTGAGCCCAGTGACTCCGACAATGCCAAATCCAGTCGAAAGAAGAGAGCGACTCCAAGAGACCCAAGCTTCAATGAATGCTCTCGCAGGAATTCTAAATCTGCCTCCACAACTTCAAGTTTCATAAGTTCACCCTACACTTCCGTGGATGAGTGTTCTTAAATCTGTTTCTTGAAGTGAAAAGAGTAGTGTGAGGCCACCATGGTGCCGGCACAGGCCCCAATTCTCTTGACGTATGTCCGTCCTGTCCTACATATGCTCCAGAAACAAAAGGGCAATGTTTAGGCAGCTACACTTTAATTGAGAAAGGTAGCACATAAATATAACAAAAATACTATTAGGATATTTGCCTCTCTCAAAAAATAAAATGGGCTTTAAATTTATTCTTTGATAACTAAGCAAACAAGAGTATAAAACACACCTTTCCACAGAGACAACTTTCTTATTCTCTGCTTAGCTATTTCAGAAGTACTCCCAGAAAGGAATGAGCTAATAGTTCTACAGAAGCATGTGTTTTACTACAAGAAAAAATATACTGACACATTTTTGAGAGCCATAACAAAATAAGGTATATCATTAAGTTAGAATTTATCTCCCAGATTTCAGTGCTTATAAATCATCTTTCCTTGAATTAGAGATACTGTCAGTCCTGCTCAAGAGAGCAGAATCCTTCTGAGAATGTGGATGTACAGCACAAACTTCCCCTTTAAAGTATTTCATTGGATTTTTAAAGCTATCCAGCTAAAATAATTACCCGTAACACTTTACCAGATTGTTATGACTTCATCGATATAGAACCGACTATTATTTTTTGAAGAACAAGATATAAAAGCAATTATTCAAGAGCAAATTATGGTCTATTACTGACAAGACATTAAATTTTCCAATTCTCCTCTTTATTTGGACCCAAAGCCAGAAATATTTAATTGTTACAAAGTGTCACAAGTCTAAACAACCCTACCACGTCTTGAAGCTGAATTTCTTCATATTTCACCAATGAACAGGCACATACAGACAAACATATTCGATTGTGCAGACACAATCATTTTAATGTATGTAACAAATTCAAAGAGTTAAATTCAAAATAGAATGCTGAAATAGTAAGTGGTCATTACAGAGTTGACACAAATAGCTTAATAAAGTCTATCAAGTTGGTGTGCATGCTTTAGATAAGTTAATGTATTATTATTTAGTATCTAATCATTGAATATAATGTTCTTAAATGTTCATTAAGGTGTCAAGAAAAGAAACCTAATACTTAAAACAAAGATTGTCTTCTCAAATTTACAAATGAATATGGGACTAGCATTAATGAATGTTCTAGATCTATGGAACCATATTCAGCTGTGGATTGCAAATGTGAAGTCTGGCCCTCAGATTCAATGTAGTCAGCCACTAACAAAATACATTTGAAAAACAACTCCTGGCCTTCACAGATGTTAGAGAAAGTCAGTATAATTTGCTAAGACGTTTAAGGAAAAAAACTGAGCCAATCAGCTGTTTTGTTTGTTTTCTTTTCTTTCTTTTTTTCTTTTTTAGTAGATTTGTTGTTGTTTTGCTTACTTAGTATCATCCTTCTAAATGACAGAAATACCTGAGGTCCAGATGGTATCTTTTTCATACTCTTTAGGAAAAATTGACATCATTCACTCAATACTCATGACTCTTACTTAAATCAAGACTTAAAAAACAAAATTTTATAAATTCAAAATTTGAAAAATAATAACAATAAAATCAATGAATATAATATGAAAGAGGTAAGATTTTATCCCTTTTTATGAATTTCGTCACTGAGAATTATATAATACTACACATGGAAATCAGCTTCAGTAGGAGTCACTTTAAATACAGCTATGCCAATGTTGTCATATTTGTCAGGGTTTGGAAGAATTTGTGTTCAAAATTCACTCTGCCTTCTGATGTAAAAACTCACTGAATCTTTTTCATTGTTTGAAGGCAAACACTGACTAAAAATAGTAGGCAGATTTATTTTAATGTTCTAGGGCTTTGGGGGATGCATTTAGATCAGCAGAAAAAAAATACAACTATTTTGAGAGAAATCTGAAAGAGTTAAAAAGACTTGCATCCTTTTAAACATTCTCTTTTTGAAAGACAAAAATAATGATAAACATTGTATTTTCATTATTTTGCATCTGGACAAAGTGATTTTGAAATTACTTGCATGGGAAAAAAATTAAAGCAAACATAACTATTATGGAATCCAATCTAACATCTATTTTTTTAGCTAGCTCATTATGATGCTGCATTATTCCATCTCCCAACCTCATGACAGTGACATTTCTGACCCAGAAGCCAATTTCATATTCTTTTCCAGGTCCTGCCAATCTCTTATAAAGAAATCCTATGAATTTCAAGTAAACTCCGCCCTTACAAAGCACACAGAAGAATGCTAAAAACCTTGGTATCAAACCTCAGAAGCACAAAATAAATGTGAAAAAGCAATGTTAGCCAGCTCAGAATTTGAATTTGATTTTTGTTAATGCAGAATTTCATCAGAAAACTTCTGATTAATGTCTAGTAAATTATTCTATCAAATACAGAAACAGGCGAATTATAACAATTTCTCACACTTTTTACAGTAACGATTTAAGTTCCCACTCATTGATAGTGTGCCAAAAGTTAAGGAACTCAAGCATGACACTAGCCATGTAGAATAATAAGACTGCAAAAATTTCCCTTAGGGCCAAGCAAAACTCGAGAATAAAGTCCAGTAGTTCTGTACAAGCTCAGTAATTATGTGTTGTAAAATAGCTTGGCAAAAATTCAATGTATATAACAAATAAATGTATATAAAGTTTGTAGCTAGTGAATAAAGCATTTTCAAGTTGTGGTAATTATACTGAATAGATTTAATACATTCATACCCTTTGTATTTGTGGTAATATGTGACAGATTTGATTTCACTTTTTTCTGTAAAACATTAAAAATAATATTAAAAATAAAAGCATTCCTAATATTTTCCTACTGGCTAGCATAACATATGTTATGTAGTATCCTAGCTTATCTAAACACACTCACCCAATCATCCCTCAAAACAATTGTACTTCCTTCCTTATTTTTCCTCAAAAAAAGGTCTAGTTTTCCTGTTACCTTGATTCAAAACAATAAAGCATCTATGGGGAGCAAAGGTATCAAAATGTAGAAAAATATTCTGTTTAGAGAACAGGAGCAGATGAATTGAAATATAGAGCCAAAAGTGCATGTAGTTGAGTATATAATGCAGCATTTCAGAGGTATGGCATCGGGCTACATCCACCGACAAACTTGAGTTTATATCTGAGCTCCACCAACTGCCAGCTGGGGGACCTGAAGCAAGTGATTCTCTGCTCTGAGCCTCATTTAACTCATCAATAAAAAAAGAAACTTGTAATTACTTTAAAGTGTTGATGTGCTGAATGCTCTAATGCATGAATGCCACAGCACCAAACATTAAATAAATGTTCAAAACCATCATTAGAATCATTGTGTACATAGGGAGAACATTAGAGAAACTCTTTTTTTTTTTTTTCTGGCCATATCCTTCTTCCCCCATCCAAAGCTCTTTGAGGACCATAAGTAGCTTTATAGCCTCTTATCACATAGCCCTGGGCTGTTTTCAGAGCCCCCACAAAGTCTCATGGATTGTGTTTGAGCGTTCTGGAAATTTGCTTTCTGGCCCTAGGCTCTGACTAGGGAAAACTGTGCAGGTGAAAGGTTAGCAATAGCCACTTAATAGGAGTGGCTTTGGACATGTGAAACTAAACTCACTTCTTAGAAAAGATACAGCCTTTTTTGGTTGAAGAATAAGAATGTTAAACTTCAAAAGATAATAGATAAGAGAGGAAAAACACAAAATTTTCAGGCGTCCTCAGCAACCCCATTGACCGCTCTCTCAGTGCCTTCTCTCCTGTGCTCTGAGGAAGAATGCCCAGGGACAATTCCATTTCATGTCATGACAATGACCCACATTGCCTATCCATTTCCACCCATTACGAGGACATTCTCCCTGATCCAGACCCTCAACTCTACTTAGATATAGGCCAAACATTCCCTACCCTGTTCCACCAATTCATCATAAAAGGAGAAAGAGAGAAAGAAGCAGGATATTTCACAGGCCCACCACACTTTCAGAATATTAGGAAATCCGAAGGTTCTTAAAAGATATCTAACATTCTACTGATTCATACTATAGCTACTGCTAGAAATCTGGTCCAAGCTACCATCATCTCCCTGCCTGGATTATTGCAATAGTGTCTTCCCATGCTCTCCCTAAAGCAGATTCAAAAAAAGCAACCAGAGTGATCATTTTAAAACAGCATCACATTATCTCACTCCTCTGCTCCAAACCCTCTCATGGCTTCATGATGTGGCCCTCCTTACTTTTTCTACTGTTCTCTCCCACGCTCACTGGGATCCATGGATCCATCAACATTGCCTTGTTTCCTGGTCTGGCAGCTGCATTTATTCATTGTGGCATTATTAATTACTACGGTGACTGAGGAAGGGCATGTAGTGCTATTCCTAGTAATATCTACACTGAAAACCTTACAGAATTTAAATCTAAAGAACATAGAGACAAAAAAGAATTAACAGTCTCAGAGAAAGGTAAGATACCAGGAAGAGCACCAACATACACATAATGGGAATGCCAGAAAAAGAGAAGAGAGAGAGATAAGCCCCAAAAATATTTTTGAAGAAATAATGACTAAAAATATCCCAAATTTACAAAAAAAAAAGTTAACTACAGATTAATGAACTCCAAGTAGCATAAACAAAAGGAAATACGCACCCAGAAACCACAAAATCAAAATATTGAAAGCCTAAGAAAAAGAAAAAAAATCCTAAATATAATCAGAAATAACTCAATATGAAAAAGTATATTTCATACATATGTGAACCAAAATACTCTTTAAATCAAAATTGTTACAAGTGACAAGGACTTTATGTAATAATAAAGGCTCACTCATCAAGAAGACATAACAACTATAAATAGATGAGAATCTAAAAACAGAGCCTCAAAATATATTAATTAAAAATTGACAGAAATTAAGGGAAAAATAAACAGTTGTTCAATGATAGTTGGAGGTTTCAATACCCTATTTTCAATAATTGACAGAACATCTAGACAGATAATCAATACAGAAATAGAAAACTTAAAGAACACTATAAACCAACTAAACCTAACATATGAATATAAAACCCTCCATGTGATAACAACAGAGTACACATTGTTAAGTGTACATAGAATACTTTCCAGAATAGGCTATATGTTATACCACAAAATAAGTCTCAAATGTAAAGAGATTGAAATCACACAAATATATTTTCCAAAAAATGATAGAATGAAGCTAAGAATCAATAACAGAAGGAAAACTAGAAAATCCACAAATGTGTGGAAATTAAACAACCAAAAGATCAAAGAAGAAATTAGAGAATCGAGGGAAATTAGAAAATAATCGAGATGAAAAAAATAAAAATACCTTCCAAAATTTATGTGATGCAAGGAATGCAGTGCTCAGAGGAAAATTCATAGCTGTAAAATATATACTTTTAATGAATTACCCAACTTTACACACTGAGGATCTAGAAAAAGAAGAACAAACTAAGCCCAAAACTACCAAGAAGAAGGAAATAATAAAGATTAGAGATAAATGAAATAGAGAATAGAAAAACAACAGAAAGAATCAACAAAACCAAAAGTTTGTTTTAACAAATTTGACAACTTTTAGGTAGACTGTCAAAGAAAAAAAAGAGAAAATATACAAATAACTAAAATCAGAAGTTAAAATGGGGACATTAACATCGACCTTACAGAAATTAAAAAGATTATAATGCAATACCACAAACAACTGCAAACTAATGAATTGAATAATTTAGTTAAAATGACAAATTCCTAAAAATACACAAATTACCTAAACTTATTCAAGAAGAAAAAGAAATCACAACATACCTATAGCAAGTTAAAAGATGAAATCAGTAAAACAAACAAACAAAAATACCCACCAAAGAGAATACTGGACAAGATGGCTTCACTGTAAATACTTCCTAGCTCATTCTATAAAATGAGTATTAAAATGATACCAAAGCCAAATAAAGACATCACAAGAAAAGAAAACTACTGACCAATGTCTCTTATGAATATAAATATAAAAGTTTGCAATAGATTTCTAGCAAACTGAATCCAACAGCACATTAACAAAGTGAGAACCTCGTGCACTGAAAACTACAAAGCAATGCTGAAAGAAATTAAAAGAAAACAAATAAATGAAAAGACATCTTATGTTCATGGATTGGAAAACTTAATATAGTTAAAATTTCAATACTGTAAAAAGCAATCTAAAGAGTCAATGCAATCCCTATCAAAATTATAAAGGTTTTTTTTGCACAAATGGAAACACCAATCCTCAAATCCATGTGGAATTGCAAGAGACCCACATTAATAAAACAATCTTGAAAAAGGAGAATGAAGTTGAAGGGCTCCACACACATGTCATAATTTCAAAACTTAGTATAAATCTATAGTAATTAAAACAGTATTGTACTGGCATAAGAATAGACATATTCTTGGACCAACAAAATAGAATTAAGAGTCCAGAAATAAACTCATACATCTATGGCCAACTGATTTTTGACAAGAGTGCTAAGAACATGCAATAAGGAAAACAGGATAATTTTTTAAAAATGGAGCTGGTATATGGTATTCAAAAGAAATATCATATACAAAAATTTTGTATATGGTATTCAAAAGAAATACCATATACAAAAATTAACTCAAAATGTATCTATAACTGAAATACAAGCATTAAAAGCACAAAACTCTTAGAAGAATACATAAAGCTAAATCTTCATGACATTGGAATTAGGAGTGGTTTCTTAGATATGACACCAAAAACATGAGCAACAAAGAAAAAAATAGATAAACAACAAAATTAAAAACTTTTATACATCAAAGGACATACCAAGAAAGTGAAACGATAATGTACAGAATGGGAGAAAATATTTGCAAATCATATGTCTGATAAGAGTTTAATATCCGGAATATATAAAGAAATTCTACAATGCAGCAACAGAAAGATAAACAACCCAGTTTTAAAATGGACAGTGGGTTTGAATAGACATTTCTCTGAAAATATGAAAATGGCCAACAAGCATATGAAAAGGTGTTCAACATCATTAGTCATTAGGGAAATGCAAATTAAAATCACAATGAAGTACCACTTTACATCCACTAGGATGGCAATAATCAAAAGACAGACAATGGCACATTTCAACAAGAAATTGAATGAACTGAATGTGGATAAATTAAAATTGAATCGAGTGTAAAATAGTGCAGCTGCAATGGAAAACAGTTTGGCGATTCTTCAAAATGCTAAACATACCATAAAACCCAGCCATTCCACAACTAGGTATCTACCCAAAAGAAATAATATGTCCACACAAAACTTATACACAGTTACTCATAACAGTATTATTCATAATAGCCAAAAAGTAGAAACAACTCAAATACCTATTGAGTGATAAATGAATAAACAAAACATGATATTTTAATAAAATAAAATATTATTTGGCAATCTGTAAAATTAAATGAAACACTGAATTATGCTAAAACATGGATGAACCTCAAAACCACTATACTAAGTGAAACAAACCAGTCACAAAAGACCACATATTATATGAGTTCGATCATATGAAACAAACAGAATAAATAAATTTATAGAGAAAGGAAGTAGATTTGCTTTTGCCTGGTTGCCTACTGCTGGAGGGGAGAGGAAGGAGCAGAAGCAGGTAGTCACTGCTAATGAGTCACAGGTTTCTTTCCCAGGGGATGAGGATGTTCTAAAATTAGATTATTATGTTGGCTACACAACTGTAACTATACTAAATACATTGAATTGCACACTTTAAACAGGTGTAAATTATACATCAATAAAACTGTTTTTAAAAATATTAGGGGGGGTGTGGCTCCACAGTGTAGTGGTTAGCACATCTGCTTTACACGCAAAAGGTCTTGGGTTCACGCCCCAGGTGGAGCCACAGACCATATGCGGAGTGGGCCAGGCCCCGGGTGCAAGCCCTGAGAGCGTGTGGGAGGAGATGCCCCGCCTTCAGAGATCCAGTTCTTAAGGGGAAGGAAGGAATCAAATTAAAAGAGACCTAAGTGGGGAAAAAAAACATTAAATCAGCAAGTAAAACAATTGGTCAAAAAAACCTTAGTAAGGAATTTCCAAATTGTGGAAGGATTGATTTCTCTTCTGCAAATGCAACTGAATTTCTTTATAATGTTTGTCCTTATTATGGAAATAACCATGTAATATTATGATTTATAAGAAATATATGTTTGGTCTTCATCCCTATTTAGGAGAACAGAGCTCCTAAAGCCTTTAGAATTTCCTAAGCGAAGACAGAAATAAAGATGTCTTTTATTATGTTAATGATGTGACTTTGGGGCCCCACCTGCCAACCATATGATTAGAAGGCTGAAACTTTCAGTCGCAACCCCTGACCTCCTAGGACAGGAATGGGGCTAGAGGTTCAGTCAATTGCAATGGCCAATGATTTAATCAATTATGACTGTGTAATGAAACCTCTATTAAAACTTAACAGGATTGGGTTCGGAGAGCTTCTGGGTTGGTGAAGACGTGGAGATGTGCGGAGTGTAGCACACCTGGAGAAGACACAGAAGCTCCACACCCTTTCCCCACACCTTGCTCTATGTATCTCTTCCATCTGGCTGTTCCTGAGTTATATCCTTTTATAATAAACTGATGATCTAGTAAGTTAAATATTTCTCTGAGTTCTGAGAGCAACTCTAACAAGCTAACTGAACCCAAGGAAGAGGGCATGGGAATCTCTGATTTATAACCAGTTGGCCAGACATACAGATAATAACCTGGACTCGCCTTTGGCATTCTGAGTTGGAGGGGTCATTGGAATCTCCAGTCTGTAGCCGGTAGGTCAGAAGCACAGGTTACAAACTGGACTTTCAACTGGTGTCTGAAGTGGGGGTTAGGGGTGGCAATCTTGTAGGACCGATTATCCTTACCTGTGAAATCCGATGTTTTTTCTAGGTAGGTAATGTCAGAAGTGAGTTGAATTGAGTTAAATGCTTGGACACACTGATGGTGTCCAAGAATTGCCTGGTGTTGTGTGGGAAGCCCCCTGACACACACATGTTGGAAATGAGTCCAGGAACCCAAAAGACCTTGAAATTGAACATAAGAATTTCCTTCAGAAAAATCCTAGCCTATAGGTAGAATTACCTCAGACTGAAAAGCAAGTTAAAATATGATTCCAATCATAAAATAAAAAATAATTCACTGATTTAGTGTTTTTAGTTGCAAGCAATAGAAACTAACTTAAGTAATCTCAGTCAAAGGAATTTTATAAAATATATTAGGGGCCATGCAGGGCGATATATAAAATAACATCCCAGAGCCATTGAAGTAACCATACTATCACTAGAAATGCTGGACATAATCACTCTCACTTGCAAAACTTTCATCACCAGAACTAGGCACCCAGTGCTGCTGCTGGTACTGCTGCTGCTTCAGCCTCTGGAAATTGGATGTTGGGGCCACCACTGCACCACCCTTATCAGAAGAGGTTCTCCCACATCTCTGCTGCTTTGCTTCACTAGCTTTCAATCTAGAGCCCAGGATGGCTGCATCAGATTGGTGCAGTCTAGGCTGTGTGCTTGACCTTAACTCCAAGGCTAGCTGAAAATAAGTATTGAATTTTATGCTTCCAAAATGGGATGCAGGATCTGCCTTATAAGGTAGAAATTCCCCAAACAGATACTGGGTATTAAGAATGGCAGATGTCTGTTTCAGGTGCCTTGAGTAGAGAAAACATCTAAATGTTACAAAGATGTCTTTAGTTAATAGAAACACAATTTACAATTTTCCTTTTTTGTGTGTATTAACCAAATTTTCCTTAATAAGCATGTACTGCATAATAATAAAAATTTTAAAGAGCATTATTCTGAGAAAAAGAGCAAAGCTTTCTGTTTTAACTTATTCACAGGAAATGTCTTCATTTTTCCAAGGTTATTCTTACTATGCCTTGAAAACATGAAAATAATAGCTATGGGTTTTTAAAGTTTCAAATATTTGGCTTTTAATAGGCAGACGATATCACAATTAGGAGAAATTAACATAATTACTGTCTAGATATAATGTCACATTCATAAAGGCACTGTATAAATTAAAATGGCACTCCTGTGACAGACAAGCCAAATAAGCAATGACAAATAGCCCAGTCTCCTCCTAAAGAACTTGAACTTCTACCTGGTCTAAGATTTCAGGAGGACAAGGTGAAGACCTCTTTTAATTAACTTTATATTTTATTACCAATGAAATTTTTTTTTCAGTGTATAAAAAGATGCCCACAGTTTATTCTAAAATGTATTGGAAAGGCTGTAGCAAATGATCCTAGCGTATGAATGAAA
>NW_011888848.1:5267600-5298344 GCF_000151845.1 Pteropus vampyrus
GATGTTTTTTCTAGGTAGGTAATGTCAGAAGTGAGTTGAATTGAGTTAAATGCTTGGACACACTGATGGTGTCCAAGAATTGCCTGGTGTTGTGTGGGAAGCCCCCTGACACACACATGTTGGAAATGAGTCCAGGAACCCAAAAGACCTTGAAATTGAACATAAGAATTTCCTTCAGAAAAATCCTAGCCTATAGGTAGAATTACCTCAGACTGAAAAGCAAGTTAAAATATGATTCCAATCATAAAATAAAAAATAATTCACTGATTTAGTGTTTTTAGTTGCAAGCAATAGAAACTAACTTAAGTAATCTCAGTCAAAGGAATTTTATAAAATATATTAGGGGCCATGCAGGGCAATATATAAAATAACATCCCAGAGCCATTGAAGTAACCATACTATCACTAGAAATGCTGGACATAATCACTCTCACTTGCAAAACTTTCATCACCAGAACTAGGCACCCAGTGCTGCTGCTGGTACTGCTGCTGCTTCAGCCTCTGGAAATTGGATGTTGGGGCCACCACTGCACCACCCTTATCAGAAGAGGTTCTCCCACATCTCTGCTGCTTTGCTTCACTAGCTTTCAATCTAGAGCCCAGGATGGCTGCATCAGATTGGTGCAGTCTAGGCTGTGTGCTTGACCTTAACTCCAAGGCTAGCTGAAAATAAGTATTGAATTTTATGCTTCCAAAATGGGATGCAGGATCTGCCTTATAAGGTAGAAATTCCCCAAACAGATACTGGGTATTAAGAATGGCAGATGTCTGTTTCAGGTGCCTTGAGTAGAGAAAACATCTAAATGTTACAAAGATGTCTTTAGTTAATAGAAACACAATTTACAATTTTCCTTTTTTGTGTGTATTAACCAAATTTTCCTTAATAAGCATGTACTGCATAATAATAAAAATTTTAAAGAGCATTATTCTGAGAAAAAGAGCAAAGCTTTCTGTTTTAACTTATTCACAGGAAATGTCTTCATTTTTCCAAGGTTATTCTTACTATGCCTTGAAAACATGAAAATAATAGCTATGGGTTTTTAAAGTTTCAAATATTTGGCTTTTAATAGGCAGACGATATCACAATTAGGAGAAATTAACATAATTACTGTCTAGATATAATGTCACATTCATAAAGGCACTGTATAAATTAAAATGGCACTCCTGTGACAGACAAGCCAAATAAGCAATGACAAATAGCCCAGTCTCCTCCTAAAGAACTTGAACTTCTACCTGGTCTAAGATTTCAGGAGGACAAGGTGAAGACCTCTTTTAATTAACTTTATATTTTATTACCAATGAAATTTTTTTTTCAGTGTATAAAAAGATGCCCACAGTTTATTCTAAAATGTATTGGAAAGGCTGTAGCAAATGATCCTAGCGTATGAATGAAAAGGCATCAGAATATGGTTCCACATTCTAAATCAGAATTTTCCTCTGTAGCAGAAGTCTCAATTGTTGACTCTTCCTCCAACCTCCCAAATATCCTAAGAGTAGATCTGTGTGGGCAGTCCTAGGTGGCCTAAGAGGACTTACTTAATTTAACCCCTCAGCATATGTTAATGAACCAGGCTAAGAAAAGCACTAAAACATTGAAAGCTTCAACTCTGTGTTCCTAAAAGGCAGACCCCAGAAGCATATGACTCTTTATTTAGCAGAGCACCATTAAGACTTACATATGAAGTGGAGTGAGTAGAGATAGTTTGCAGGATGCACAGTTAAATGAACTGATTTCAAAATAGGCAGTTATGATAGCAACAAATTCGGAGCACCCAAGAAGCCACTGAAAACCTAAACGAGGCAAGGAGAAACCAAATGGAACAGTGAGTCTAGTGAGGACCTAGGATCAGTAAAGAGTAGTATGAGAGTTTTAAGCAAGATAAACTGACTCAAAAATGTCAGGTACTAGAAAAAGAACCCAGGCATCTTAAAGACAATTTTGCATACTAAATTGATGCTAAAATGAAAATCTTGACAAGGATGGCTAATTACTAAAGAATGAAGAGATTTGGTGAAAATTAAACTTCTTTTGCTTCACACAATAAAGGCATAAAAAGAAAAGCATAAGTCCCCTACCATACTCTTTACCCTTTCATTTCAAAGCCTTGCAAGTACAAGTAAGAATAACATTGTTACTTTACTTAAGAATAGTCATCCAGGCTAATGTGGTCCTAAAACATGAAATTTACCTCTATACTCACTAAAGGAGACCCTGCGACTACCCAGGAATTCCATCTCATCCCACCTTATCTTTTCATATTGTATCTCATCCGTTCCATCCACTCCGCACTACTCCTGGCCAACTCAGCATCTGCTATATCTTACCTTTACATTATCTCAAGGTGGGTCTGCAATACTAACTGTGGGAATGGCAGAGAGAGTTGTCTGAAAACTCAAAAGTTTTAAGAACATGAGGGACAAATGATTCCTTAGTCCTACAGTTTAAAAAACAAGGTGATAGTCTGGAAAACATAGGTCCATGATAAATTTACTAAAGTGAACAGCTTAAGTATCTCAATAAAAAATTGAGCAATAGTTTTAAAAATCAGATGCGCCATTCATTTAAAGATGAAAATTGAAAGTAGTCCTCACAAATATATGTGGTCAATTCAAAGTCATCAAATAATAAAGGTTAAGTAATTTTTTTTGAGAATTTGACTTTTAAATACCTGATACATATTTGCATTAGTTTGAGTAATGATCGATTAAATGTATGATGCCAAAAATATATAATATCTGAAAGTTTATTTTTCACACATAATCCCAAAGATCAAATTTCTGCTTTTAGAGGCTGCAATTCTCTAGCTCTGAGTCAATGAACTGAGCTCTTTCTCTCTATAGGTTCAGTATCTTCAAAACCTAGCTTCCAATGTGAGTGTGTTTTCTTGAATCAAAGCGTGAAGAGAAAAGTTTAGGTACACCTAATTGTATTCCACTGACAAGAACTAGACATATGACACAACCTAAATGCAAAAGAGCCGGAGAGATAGAGACCTCCGGTGAGCAGCCACTTCTCAGCAACAACTTTGCACTATGGGAGAGCCGCATATAAACTAACACACCCCATCACAGACGTCACAAAATGGCATCCAGTTATGGCATCCAGTTACTACTTCCAACTCAAAAATCACACTATGCAGGCGATGTTTCAGCCCTCTCCGTCTAACCTGAAAAAGGTTGCTCATGGATCTGCAATCCACAATCTAAAATAACAAGTCATTTGTCCCATCCCATGTCCAATATACAATGCTAGAAAAGGGACAGAAAAAAATATAATTACAAATTCAAATTGAGAAAAATGAAGAATGGGAAGCACACAGCAGGCACTGGTCTTTAGCAATGATAAAATTCTAGAAGAAAGTAGTGTCTATACCTCCTCTCCTGGCAGTGGAGTATATCAATATCTGATTTTAATGATTGTCATATCTGAAAAGACATGTATCACAAACATACATATAGGCTCAAATGGAAAAATGTTATATCATTAGCTTCCTTTACTGTTGACTATGGATATTAAAACAAAATAAGTAAAAAATCTCCTTTTGAGTATAAGTATACATAATAATCATTACTTTATTTTTTGCCAATTATGCAGAAGTTTTTTTTAATATCCTGGTCTATAACTCAATCACTTACTCTTACACACTGAAAAGTGCTGTATTTTCTTAGGCATTTTTTAATATCTTATATAAATGTTTAAGAATTAAACTTTTAATATAGATAAATATTTTAGAAAAATTGGTTCCCAGATTTGTAAATATGCATACAGGAAAGATTTTATAGGAAGTATTCTCCCTTGTCTTTGAATTATGGTAAGCCTTTTTGCAGATTTGGAGCTCCAAATTTGTAGTGAACCAAAATCAAGCAAGAGCTTTGAAAGTTCTTTTGACCCTGACTATAACAACTAAAGTACACATACTAGCTGTTCTCATATTGAAAAACCTACCTCATCTTAAGTTCAAAGAGAGGGCTGCTTCCTCTCTATGACTTAACTTCTCTTAGATTTCACCTCCTGATTTCTCTCAGGAATCAAAAGAACTTCTGCAACTATGAATCAGCCACTTCTCTTCTATGCCTATCAGAGTCCATAGGGATCACAGTCAAGTATAAAACGTAGCTCACCTACCTCATATAATAACAGAAGAACAGATAATTAAGGATATTTTTGGACAAAGGTATAAGTCACTAAAAATATCTAAACATTATATAATTGCACTGATAATACTCCTCAGTATAACATGAAATTTAATTTCTCAGAATGGAGTTGAAATAATTATAATGTTTCATGTTATCACTGTAATCATCCTCAGAGAATATAGACTCTTATGGCATAGAACATTCACAATAGTTCATAGTATTATAATGAGGACACAAGGATTTCCTTTCCATGGAGACTTAGAGATTGCTCACTTTCTTTCTTTTATTTTTTTCTGTTTTCAACAGAAAACATTTGTGTGAGGGCAAGAGAAAATCATATCCAATTTAGTAAGAGATTTTTTAAAGTTAACACATTTATTTCAACAATAAAATTCCTCACCATTTTCAGTTATCCTCACCCTCCTTATTACCAATATAAGCACTTAGTTTATATTTTTAAAGTCATGCATGGCTTGTTAATTTTTTATACAATCCTATGAAGTAGAGTATTGTCCCTATATTTATTCATTAATTTCATAAAGAAGTTAATGTAATAAAGAAATTAAAACAGAGATTTTAAGCATCTTGCCCAAATCACAAAGTTGCTGCTGGTGAAACTACTCTTTGAAGCCAAGTAGTTTAATGCTAGAAGGTACCTATGCCTTTGACTAGAATTTGTAAAATTGACTCACATGAACTTGGTAAAGTAAAGGCTATATATGTCTGTCTCTGACTCTGATAATAACCTTAGAAAACAAATAATTCCGACACATTCTGATATTTTAAACATTGAAGTGTTGATATTATACATTTCATGTATAGTTTTGAAGTCGGTGAACCTCCACACTCCACACATTTCAAAATATGTAGTGTTTTCAGAGAAGATTCTGACCAGTTAGATACTAAGACATTTCATGAGGTCTAGTTATCCTGATGAATTCTTCTTATTATTAAAATAAATCTTGGTTCTTATTCTAAGCCTGAGGCTCTCCCAGGGTTGATTCCAAATCAGGACAGTTAAGTAATATTAGCAAAGCTCACAGAAACTGGAGAAAATTTCAGAATATTGTAAAACTAGCATATAGTTTCCTACATGGAAAAGCAATTACTCATGGAATTGATAAACATGGAATCAGAACAAGGGTTGTTATATAGTTATTTTCTTTTATTGGTTTTCTTTATCTGTTTTCCCTTGTTCAACAATTCTTATCTATAGCTAAGACACTTTTGACTAATATAGCATCTATCCTTGTTGAATCCTCGAAATTCTAAGCCCCAGTTATATTTGTGAATAAATAATTTTACTACAATATAAAACAATGATTAAAGAGTATATCTTCAAGGTGCCATGGGAAGAGACTGGGGAGAGCACCTCTATCTGGAAAAAAATTGTTCTTATCTCAGTCAAAATCTTTTCATATTTCTCATTTATTAACATTTAACATGTATATGCAATACAAAAATAAAAATAAAGAATGACAGATGATAAATGGATGCATGAATGAATAGGTAGATGATAGATAGATAGATAGATAGATAGATAGATAGATAGATAGATAGATAGATAGATGATAGATGATAGATAATAGAATAACTTTGATAGAGAACTGTGTATTAACTAGGGTACTACTTCTTGGAATTATTATTTTTAAATCAATATTACAGTTCAAACTTTGAAGACATTTTTTAAAGGGTAAAGTTGAACACAGAAGCCAATGATAAGTTCAGCAATACTAGTAATTTAAACAAAATTACTCCAATAAGCTATCCTAGGCACAAAGTAAAATGGAAAAAAAAAAAAAAAACAGTTGGAATGGGTTTTGTCCTTATCTTTATTGTTGAATAAATTCCTTCTATTTTCACTTATGACTGAGATAAGAACAATAAAAATATTTATTATTCACACACATTCACAACAGAACTTGTGCCAAGCACTTGAAATATTAAGAACAAAATAGAAACCAAGACTCCATAGAATTTATAGTCAAGTCAAGAAGATAGCACTCAAATAATTACATAAATATGAATTTAATTATTTCCATGGAAGAGTTGTGAAGGAAAAATTCACAGTGAGAATGCATAGCAGGGAAATATAACCTAATTTGAGAGACCAAAAGAGATTTCCTGAGAAATACATTTAAACAGAAACCTAAAGTGATCCTGATTGAGATTATCCAGAGAAACAGGAGATGATTTTTCAGGCAGAGATAAAAATGAAAGCAAATACTCTGAAGCAGGAAATTGTCTTGTGAAACTAAAAGGTTAGCAAGGCTCCAACACAGGCATGGAGGGAGTGTGACATAAGAGGAATGCAAGGCTGTGTGGTGGTTGCTGTATCTTTGCCTATTGTGACTTCTCAGGTGATAAATACTTATCTTGTTAGGCAAGAAATATCCCACAAATTCCTACACTGGCCTCTGAAAGAAGTATGAGGCTAATTTCCTATGGAAGAAGAATCTGCTTATTTACTATATCCACGTGCCTTAGATTCCATAGAGAATTCTTGTTTTTGTTGTCATTAAACAATAGCTAGAAGCTGGAGACCAGTAGACACCACTGGTTTCACTGAGCTCCAACAAAGAATGTCCAGTCTTCTACATTTCCCATGACTCCACATAGACTCTCTTGTCAAGGTCATCATGTTATAAACCCAATGATCATCTGTCTTACAAGACAACTCAGGAGCATTTGTCACAGATGATCACTTCCTTCTCGAAATTCTTCTCTTGGCTCATGACACTTCACCCGCCTGGTTTTCTTTCTATTTTCACCAGCAACTCTTCCTAGTGTCCTCAGTGCTCCTTCTCTCGATGTGGAAATGTATCCAAAGCTGCATCCTGGGCCCCTTGCTCTTCTCTATCTATATACTCTCCCACTTAGGCTCATGGTTTTAAATTTCCATGTCTCCTAAATCATTGCCTTTGATTCTGACCTCTAACAGTTCTAGATGTGTATATCCAAGGTGACATGTCTATTTAGATGAAATCTTCACAAAGACATCTCAAATATAGTATGGCCAAAAGGAACTTGATAGAATATACATGATGCTTGACATAATACAAGAATTTTTCTCCCCCTCCCCCACCTTGTATATAACATCTAAAATTTCAAGCATTGCCTTGACCTCTTTGAGCATCACAGGGTCCCAAAGCTCTAGCTGTGAGTTTCCCTGCTCTTGCCAGAAATACTCCTACCCAGTGGGAAGGGTTCCCGATCTGACTAGTTCTCTTACCAGTTCCTCTATCAGGACCCTACCTGGTCCTCAACCGAACAGATTCACCTCCCTGTCAAATCATGAAATTATTCAAACATACTAATCATATCCTCCTGCAGAAACCAGGGGTACCTCATCTTCTTGTTATTACAAAGCCCGCCTTCCACAGCTCCTTTGGGTTTACTTTTCTCCTGAGTGCAACATCTTTATGTACTCCCCCTGGGCTGTAAGAATAGATGACTCATAAACTGTAGCCAGTCTCGTCTCTCTAGTGTCTATGATTTAGGGCACAGGATTCCTCCTTCACCAATGGGGTGAGTAGGAAGTGGTCATAACATCCTCAAAACTAACTCTTCCTCTGATCTATATCTCAGTTCATAGTGCTACCATCCAACAAGTTGTTAAACCAATAATCGATCTTTGATTATATTTTTCCCTCTTATCTTCTTCTAATCAGTTTGAAAGTTCTGTCAACTCTACCTCAAAAACATAACCTCAAACTATCTTCTTTTCATCTCAATTTTCTCTTATGTTTAGCTAACATTATCTCTCACCTATATCATTACAGTGAACCTCTAGCTGGACTCCTAGCCTTTACTCTTACCATGAACATTTTATTATTCACACAACAGCCAGCTTTTAAAAACTCCATAATTTTCCATCATAATTAAAATATAAATTCTTTTCCTGGCTTACAAAGTCTTAAATGATTTAATTCTGCCTGCCTCTATAATTCATCTTGCCTTATACTTCATATCACCCACTCTGTTTCAACCACATTAACCTTCCTCCATCCCTAGAACTAGATCCTTCCTTTAGGCCTTTATATTACTTCTTTCTGCCTGTAAAGAGCTTCCTTCTGATCTTGTCATGGCTGGCTAACAACTGTCAATCAAATCTCAGTTAAAGTTATATCCTTTCTTAAATATATTCCCTGATCTTTCAATTTCTATCATACCACCTTCTTTTAATTTCTTCAGACACTTATTACCATCTGATATCATTTTTGTTTATTTATTTGCTTATTTACTTGGTATCTTTCACCCCTATGAGATTAGAAGGCTGATGAGAGAAAGTACCTTTATTGGTTTATTCACCAATGCAATCTCAGTATCGAGGGCCGTGCCTGACACATAATGGGAAATTAATAATATAATGGTTAAGAGAACAAATGAATGAAACAAAAGAATGCAATTGCTAAAATATAAAGTTTGGATTCATATAGGCCAATGTTAGCTGTGATCTCTCTGAATCTTAGTTTAACTTCTTCTGGAAATTAAATTAGAAATTAGGAGTTTTAATTGCTAAACAATTTCTACAATGTTGTACCTACATAGCAATAAAAGCTATTATTAAATGACATGGCGTACCTTCTCTAGTTGCTTCTAATAAATAATGAGACAATATACAGAAGATGGAAGTAAAATCAGACTTGAATTCACTCAGATTACTCAAATGCTGGACAGTTTAAAAATAAAAATAAAAACAGAAATTGTATAACTTCCTTGTCAGCTTCCAGTCAAAATCCATTCTTCAGATTGTATAAGATTAATACGATATAGTTAAGAAGCATTTAAGAAAGTCTTCCCTTTACAATTTATTTGGCTGAGTTGTAATCTTGCTGCTTATTTTAAATCATATCTCTCAGACTATGCTAAAGATGTGATACAATTGTGTAGAATTGTACAAAAATCTTAGTGCCGTAGTGCTACATTGAAAATGTGTATAGATGCTTGATATCACGAGTAAAACAAATACATATGCAGTTTTAAAAAGCTGAAATACAGTTTAACTTGCCTCATCCTTTTGAGCTACAAATGCTATACATTTTACAGTAGAGAGAAATGATCATAATATGTATCTAAAAATTTTTGTTAAAAAAGAAAATTAATTTTATCATGAAACATGATTTTATCTATAGATTTGTGTACAACATCTAAACCAAACATTTACCAGAAACAGAAGTTGAGCATTTTCTCCAAAATTATTCTCTTTTATACCATCTCCAACACATAACTTATAATATTATATGATAGAAAGCACTCTGTTTTAGGCCATAGAATATGTCTAGTTCAATAGCTTACCCCCCAAAAAAAAATTTTAAAGTCCAACATTTGATTCAAGACTTTAAACAACAGCCACTATAAACATTTTTTGCTGTGTGAGATGTGAAAATCATGTTACAGTAATGCCATAAAATACTCCATGGTGTGCATTTACCATACTTCTATGGTTGAACACTGGGGTGTTTTCAGAGTTAGGTCATTATAAAGAGTGATTCTATAAAATATTTTTATATTTGTCTTTAAGTACATTGATCGTAGAGTTGTAGGGCATGTGTGTTCAGCTTTAGTGAGTCCAGACAGTTTCCACAGTGGTTGCAGTAATTTATACCCCCATTAGCAGTGTACGAAAGTTCCAGTTGCTCCACGTCCTCGGCAACTTTTGAATTGTCTGTCTTATCCACGATAGCTGTCCTGTCAGGAGTATAATAAGATATATTATTGTTTTAATTTGTATTTTACTGATGACCAGTGAAGCTGAGCACCTTTTAAAACAGATTGGTCATATGGATTTAACTTTATGAAGTGTTTGCTTGAATTTTTTGCTTATTTTTTTATTGGACTACTTGTTTCTTCTAATTGATTTGTAGAATATCTTTTGGTGTATTTAAATATGAGTACTTTATCTGTTATATGCATTTAAATATATTCTTTCATTATGTAGCTTGACTTTTCTAACGTCTGACTATCTTTTGATGAATAATAGTTCTTAATTTTAATACACTACCATTTACCAATATTTTCCTTTATGGTTAATGATCTCTGAGTCTTTTAAAGAAAAGGGTATCTACCCCAAATTCATGAAGATACTCTCCTCTGATTTTTTTTAGAATCTTTATTATTTTACTTTTGGCATTTAGATCTACAATCTGTATAAAATTATTTCTGTGTATGGTGTGAGGTAGGTGTCACGATTCATTTTTTCCCTTACATATATCTAGTTGATAAACATTATTTATTAAAAAGACCGTCTTTCCCTCCACTAAATTGAAATAGGGAGTAAAAGCAAAAATAAATGCATGGGACTACATCAGACTAAAAAGCTTCTGCACAACAAAAGAAACCGTCAACAAAGTAAAGAGACAACCATCCAAATGGGAAAATATATTTGCAAGCAATGCCTCCAATAAGGGCCTAATATCCAAAATATACAAAGAACTCATACAACTCAAATAACAACAAAAAAACAAATGATCCAATCAAAAAATGGGCAGAGGACCTGAACAGACACTTCTTCCAAGAAGACATACAAATGGCCAACAAACATATGAAAAGATGCTCATCATTGCTAGCTATTAGGGAAATGCAAATCAAAACCACAATGAGATACCATCTCACACCTGTTATATTAGCTATAATCAACAGGACAAGTAATGACAAATTCTGGAGAGTATGCAGAGAAAAAGGAACTCTCATACGCTGCTGGTGGGACTGCAAATTGGTACAGCCACTATGGAAAACAGTATAGAGATTCCTCAGAAAACTAAGACTTGATCTACCAAATGATCCAGCAATCCCCTTGTTGGGTATTTACCCCAAAGACTTGAAAATCCATATCCGAAAAGATATTTGCATACCAATGTTCATAGCAGCATTATTCACGGTGGCCAAGACATGGAAGCAACCGAAGTGTCCTACAATAGATGATTGGCTAAAGAAGCTGTGGTACATATATACAGTGGAATATTACTCATCTATTAGAAGAGATAAAATACAGCCATTTGGAACAACATGGATGGACCTCGAGATAATCATGCTAAGTGAAATAAGCCAAACAGAAAAAATTGAAAAGCAACAAACGAACAGGACAAACAGAGACTCGTGGACATGGACAATAGACTAGTGGTTACCAGAAGGGAGGTGGGGGGAAGAGGGGACGAAGGAGGTAGATATGGTAAAAGGGATCAAATATGTGTGACATTAAAGAATTAAAAATTTTTAAAAAATACACACACACACACACACACACAGAGAACTGTTAAAATTAGAAAACTAACAAGTCACTTTTAAATTGGGGTAGAGACCTTAACAGACAACTCACCAAACAAGATACACAAATGAGGGGGAAAAAAATTGAAATGGCACTATCGTTTTAAAACAAGTGGTAGTATGAATATGTGCAGATGTTTTTATGAATTCTATTCTATTCCATTGGTCTACTTCTTTATCCATGTTCCAATATCACACTGTCTTAATCACTATGGCTTTATAATAAATCAATATGTATAAGTGAAACTCTCAAGAATCATATCATTTGCAAGCAATGACAGTTTTATTTCTTTTTTCCAATTCTTTAACATTTAATTATTTTCCTTACCTTTTTGTATTTGCTAAGAACGCCAGTAAAATATTGAATAGAAGTAATGACAGAGGTCATACTTGTTTTGCTCCCATCCTAGGAGAAATACTCTAGTCATCATTGAATATATTGGTTTTTGTAGGACCCTTGTGATTACTTTGGGCCTACTAAGCTAATTAATGAATAGGTGAATAGATGGAGGTGGGTGGATTGACTACCATCCCCAAGAATAGGATTTTATAAATTCCAGGCATAACTCAAAGAGGTTTTGGATAACTCATTGAAAGGTGGGAGTAAACTTCTACTTCTTTTGACAATGTAAATATCCACTGGCATTCTAATATGCCCGGGGCGGGGAGGGGGGTGGGCAATGCTTGAATATCTACTTTCCCTGTCTTTCTGTGAAAATAGCTTCCAGAAATTTTAACAGGTTTGGAAACTATTCTCTGAATGATCACATCTCCACAGATATCTCAAGGCATTTTTCTCCTGCCCTTGGTTAGACAATAGTCTACTTTTGAAAAGTCAGTCTTTAGGGAAATGACAGAAAAGACTTATAAGCTCCTGTGAAGGCAAAATTACAGCAGACAAAGTTAAACAGGTAAGGAAGACTTTATTCAAGTCTATTTCAATAAGGGTGAAAGACAAGAAGTCAGTCTGTGCTCAACTTACTGAAAAAAAGGATGGGACAATTTTCAACATTGAGTTGAGAGTGAGAACACTAACCATCCATGTCTGTTAATTGGCCTCATCAAAGGAAAAACAAACTTTCCCTTATCTTTATAACAGGAGATAGTTTTACAACTTAGAGCAAAGTACCCACTGAAATTAGGCTCCTGCCCTCCCACAGAGACTGGGAGATAGGAAATCTATCTTCTGTGATTATTACATTTCAAAGAGATGGCATCCAGGTCCTAGAAAAAGATAGTTCTGAAAACTGTCAAAAATTGGAAGAGGCATTTAAAAATATTTACAACTCAAAAGAGCAGAGAAAGAATTTACAATCAGAAGTGTTCTAAATTAAATGCTCTAAGAAAAGGGTGGGGAAAGACCTCTGGGGTTAGGCCCTGTGGATTCTGTGAGGGCCAGAGGTAAGGGAGAGAACTAGAGACTGGAAGAAGCTTATCTAAAGTTTAGTCAAACTGAGAAGAATATTAAGGCATCTTCATCACTACAAGGTCAGTGAGTAACACAAAAGATAAATTTATAAAATAAAGAGGTCTTATTAGTTTTCTTCTTTTTCCCTCAAAATTATCATGCCCTTCTAAAATCTATTCCACTTTGATAAACTTCAATTTGTAATTTCATCTAAGTTTCTTCTCACTCAGTAGCCCAGTAATATTATTTTGCAATTCACCTCTTGTTCTTCAGCTCCCTCTAAAATGCTTGGATCTGAATTTGCAGCAACAAAAGAACTTGCTATCAAGCCCCAGCCGGAACTCTGAGCCTAGTTACTTTCAAGTACATCCCATCTTCCTCTGTATTGCTTGCCTTTCTAGTGCCCTTGATCTGTATTCCACATTGCAAACCATCCATGTAATTTATATCTTCTCCTTCTCATAACTATCAGTCTCTTGCTGATTCTACTTCTACCTCTTTTTACTGGAACTATGCAGAATCTCATCCTATTTCAAAGAAACTTCTCCACGATACACAACATCTTGCCTATTCCCTCTACCTCTTGGTCCTGACTATAATCTGGCTCTCCTCTAATGATATATTTTTCCTCAATAAGTCCTCAAAATAGGCTGTTAATTTCCTTGTATTTTATAGTAATGAAATATGTTTATATTTCTCCTTATCTATTTTGATTGTTTCATTCTCATTACATCTGATACTCATCCAAAATCACTCCTCATTTGAACCCCTAAAAATTTAATTATGCTCCTCATCTTCATCACTGTCATCAATTGACTGCCCACTTTTTTATGCCACATTTATTGGGAACTTTGATATCTGGATTATACTGATTCCTGTCATTATTCTGAATGACAATGTCCATGTGGATAGCCATCTAACAAACTTCACTCCCATTCCTCTGTGACAAAACACTCTTAAGCTCTATATTCTGGACGGTGTCATTTTCCCAAATTTATTTTCTGATCTCAGATTTGAAAATATAATTCACACACCTATTTTTATATCTCTTACCACTAAACATCATTGAGACCTTATACCTTCTTTACTCAAACTGACCCCAGGCACCAGCACTTCAAGTACACTCTCACAGGACCATTAATTTCTTGTCACATCCACACCTCTGTCAGTCTACTTTGTAAATCTCTATCCTGGAAGCCTGATAGACAGGTACAAATCAAAACTCTTCTGATTGACAGTTGTATGTCCTTAAGTTGTTTACTTAAATTTCTGATCTTCAATTTCCTCATCTATAAAATAGGGAAGTGGTTAAAAGCATTACATGAAAAACTGCATGTAAAGTGCTAAGCTCATACTTGAATCAATATATCGTAGCCACCATTAATCATTATCATCTCCAAAATGCGTTTTCTCTAAAATAAATAATGCTGGAGAAAAACACAATGGTTATTCACCACTACAGAGCTATAATTTTTCAACCACAATTAAATATTCAACATTGTTAGACAATTATTTTTCCTTTTTTCTGTAATCTGCCTTGATCGTTTTTCTTTAAAGCTACCAAAAATTGTACAAATCTTCCCAATTTTTCTTTCTGCAACCCTCTACCCTGCTTTTGCAGATATCATTCATAGAGAAAACCAAAGGTGTCACAGTGGGGCTATATCAGTTTATTTCCCATTTATCTCTAAATTTACCTGTATTTGCACTGACCCATTCATCAATATATACATTTGAGAAATATTTACTAAGAATCTGCCAAATGCCAGATACTGGGGATTTAGTGGCAAATAAGACAGAGAATTTCCTTACTCTTGAATCCTACACTCTAGCATGACAGTCATTGAGTAAGTTATTACAAGTTCTCCTACTATTACAAAGGAGACAACTTTCTCAGGAACATAAAACATCCTTAGCTCTGAATAGTAATTTTTACCTAGTGAAAGGATGAAAGGCATATGATGCAGAGAGTATGTCATGCGCAGAACCCTCAGGAAGAAAGAACAGTCAAGGAACTAAAACTCAGTGTCTCTGGATCACAGAGAATGAAGAAGGAAAGAACAACAACACTGCTGATGATTTGCCAAGCTCTCGCCATTTCTTTCAAAGTCACTGGATCCATGAGGGCCCAATTGTATTGCATTTCCCCAGGCTCCTGTGAAATAAAGTATGGTACAGTAGTCCCATCTTATCACCAGGGGATATGTTACGAGACCCCCAGAGGATGCCTGAAACTGCGGATAATACCAAATTCTATATATACTATGTTTTTCTTACACATGCATATCTATGATAAACTTGAATTTATAAATTAGGCATAACAATAATAATAGAACAATCTTAATGTACTGTGAGTTATGTGAATGTGATCTCTCTCAAAATATCTTTTTTGTACTTTATTCACCATTCTTCTTGTGACGATGTGAGATGATACAATGCCTACATGAAGAGATGAAGTGAGATGAGGGAAATGACATAAGTATTGTGATATATCATTAAGCTATACTATAACAGTTACTTGAATACAAGCACTGTGATACACAACAGTTGATCCAATAACCTAGGTGGCTACTAAGTGACTAATGGTGTGACAGTGAAAATATGTTCCACTTCAATGCCTTACCCATAAAACACACCATGCATCCGTTTTTGTGCTCTCTATTTCTCTTTCACGATAACTGTCAGGCAGTATCCAGAACGACCTTGAAGGCAAGTATTAGGAACCGGTGAGTTAATCAACCTGAGTCCCAAAGTGAAGCTGGATATTTGTTCACCTGGAGAATCAACCCTGGAGTAGTAGAGACAGGGATCATTAACAAGTTAATAGTTGTGCACCAGCTAATAAAAGATTGCACATATTCCTGAATGTTAAGTCAAAACTTTGAATCAACTTTCAGGTGGCTACCTAAAAAGAAACAACCAACCACCAAACACTACCTCAACCTGCTAATGCATGAACTCTCTGGACCATTGCCCATACCTAATCAAAAGCAGTAAGTATTTCTTCCTTGGACCGTGCACCCACCCTAAAACTTCCCGCACTTCATTTTTCCCTGCCTCCCTTATCTGTAGCCAAAGTAAATTCTTTGAAAACAACTTACATCCTTGAAAGAGCCCCATCAGTTCTAGGACAATGGACAGGTTCCTCTTTTCCATTTAACCCTGCTGCTGGTAGTTTAGACAGTCTGTCCCAGACCTGGTCCTTTTTCTAGCTAAGGTACTGCTCAATAAACTCTTTTTCAAAAAAAGCTTTCAATCAAAGGTTTTTGATGAACAAAGGCTAAGTCGTAAGTAATTTCCAGCTCTCCTTTTTATATCATTTCCCCTTGAAGATGTCCTTCTCTTGTAAATATATAATATTGTTTTGATATAAAAGAAGTCAGCAATCTGCTAAAATTCAGGTAAAGATATTGGTGACAATATGTTTCTTTTAAGAGTCCCAGGAGAGAGTAAGCCTTTACTCCAACAAGAGCAACTACATAATAGTGGAATTTTAGGCACTATAGGATCTAGGTGATGGAGATATTTTGGGGAGGTCTTTCTGGCACCCTCCAATTTCCTTCTAAAAAAATGCAAAGCCAGCTTTAAGCATATATTCCCAAACACACAACAGAGAATTAAGTCTGCCATGTAATTATAAAAATATGTAGCTCAGTTAATTTTCTCCTTTTACTGTTAATTGCTCTTAAGTGGGTGATAAATTGGGACTGTCACTTATCTACATATGTGTTGGTTTAATAATTTATATATTGGACCCATTAAGCACTCCTATAGATCAAGATGTTTTCTTCTATTTTTCACCAAATTCTTTCTCCTTAAGTTTTGCTGAGTTCATTGGCAGAAAATGTTTTCCTACTCTGCCTTTCATATTCTCTGCTCTACAGTTTAGTACACACTGGAACTTAGTTTTAATAAGAATAGCAAACTTTCACATCTGTTCCTAAAATTCATTCTCTTCTCTAGTGTGTACGAAAGAGGAAGGACATTGTCCCTTGATATAACTCTCATTTGAAGTTATTTGTTTTCTGTAGTGGGTGCTTTTAGCGGATTAACTGTACATCTCAAAAATGTTTCTGAATTATAAAAAAGGCACAACTATTAAATATAACAGACATATAGTTTAATATATTGCAAATTTTAAGGCCCCAAGCCTAATAACATCTCCTCTAACAAGTATTACTTTATATAATGGATAAAATGAAATTCAATGTTCAGAAATCATGAAATTGACAAATCTCAGAATAATATTCATTGGACTGTAAATTGGTAACCAATGTAACAGAATGTTCAACTGGACATTTCCCATAACCTAAAATTTCCTCTGCAGTAGGAAAAATAATGGCTCCCCAAAGAAGTCTACATCCTCATCCTTAAAACTTGTGAATATGTTACTTTACATGGAAAAGAGGCTTTGCAAATGTAATTAATGTTAGAGATCTCAAGATGGAGAAATTACCCTGGATGATCTGGGTGGGCCTAAACCAACCACAGGAGTCCTTAAAAACAGGTTATCTTTCTTTGCAATAGTCACAGAAAGAGATATGACTACAAGTTATGAACTAAATCATGTTTCCCCAAAATTTATGTTGAACCCTAATCCCCAATGTGACTATATTTGTAGATGTGGCCTTGAGAGAAGTAATTAAGATTAATGAAGTCTTAAGGGTAGAATTCTAATCTGATAGGATTGGTGTCAAGAAGAGATATCAAAGATATCTATACTTATATATATGTCTATCATCTGTCTGTCTGTCTGTATACCTACCTACCTATTTCCTCCTCTCTCTCTCTCTCTCTCTCTCTCCGTCCTCCCTCTATTTCTCTCTCCTTCTTCCTCTATGCATGGACAGAGAGAAGACCATGGGAGGACACAGAAAAAAGGTGGCTGTCTACAAGCCAGGAAAAGAGGCCCTAAACCTGAGGGCACCTTGATCTTGAACTCATAGCTTCCAAAACTGTGGGAAAATAAATTTCTAATGTTTAAGCCACCCAGTCTGTGGTATTTTGTTATAGAAGCCTGAACAAACTAATACACTACAAAAAAAGAGTCAGAGAGATACAACATTGCTGGCTTTGAAGATGGAAGAAAGTGTATGAGCCAATAAATGTGCTTTCTTCTAGAAGCTAGAAAATGCAAGAAAGTAGATTCTCTCCTTGAGCTTCCAGAAAAGAACACAATTCTGCCCAGACTTTGATCTTAGCCTAGTGAGACATGTGTCAGATTTCTGACCTAAAGAATGATAAGGCAATAAATTTGTGTTTTTTGAAGACACTAAATCTGTGGTAATTTGTGACAGTCACAGTAGAAAATGAATATATCTTCAAAGACTAAAAGATAGACTATTAATGCTGGAATTGCTAAAAAGTGGACCCTACTATTTACATATGAGAACTATAGGCCTTTTTATGAGAGAATTGTAGGCCTAGTAGAACTAAAGTGTTAAGGTGGTGGTCCCCTTCCCTCCTATCTTCAAAAAACAAAGAGGTGCTCTTCAAGCCAGGGGGCGGGGGTGAGAGAGCTCTAAGAGATAGCGAGGCTCCTCCCAGAGGAAAGGCTCATCCACAGACTGGATGTTTGCTGAGTGCAGAAGCTAATAGGCCTGTGTCCTGCTGCTACTGAGGAGACAGTATGAAAAAATCCTGAAGAGGGTTTAGGAATGATATACAAAGATTAGAGCTTGTCTTTTTCCTGGAAGAATGAAAGGTAAGAAGTTGGCAAGAATTGCTCCTGGTTGCTGAACAAGAGACAGATACGGCTGCAAAAGGAGAGAGAGGCTTGAACTTCAAAAGCTTGGCTGAGGGGCATGAATATGCACAAACCCCGCCCTCCCCTCCAAAAAATGGACACTCTGGAAGTTAGCCGGGCTTGATCCATTTTTAAAGGACCCCCTCCAGGATAATAATGTGCTATGGTAACAAAACCAAAAACGAAAGAAAGAGCATGGCATATGCCACTGCAACAGCTGTTGAGTAAGAACTGTGAGAAGCTTGCGTAGGTCAATACATCAAGAACTAGAATATCAAAGGCCCCAGGTCGGGTGGGTAGGGTTCTCCAAAAAATGTACAAAAAGTTCTCACAAAAGAAAGGTAACAATAATGCATCTGTCAGACAGAGGGCCTAAAGCCGAATAACAATGGCACCATTTTCTCTTAGGCTTCTCCCTGCCTTGATGCTGGAGGTGAAGGAATGCAGTGAGGTGAGGATGAGGGAGTAGAAGAACAGATAGAAAAGAGAGGAAGGACACACCACACCCTCTTTCTCCGCTGAACTACAAGGAGGTCTGGCCTCTACTGGAGATAGAAAACAGTGGAGGTTTGAAATGGACGAGAGATTGAAGTCTCAATTTAGACAGGACTTGTCTTGTTAATACATAAAAATGCAAACTATTAGTTAACACCTGAAGAACAACTAGCAAACAATGCGCCCTACCCTAAAGTTTATTCTCAACATGTATGTCCAAGCAATATTAATAAGATCTGCTTATAAGATTTGTTTATCACTTTTCAAAACTAGACAATAAAAACACTACCTTTGAACTTCAATATGCCTTTGCTTACATTCCTTTCTTCCTTTTATTTTTCTGTCTCAATTTATAGATCCTGTGTGGGTTCTTTCCTGTTTATTTTTTATCTTTGTATCTTTGAATAGGGTCTGCTCCATTTGCGCATCTGTTTGACTATTTGGACACATGTGGGACTAGCACAGAAGAGTGAGCTGCCTGGAAAGGTTCACAACTACAGTGCCAGTTTTGTAGTTGGGAACATCCTGCCAAACCTCTGCTGTCCTCCACCTAGGGGCATGTTCTCAGCTTGCTTTTCAGAATTTAAGAGATCACACTCAGAGAAGCTCCTTAAATTGCACTCTCCTTACGTTGAATCTCCCGGTGTTGTTTATCCTCTCTCCTTCACCACTGCCCCACAGTCTCCTTTTACTCCTCATGTCACATTGCCATAAGCTAAGAGTGTTAAAGAAATCTTTCAGAGGTGTAGCATTTACTTTTAGAGACATCACCATTCCAGCTTCTAAGAAGACATGAATCATCTCTTAGCTTCTTCTTTCATATGGGTCCGTATTTCACTAACACTAAAAATAATAATGCATATTTAGTGAATGTTTGGCATATTCTAGGTATGATATCTTAATTCTTTGTACAATGTTCAACTGATGGTCAATGGTTTGGAGTTGCGACCATCTTTGTTTTTATTATTAATTCTTTAAGTGATAAGGATTTCTACTGTTTCATTAAATAATAAGAATTTTTGTTGTTGTTGCTAGTTTTATTGGGAAGACCGAAAGGATACACAACTTCATCTTCTGACACTAAGCCATACGAACATTTTGCTCTCGTCATACTTAGCTTTCCTTAATCACTTGAGCACACGTAGTTCATGACCCAGGCCTTTCACCAAGCTTCTCCTTCCACCTCCTAGACCTCTACTCCTTCATGACATTTAGCGTTGCCTCTCTGTGACAGCTTCACTAATATCCCCAGAAAGAGTTAGTCAGTCAGGCCCTCCTCTCGGTTTCCACAGCACTTTTTTCATGCCTCGCTCTAATATCTGACCTTTAAATGGGAAGTTTCTCTTTCCTAACCCTGAAGATTCCAAGCTCTCGAAGCTTTAGCACTTAAATAGCATCTTATACACAAAAGGCACTCAAATTATACTGAGTAAAATTCATAATAATAAATACCAAATAATCAAGAAAAGATCTGACATAATATATTTAATTAGAATGGAAAAATAGACAAGATTATGTAAATTCTTCACAAAAATTCTAAATATAAAAAAATAGTATTTAAGGAGAATTTAATTCATTTATATGGAAAAATTCAATTAAGTAGAATATGGATATTGAAAAAATTAAGCATCATTGCAACATAATTCATTCATTTCACTTCATTTTCATAGTTTTAATTACTTCTAAAGCATTTATAAAATACATTTCTACTAAACTTTGAAATACTGTACATCATTTTTCAATGCAATGACTACTGTCTACACATTTCAAATAAAAATTGTTTTAGTATATTTACTAATATATTTTTTTGTTCTTGGCCGAAATGTTCTTTGAGGACAACTGGAAAAAAATATGGGATCATAAATAAAAACTGAAAATTGTGAATTTGCTGAGTCCTTCATAATTATCAAAAGACTAAAATATTTGTTCCTAAGAGTTCAGATTTAATGATATCCTAATTCCTTGAGAGGAGCAAGCCTATTTCTGCAAATATGGCTACCAAAAAATGTATCTGTATTAGTTATTAAAATATTTGTGCTTAATGAATTTGGCTCTATTTATTTATGACATTTCAATTTATTCTGCCACTTTGTCAATAAACAATTTTAATGAATGTCTATTATTTGAAAGGTATGATGTCACATGTTGAAATACAAAGAAGAATGAAGCATTGTCATTCATTGCTTCCAAGAAGCTCACTGTCTACTATAGAGACAGTTACTTCGGCAGAGAAGTTACTTTAAGTGCCATAAAGAGATCTGAATATTGTGCCAAAAGAACCTGAAAAAAATGAGCCTCTTTTTAACGTTACTAGGATAGTAAGAAATGCTAACCTGAATGGGTAATGTTTAAACTAAATCTTAAAAGGTAAGAAGCACTTTAATATGTAGCAAAGAAGGAATTCTCCTCCTCCTCTCTCATTGTCCATATTCAATCCACTAACAAGTCTTGATTTTTATCTCCTAAATATCTTTGGAATATTTCATTTTTCACCATCTGTAATCTGACCACTCTCATTATCATTATGTCTCATCCAGACTAATGCAATGGCATAGCACTATTTCCCACTGCATTCATTCATTCTTCCCCTTCAATCTGTTCTCCATAATATAACCAAATCTGATCATGTCACATGTACTCCTGCCATGTTTAATCCCCTTTGATGGCTTCCATCAACATTAAAATTAAAGCCAATACCTTCAACTTAGACACCTGGATCCTGTGTAGCCTATCTCCTGCCTACCAGTCCAAGTTCAACGCCTACCACTTGCCCCTATTCTCTCTGTGGTTCAGTCACAGAGATCTTCTCTGTTTCTCAAACAGCTCACGTTCATTCTCAACACAAGTTTTTGTCCATGTTATTTCCTTTGTCAGAAATGCCCATTCCTCAATTTTTTACCTAGTTAATTTTTATTCATTTCTCAACTACTGATCTTCCTTTTTATATCATAGAGAAAAGAGAAGCAATCAGAAGATAACTTCTACAAACTTCCATTACCTCATCTACCTACCCACTCTCATCTGCAGTTATTTGTATTCTTTCTCTCCAGCTTTAAAGTTAAACTCTCTGGGATCCTATCTAAGGCCAATTTTTCCACTTGAGCACTGGATCCCACCTCCTCTCACCTGCTTAAAGAACTTATTCTGAAATTATGCTTTCTCTCTCATCATCACTTTTTTCACACTCTCTGCTTATTACTATCATCATACAAATATGCTGTAACATTTCCCATTAAAAAACATTCCTCCCTAGATTCCATATGTTGTTCAAACTACTACTCTATTTTCGATTCCCTTTAAAACAACACTTCTTAGCCTCTTGAGCCTCCCAGACTTGCCCTTCAAAGACATCCACATTACCAAATCTAATGATCAATCCCTCTTACTCAACTCTCAGCAGTACTGACATTGAACATCTTTCCACGTACCTATTGGTCATTTGTATGTCTTCTTTGGAAAAATGTCTATTCTAGTCTTTAGCCCACTTTTTAAACTGGGCAATTAATTTTTACACTATTGAGTTGTAAGAATTTCATATATTTTGAAATTAACTCTTTATCAGAATAAAGGTTGCTAATATTTTCCACCATTCCACCAAATTGTGTTTCACTCTGTTATTTCCTTTGCTATGCAGAACTTTTGAGTAGGAAATTACCTTAACATAACCTGTTAAGGTAATATATATGAATATCCTACAGCTAATATCATATTTGATGATGAAAAACTAAAAACTGTTCCTCCAAGATAGAAGCAAGGCAAGGATGCTCATTCTCATTACCTCCATTCAACATCTTACCAAAAGTCCTAGCCAGAGAAATTAGGGAAGCAAAATAAATCAGAAAGGAAAAAAGTAAAATTGTCCCTGTTTGTGAAGGACATGATTATACACACACACACACACACACACACACACACACATACGTATGTACATATATATATATCACTAAAGATTTCATAAGAACTGTTAGAACTAATAAACAAACAGTAAATTTACAGAACACAAAATCGACATACAAAAATCAGTTGTATTTCTATACACTAACAATGACTTATCTGAAAAGGAAATTAAGAAAACAATTCCATTTATAATGACACAAAAAGTTGTACATTTTCTTATAGGAATAAATGTAACTAAGAAAGTGAAAGACTTGTATCCCAAAACCTACAAAACATTGATGAACGAAATTGAAGACACAAAAAAAATGGAAGGACATCCTATGCTCATGGATTGGAAGACTTAATATTGTTAAAATGTCCATATTACCCGAAATGATCTACAGAATCAATGCAATTCCTATCAAACTCCCGATGAAATACAGAAATACAGAAATAAAAAAATCAATCCTAAAATTTATATGAAACCAAAAAAGATTCTAAAAAGCCAAATCAAATCTTGAGCAAGAAGAACAAAGTTGGAGGCATCACACTTTCTGATTTCAAGTATATTACAAAGCTATAGCAATTAAAACAGAACGTTAGTGGCATAAAGACAGACATATAGACCAATAGAACAGAATGGAAAGCCCAGAAATCAAGCCATGCATATATGCTCAACTGACCTTCTACAAGGATACCAAGAATACACAATGGAGACAACCTTTTCAACAAATCAGACCAAGAAAACTGGATATCCACATACAAAACAATGAAATTGGACCCTAATCTAATACCATACACAAAAATCAACTCAAAATGGAATGCTTAAATGTAAGCCCTGAGATTGTAAAACTTTTCAGAAGAAAACATAGAGGAAAATCTTCATCACGCTGGTCTTGGCAATGATGTTCTGGACATGACATCAAAAGAATATACTATAAATTATGGTATATTTACATATACACAGCAATAAAAGTTATGGATGTATTGCTACATGCAATGACATGAATATATCTCATAGACATAATGTATAGTGAATGAAGCCAGACAAAAGAGTTTATATGGTATAATTCCACATATTTAAAGTTCAGGATTGGTAATGAAGTCAAAAAAGTGGTTTCCTTGAGATGGTAATCTGATTTGACAGTGGCATGAGGAAGACTTTGAGGTGCCAGAAATCTTTCATATCCTGATCTGGTTAGGGATTGCATTTTATACACATATTTTTTTAATTCACTGAACTGTATTCTTAGGATATATTCACTTTATATCTTTTAAGAAATAAAACTGAACTTTACACTAACATATGTGCATTTTACTCTACGTGTCTATATCTCAATTAAAAATTTTAAACCCGCTAAATTACCAACTCATCATTAGTCCAATATGGCTCCAAGGAATTTTGTAACTAGTACTGACAAATATATACTGATCCAACCTTTTATTAAAAATAAAATAAATTTAGAAAATGGTAGTGCCAGAACAAATAAAACATAAAAGTTGCCATGTCAAATTAGCAAATTTAATTAACAACTAATATGTACGCTTATCTCACAAGACTGAGGATTTGAATGTACTTTCAGGGAAACATAGCAACTTTCCCAACCTACCACATCTTATAATAGAAGCTTCAGGTTTCTGGTTTTCTCTCTAAGTAATTAGGATGAAAGATGTTTTTGTTAAAGTAATTGAAAGGCGGTTCATAAAATGAGTTTTTTGCTCTAAGAGTATTGTTTTATATATCACCTTAGAAGACCTTTTTCTTCTGGGTTCATTTTATATCTTGTCATTCCAAATATTGTCTAAAAATGGAAATGACTGTAAATTTTTTAGTAGAGATGCTATGTGTTTGATTAAGTGGCTACTTAGGGTGAAAGCTGACAGCGGCAGTTTACAAGTACACTACAGTCCTCTTATCAGCCATGTGTGTAACAAAAAAGCAAGTCTCAGTGGACTCTACTACCAAACAAAGAATCAGAACATAGGAAGAGTTCAAGGAAAAAGGGAACAGAAATTTCATCCAGAGGATAAAGATTAATTGCAAAGAAAGTTGTAATGAGAAACCAGAAGATTCTGAACCAAATGAAAAGCTGTCCTATATCCTAAGTGTTTTAGGAGCTTCCTGGTGATAAAAGTAACGACAGCACCTCTAGGCGCAGAGCCTACAAGTTCTTCACAGCAACATGGAAGGTCCTCTGAGCCACATCAGCAAATCCAAGAGCAGAAGAGGAATACTGAGGTAGGAAAATAGGCTAGATTGTTGAAAAAGTTTGTATCTTTCAGTAAAAAGAAAAAAAGAAATGTTTGAAACTAGAGTCGAGTCATAACATTCTTAGAAAAGTTGTCAGGGAGTAATTCTTACTTAAATGAAATTTTATCAGATTTTGTGAATGTGTTATCCTTAACAATGTCATTTTCCAAGAACTGTAACTCCTAAAAAAGAAAAAATTACATACTGATGTCTTTTCTGAAACACAAACAAAGAATTGTCAGAAAAATAGCTGGAAGACAAAAACCATATTTTTAAAAAAAATTTTGGACTATTTATGATAGGTCGTTTTAAAAATGGGAACATAAAGAGTTGTACTTTTTCTTATAGAAAGAATTTTCTCAATTCTGCTAAAGACTGAAGAGTAAAATATAATTCCATTACCTACAGCTTAATCCTGTCTGTGAGCTATTTATCTTTTGAATTTGGCATTTTACCCAGGAAAGGTCTATTTTCTGGCCTTTGTCAATAACTTTTCTTTTCCTTTTTGGAAAGTCTTCCTGACGAGAAACAGGGCCAGTGGACCAAGGAGAGGAGCAGAGCTAGAGCAAAACAAATATGATAAAGACATTATCCGAAAGCTTGAAAAGTCATGGTCCCAGCAGGAAGCAGACTGCTTACTGCAGTCGGGTAATAAGGAACTATGTACAAAGGTTTGTCCAGGGTGTAGAGAAATCAGAAGAGGTGGTGTAGTACCTCCAGGGATGGTAACAGCAGAGAGCTATTACCACCCTCAATCCCAAGGGACAAAAGAGAGAGCAGAGAAGAGAACAACGTAGCAGGCAGCCTCTGTGGTAGACAGAGTCAGCCAGCCCACTGTGGTCAAACAGGGGGTGTTCGACCCAGGATCTCACTCACTCTCCCTTCTCCTTCTAATCTCCTTCTAACACCTCCATTAGGCCAGAGTGCCAGAGAGTCCACAGAAGCAGTCCATACAACCTAGCTGCCTAGGACACACAAGAGGGTGGAAAAGGGAGATTGCACAGAAGAGCTGAAAACCAACACGAGGTGTGTCAAAATAACACTGTTATGTGGCAATATATGGGAGCCCAGTGAAATGAAGCACACTGCTAGAATTGCACAGCGAAAGAAAACTCTTCCGGTTGGAGTAATCAGGAAATATTTTCAACAGGAGGCAGTGCTATCCAATGGTGGTCGCTAGGTGTTGGAGAGAAGGGAAAGAGGAATTGGTTAATGGGTACGGTTTCAGTTTGGCAGTAGGAAAAGACTTCTGGAGATAGGTTGCACAACAACATAAATACAGTTAGCACTATAAACTGCACACTTAAAACAGCTAAAATGGTAATTTTGTGTTATGTATACTTTACCACAACTAAAAATTTTTTAAAGGGAAGCAGTATATATTAGTTGGATTTTGTTATTATGGCAAAAACTTTGCTAAGTAGAAATGGAGATATGAAGGGGAGATAGAATAAAGAATAATTCAAATACAAGACTTTCTACTCAGAGCTGAAGGGAAAAATATAAGCATTCCTGAGTACTAGCTATTAAATTTCAAAGGAATGAGAAGAAAGTAAAATACACTTCTAAAAAAAAATTAATGGGGCAGAGTGTAAGAGTTTCTCTAATATGAGCAGTGTTTTATATTAGTAGAGAAAGCAGAAATACCAGGTGTATACATTCTGAAAATATAAATTTATACCAGGGCTGCAGATATAAATAATTTATGATGTTCAGTCAGGAATTAGGCAGGCTCTTAGGCAAGTGTACTAGTTTCCTATCGTTGTTATAATAAATTAGGACAAACAGTGGCTTAGAAGAACACAGGTAGGTTCATTACCTTAGATTTCTAGAAATCAGAAATAAAAAATAGGACTCAACAGGCTAAACTCAAGATGTTGGTAATGTTGGTGAGGCAATGTTCCTTCTTGAAGGCTCTGGGGGAGAAACCATTTCCTTGCCTTTTCCAGGTGCTTTAGACAAACCAATAGTCTGTCTCCTATAAAATTATTGTTGCTTCATAACTAACATAAGGCTTTCAGATTAATCATTTGAAATAAAATGGGGGAAAATACAGCTGGAATCTCAGAAAGCCTATGTTTGTGAATGGAAGAAGTACTTTAATAAGTCAATTAGGATCAGTGAGTGACACACCCAAGTTTCATGACTAACAATAGAGGATATGACATGAATGGAGAGTAACTTCTTTTTATTATTATGGTGACATTGATTAATGAAATCCAATAAATTTCAAGGGTACAATTCAACAATAAGTCATATATATATTGCATTGTGCGTTCACTACCCATAGTTAGATTTCTTTCTGTCACCACATTTTTGACCCCTTTTAACTCATCTACCTCCCCGCTCCTCCCCACTCCCCTCTGGTAACCTCTAGTCTACTGCCCATGTCCATGAGTCTTGGAGAGTAACTTTTAACATCCATCAATTCTATAGAGCTCACTAATGCTTTTTGAACAGGTACATTATCGGATAGAAACAAAAACAGGTATAGCTGCTTTACTTAAAGTTTTCTTCAGAATAAAATAAAACTAAACTTAGGGACAAAAAAAGAAGATACTAATCTTTCGTAGTCAGGAGACAAGTGAGTGTCAAATTTCAGTTCAGAGAACCAAACCAACTAGTCCAACTCCTTTTTAGAAAATAAATAGAAAATGGTATCCCAATATATGGATAATTTAAGGCAATATATAATAGAGTCATTGAAGAATAGGTGGGTAACTCAGGCAATTTTTATTCAGTCTTTGGCAACATCATACGTTTCCTTTCCCCATTCATTTCTCCTTAGCTCTATCAAAGCCTTTCAGTAGCTTAACTTAGTCTGAAATTATCTATTGTGTGGGAATCACTGTGAGGAAAATCATGAAAAGTAGTCATTTAGTCTTCAAATGCATATTCATTAATTTAATAAATACTTTAATGGTCTGATATGTTTAAAATACACAATGCTGTAATAAATTAATAAGAAAAGGTGCTTTCCTTAAAAGATCTTATGATCTAGAATTATTCGGAAAATATTAAAATCCTTAAAGAAAGATCAAATTAATCATGCAGACAAAGTGATTGATGGAGCACCTACGATGAGCTCAGAGCTGTGTTCTGTTCTAGAATGGTTAGGTTAGCAAGCCAACAAATTAAATAACTCTGCAACTTTCTTTCCCATTGAGAGTAAATGCTATTGACACATCTAGCTTTCTCCCAGCCAAAAAAAAAGGATGATATTAAATTCCACCCTAAATTTTCCACAATGATATTATGGCAGATTATCAAAAAGATCAACAGAAGAAAATTTCTACCTGTCCTCATAGGCCAAAACTAAGGACCTGAGTACCAACATCTCGAGGAGCATTTAGTTATGTGGACAGTTGCTTTCCTAAATTAAATCTACAGTGTGCAAATTCTCTTCATGACTTATATGTGGTCTATCGTAGTCTGAATTTCTGTTTTAGATCTGGAAAGATGTGTATATTCTGCCTCTATTTTACAGATGAAGACTCAGACCTAAAGACTTTAGAGACATTTCCAACATCAATTAGCTAGTCAGAGACACTTACTGACATTTTTTCAAGTGCTTTTAAGTGCTAGACAATGTGGTATTTTATATCCAGTAATTTTCACAAAAAAAAAAAAAAAAAAGAACCCTAGGTCCTAGGTAACGTATACTGGTTACATTCTCATTTTATACAGGAGAAAACTGATGCTCTAAATGTTGTAGAAAGTACCCAGTGTCAGAACCTTAATGCTACAGTTGGCCCTCAGCATCCACTGGTTTCACATCCATGGATTCAACCACCTTTGGATTGAAAACAGTACTTTCGATCCATGGTAGGACATCTACAGATGCACAGGGCTAACTGGATGCATTTTTCTACCCCATCTTATACAAGGGCATTGAGCATCCACGAATTTTGCTATCTGAGAGGGGTCTAGGAACCAATCCCCCATGGATACCAAGAGATGACTGTATATAGAGCTGTGGATCAAACACAGATTTGCCTGATAACATTGCCCATTCTCCTAAACACTCTTCTATATTGTTTTGTTGCTGATACCCAGTTCCATACTTTACCCATTAAACTACATGAATAAGTCTATATTATTATACATCAAAAATAAAGTGAATACTTACCTGTCCTTCCAAAACACTGAGTGACTGTCAGTGAGAGTATACTGAAGATGCTATTCTATAATATTAACTATAAGATGAAAGTTTTCCTACCTTAATAGCTTATAAGGACATTTTCTTTAAACTTAAAAAAATAAAAGTCCAGAAATAAAGTTGCCAAACTAATTTTAAACTGTATGTATTGTATCACTTTTCAATGTCAATGCACACAGCATTGTGTATAGACTAAAAATAAAACCTTTCTGATATCTCATATGTTGACTAAGACCAAGATAGAGCTTCACCATGGTCTGTTTCAGGGTTTTCTAACCCTGGCCCTAAGGACTGGATAATTCTTTGTTGTGAGGGTTTCCTGTGCATTGCAAAATGTTTAGTAGTATCCCTGGCACCATCCCGCTAGATGCTAATAACACCCTCCCCCTTCAATTGTCACAACCAAAAATGTCTCCAGACATTGCCAAGTGTCCTGAAGATGGTAATGGAGTGATAATCACCTGCAAATGAGAATCATGGGTCTTTAGGAATGAGGTACATAATCTGTCTCCTGCCCATGTGTTATGTTCTGCTTCTTATTCAATTCTTTCTAGTATCACGGGTCTTTCTTTCCTTCATATACACCATATGTAGCCCCTTCAGAGCAAAAACCTAGTCTTAGCACTTCATAACAACTCTATACTGTGTGTTCTATTTCTATATCCACTGTATGTATGAAGAATATGAGGCATGAATAAGGTGAGTAATTTGTTTAAGGTCACACACTACTAAATGGCAGAATTGAGAGTCCCACCCAGGGGGACTACCTCTAGAGCCTTGCTCTTTCCTCTTTTTGTACTGTAGAGATCAGGGATATATAGCTTGAAAAAGAAAATATTACCATCGCTCTTTGCAGCTGATACAATTTTCTAACTAACAAATCTAGAAGAATCAACTGAAACTTTATTTGAACTACTAAGAGAATTCATATAAAAGGTAAATGCTACAAAGTCAGCAGATATTGTGTTCACTAATTCTTAAAATTAAAAAATTTAAGAAAAATAAGAGAATAATAAATAAATTTAATGTACATGTAACATGGAATAATATTGAGATTTTATAAATAATGAAGTAGATTTAACTATATTTATCACAAAAGATAATCTTTTTAAAGTTATACAACAATATGGAGTGAAAAAATAGAAAACATTTTACCTTATGTACTTTTCATATATAAACTACTGGTATTTGAAAACAAGCATACATTCACTCATACATTATTTTATATTTTTAATTTTACAAATGCAAAATTAATATACCACTTATATGTAATAATTTATTATTTTCCAGAAAATGAAGTTTTCTCCTCAAAAAGATTCAACTTTTTAAAAATACGGTTATATGCCATTGCCTGGGTCAGCCACAAGGAAGCTAATAGTGCCCTTTTCTTTGACTATCCTGGAATAT